>NC_044308.2:34781983-35107044 GCF_007474595.2 Lynx canadensis | reverse complement strand
TTTCTTTCTTTCTTTCTTTCCTTTCTTCTTCTCTTCTTTCTTCTTCTTCTTCTTTCCTTGTCTTCTTTCTTTTCTTCTTTCTTTCTTTTTTTCTTTTTCTTTCTTCCTTTCTTTCCACTCACCTCCAGTTCCCTTTCGCAGCTGACGAGACGGAACATCTCCTTCCAGCGCCTGCGTTAATAACACCGTGTATCCCCGGGGAGATTAGGAACCTCTCTGTGTTCAGAGCCCCCTGGCTCATCAAAGGCCGAGGGCGCAGGGAGGGGACGGGCGGGATGTACACGGGTAACTCCAATTAAGACAAATGTCAGCTCCCTCTCCGCGGGCTGCGGGTGCTCTCGCCCCGCCGTGCGGCGGGGGCCTGGTGTGGGAGAGCAAGACTGTTTTTGCTGTAACTGTCAGGCTCTGGGAGAAGCAGCCAGAAGGAAGCAAAAGGAGAGCAGGAGCAGGAGGGCCGTCCTGGCACAGATACCCTCCCGGGCGCTGGGCGGCTCACAGGCCCCGCCTCCCCAGCATCATCCCTCAGGGCGCCGCTTTGGAAACACAGGGGGGCTGTGTGAGAAGCTTGCTCCAGGGACCCCCCAGGATCGGCCGTTGGTTTCTCTGAAGCTGCTCCAGGGCTCCCATCCGCTGGAGGGTAGAGCCCCTCCTATACAAAGGAGGGAGGATCCCTAGAAATGCAGAGTCTCAGGCCCACAGCCACTCCTCCCAGGGCAGAGCCTGCAGGTTAACAAGATCCCCAGTGACTGGGACACCCAGAAAAGGTGGAGAAGCTTGCAAATCTGGACTCTGAGGGAAGACGAAACTGCTGCAGCATCATGAGGACGGGGAGAGGCTGAACTGATGGGGGGGGGGGCTCGAGGCCTGGCCCTAGCCAGGACCTTCCAGATCGTCCTGGCCGGGCCATCCTGGCACCCAGTTTCCCAGTCTCTGGGGACAAGGATGGCCTCACGCGGGACCAGCAACTCCTGGAAATGGAGGTCGTGACGGTGATGGAGGTACAAAAAATTAGGCAGCGCGTATGAGGCGCTTAAGATGTCCCTGGACTATGCTAATGGCGTTATGTAAATTACTCACCTTTCACAGAAACGCTATTACTAATCCCCATTTACAAATGGGGAAATGGGGGCGCCTGGGTGGCGCAGTCGGTTAAGCGTCCGACTTCAGCCAGGTCACGATCTCGCGGTCCGTGAGTTCGAGCCCCGCGTCGGGCTCCGGGCTGATGGCTCAGAGCCTGGAGCCTGTTTCCGATTCTGTGTCTCCCTCTCTCTCTGCCCCTCCCCCGTTCATGCTCTGTCTCTCTCTGTCCCAAAAATAAATAAACGTTGAAAAAAAAAATTAAAAAAAAAAAAAAAACAAATGGGGAAATGGTGGCCCAGCGAGGCAAAATAAAATAGTTGACCCAGGCGCATACAGGTAGTAAAGGCTGGAGGGCACTGAAACCTATTGCTTAAGGATTGTGCATTCACCGAAGCTTTCCCAAAAGCAAAGAAGGCTTTCCTTTCCCTGGGCATCACGGGACTGCCTCCAAATGGTGGCGATACCACCCTAGAGGTAACCGAATTCACCCTATGACAAGCCAGAGAGCCGGGTCGCCCGCTCTCCAAGATCACCCGTGGCCTGTGACCCTGTTCACATCACTCACGTGACTGGCGGGCAAGGTTCTGTCCTGGCTCTGCTTCCTGTCATTCCCACAAAACTTCTTAGGTCGGGAGAGAATAACAGCGTGAGCTCTCTGAAAGCTACAGAAACGAAGCCATGGTCAACAGTGGACCGTGGAATCAAGAGCCCAGCGTTCAAATCCCAAGTCTGCTATTCCTTGTGGCCCCGGGCAGTTTATTTTACCTCCGTGGGCCTCGGTTTACACCTCTGTAAAATGGGAGTAATAAAAGCGTGCTTCCTAAATGTATTGAAAAGATAACCTATGGTTCGTTTAGAGGCTCTAGAACAACGTCCAGCGAGGAGCAGGCACTCAGTAAGGGGCAAGTGCTCTTTCCCCCGCCCTCCTCCTCCTCCTCCTCCTCCTCTCCCTCCTCCTCCTACTCCTCTGCAAATTCTTCCCTACAAGAGAACCCTGTGGATAAAGCAGAAAGGTTCTAGTACCACGGATATCAAAGAGGGATTAGCTTGAGCTCATGAGCCAGCGGGCTGTCCTGGGGCTCAGGGTGCCCACGGGTATGTGTGGGTTTGGAATGGGCATGGGGTTTTGGAAAGCCCTGTAATCAGTGGCCAACGGGCTAGCACAATACCAGAGAGTTGCCAAATTATCTGGAGACACAAATTCTTGGGGTTTTATTTAAACTACTTGCAATAGGCAGTACTCCTAGAATGTTATTTCCGTCTTTCTCTGCTGTCTTGACCAGCGTGCCCTGAGCCTCTTCGTGGCGGCTTGTAGTCACGACCCTCCAGTGTGCCGTGCGCCCCGCGTTGTGATCCAGGGTGCCCTCGGGGACCCTGGACCGGAGGCAGAGCCCCGCGCGGCCGCAGGTGGCCAAGAACCTATCTACCACGGCTGTGCCCTTGTTGTTCCGACAGCGAAGTCTTCTGTTAAAATGGAAACATCCGAGTGGGAAACACAGTAAGACACCGTGGCCCATGACCTTCGAGTGAGAACTGATTTCTTGGATTAACAGCTGGTATTTAGCCAAGGCCCCCGAGGTGGGGGTGGTCTCAGTTTAGGAAGCAATGAGAGGAGAGAAGGGCAGGAGTGGGCTTGGGGCTTCATCGGGTGTAGACAGGCAGGGATTCAGACCATCCCTGTGGATTTGGTTGTTTAGAAGGGGCCCCAGTTAGGGGGGCTGAGGAGTGAACTTCCCTTGTCATCACTGAGAACATTCTGGGATCCAGGGAAAGGAGTGCTGGTAAGCGGGTACAGACAGCAGAGGCTTCAACGCCGACTGAGGGCCATGAGGCCCTGCTTCCCACAAGAGAACATTCCCTTTGCTCAGCCCCACGCATGAGGCCCCCTCTTGCTCTGTAGAGCAGCCTGTATCTCTATCTCTATTTTTATCTATACACACAGCCTCTTTAAGCCAACAGTTCATATGAAGACATGGAAAGCATGTGCATTAAATCTGCAGATGACTCAAAGCTGGAGGGGATGAGAGAATTAAGGTTCAAGATGAGCTCGGCAGTCGAGAATGCTGGGTCGAAAGCAACCAGATGAAATTTAACATCAATAAATCTCACGTCTTGAATGCCGTTTCCAAAAAATCAGTTGCACAAGAACAGGACGGGGAGACCTGGCTTGACTGCAATTCACATAAAAAAGATGAGGAGGTTTGAGTCCGCCTCAAGTTCAACGTGAGCGAGCCAGCCGAGTGAGGAGGCAGCTTGGGGAGGGAAAGGAAGCGTCCAACAACATCCCAATGCTTCTGCTGCATTAACCCTTGGAGAGGGGGTGGGAGCGCGGATGGAGTGGGCCCGGGCGGGGGGGGGGGGGGGGAGGGTTGGTGTTGAATGGCCTTGTCAGAGAGAGTCAGACCCGCAAGGGCTGATACTTCCCGAGTACTCAGGACACAGAGGGGCGGACCCGTTTGCCCAAGTTCACACGGCCAGTGGGTGGTGGACCCATGCCCTTGATCGCTCCGCTCTGCTGCCTCTCTGTGAGACAACACCTTGTCTACTTTCTCTTCCCCATTTTACAGATGAGGAGACAGGACCGGAAGCGTGAGCACGATTTGTCCACACTGGCCCGGTGCGTGAACTGCAGACTCGGGCCCTCCTGGGAGCCTCTCTTCGGGACTCTTTTCCTCCACTGTGCTGGGCGGCTGCCAGCCCGTCAGGGTGGCTGAATGCTTACCCTTAAGGAACCAAAGCCCGTGTCGAATTTTGTGTGGCGCTTATCGCACGAGGGGATCCACCCTGCTCTGCCTAGCAGACAGTGAAATGCTCCGGAGTTAGCTTTTTCTTTGTCACCCCCAGTCACGTTCAAGGTTAACAATTGCCACGCCTAATTGAACCACAGCGGGTTATTTACCCTGGAGAGAACGTGAGACCCTGTATCGAGTGTCCCTGTTTATGTTTTTTTTTTTTTTTTAATTCTTTTCCACTGAAACTGCTCATGGCCACACCCCCGGCCTCTATTTCTTTCTAAATTGCCATGATTCACCAGGCTTTCACGTTAAACGGGACCTAAGTTGAGTGTCTGCCATGTGCCAGGCGCAGCACTGGGGCCGGTCACACAGGTCACCTTCGCTGAACTTCACGACAGCACTGCGAGGTAGCTTATGATTTTGTGCATCTCACAGCTTCATAGGGCCACCGATCATACTGCTTGGCCTGTCTTGCGGGACATAGAAACTGGCATTTAAAACCTGGACAGTCTCAGGGGCATCCGGGTGGCTCAGGAGGTGGAGCGTCCAAAAGGTTTCAAATCAGTTTCCCGGGGACCAAAGACTTCCTGGTAGAAACAAATGCAAAGGGAGAGTAACCACTCCGGCCCATTCTCTCCCCTCTGCTTCAGGCTCCTGGAAGACTTGCTTTGTTGATTTCCTTAGTTTCGGTTCCGTGTCAGAGGCCAAGTTCACAGAAATGTGAAACAAGGAGAGGAATACCTACTTCCTAGGGTGGTGCCGAGCACGGAGTGTTTAGAAAGAACACGAACAGTGCCCAGTGTGACAGGAGTTCAAGAAAGTCGTATTCCTTCCCTTTTACCTTGATTGCACTGCCTGGTGAGCTCAGCTGAGGTTTAGGGATGAGAAGTGAGTGGCACGGGGCTCCGATCGGTAAGAAACTCAGCTGTCGCGTGCTGCAGTAGATGTGGGGGCTCGTGTTCGGAGAGGGGCGTCAATCAGCTAGAGCGTGTGGCCATGATGAAGGGAGGTGACCTCAGCGGCCAGGGGCCCACGAGGGAGGTCCCCCAAGAAATGAACAAAGGAACCAAGGAAGAAGAGAGAGTGGAAGGCAGACAGGGGAGCTGACTCCCAGCCTTCAAAAGGCTGACATGGGAAGTAAGATACTCAATCCTCGAGGCCCATCCAAGAGAGGGGGCAGGGACCACTGGGGGGCTCCATCGGTTACGAGTCCGACTCTCGGTTTCGGCCCAGGTCACGATCTCACGTGTGTGAGTTCAAGCCCCGCATCGGGCTCGGTGCTGACCGCGCAGAGCCTGCTGGGGATTCTCTCTCTCTCCCTCTCTGTCTGCCCCTCCCCTGCTCGCGCTCTCTCTGTCTCTTTCTCTAAATAAATAAATAAACTCTAACAAACAAAAAAGAGGGGGCAAGGTTCCTGGGAGGCAACTCTGGCTGGCTGTTAGGACTTCGCAACGAGCAGATCGACGAAGGGAGCCTTCTCAGAGGGTGGTGGCCTTTCTTCCCGTCGCGGGAGGCATGCGAGGAGACTCCGGGTGACCATCTGCCGGGAGATTCTGCAAAGAGCATCCCTACAGCGTCTGCGACGCCGGGCTAGATGAGCACTCGGCTGTCTCCCAACCCTGGGACCCTCCAGCAGACATTGGCTTTCTTCCCTACAACTGTAAATATTTGTGCATTCCCAAGTTATAAAGTGGAGCTCTTGGCTTGCAAAGGTCAGGACGAAAGGCTTGTTTGGGGAACAGTTTGCTGAGTGTTTCTTTAGGCTGTGTTTCCAAGACTTCTTGTCATCTGTGTTTGGAGTGGACACAAGCTGCAAGATAATTTTTTCCCCCCCGTAGGGGAAGAATTGTTCACTAGGAACGGACGCAAGTGGAGATCATTCCAGAATGCGGAAGCAGACCCGAAAGGCAAGGACGCTTCTTCTATGTGGCTGCAGTGTGTCAGATCAGCAGACGGGCTCCCCCACCCTACCTCTCCTGGTGTAGGTTCAGGGGTCTTTTGTCCCAGTGCGTAGGGCTTCCTGGTGGGAGCTGGAGGGAGACGACCCCTGTTTATGGCAATGGAGGTGGGCGGGAAGGGTTGTGTTCAGTCTGGCTTTGATGTTCGTAGCTGGGTGCCACTGAGTTTCAGCTTCTTCCCTAGGAGCCGGTGCAGGGGTGGAGGGGTATCGTAGCATCCTTTGTATCACTGTCTCTTTTTCTCACATTCTGCTCCTCTGCCCTGTGGTCCTCCCCCTAAACACGCAGATCTGAGTTGGTCACTTTTCCGTACCTCTCTGCCGCCCATAAACCTGCCCTATTTTCTCACAAGTGTGCCCTTCCCCACATGCTGTTCCCTTGGCCTGGATGGAATATTCTTTCCTTCTCTAGGCTTCAGCTTCCTTCTGCAAATGGGGGTAAAAATAATACCTGTCTCAGAAGGCTGCTCTGGGGATTCAACGAGTTCATGCAGGTAGAACCTTTAGAATAACACCTGGCGTCTCAGGCTAGGTGCTTCTGTTATAATTTTCTTTTTTTTTTTTTTTTTTATTAAATTTTTTTTTTCAACGTTTATTTATTTTTGGGACAGAGAGAGACAGAGCATGAACGGGGGAGGGGCAGAGAGAGAGGGAGACACAGAATCGGAAACAGGCTCCAGGCTCCGAGCCATCAGCCCAGAGCCCGACGCGGGGCTCGAACTCACGGACCGCGAGATCGTGACCTGGCTGAAGTCGGACGCTTAACCGACTGCGCCACCCAGGCGCCCCTGTTATAATTTTCATATGACGGCCAACCCCTATTCATCCTGCGAGACCCTGGGTCACCCGCTCCGTGAAGCCTCCCGTGTCCTTTCCAGACAAAGTTTTGTTTCTCGTTGGTTTTCAGGTTTTTTTTTCTGTTTACTTTGGGGTTCTACGACATTTACACACTGATTTCTCGGGATATTTTTTGTTATCAGCCTACATACGGGTCTCTCCCATGAGACCGGTGGGGTGGGGGGATCTCTGGAGCGGGCAGAGGCAGGTCGTATCCAAGTCTATACTTACCAGCTACTCCGGTGTCTGGCACCTGGTGAGGCCTTCCAAAAACTGTTGCTGCCCAAATGAATGGAAGGATGAAGAAATTAGAAAAACGGCCTGGTGGTCCTGAGAACTGACCCTGGGGGTGCTTATGAAGATACCGTTTCGACCTCAAGAGTCCCTACGCCTCTCTGCACCCCGCGCCTGTCTCCCCTTCTTCTCCACACTGTTGGACAGACATCTCTCTTTCCCACTTCCCTAAAACGTCTTGGATTTGGAAAATAGCAACCGTTTAGGAAAATGGGTAATGACCAAGGGCTCAATCACGGAAAGCGTGTAACTCCTGGAGTCCTAGTGAAATGTCAAGGATTTGATTAGAGCAAGCCCAGTCCCTGGTGACCTGAAGAAAATATGATCTGTTTGTCCTAGAGGGGGGGAAGAAGGATCACTCTTTATTTACAAACCCGCCCGCCTAATCCCCTCTGACAATATGGGAAGTCATGCTGCGCGGCTGGAGCATTATTTCAGGGCTCCCTTAAGGAAGAACTATCTTCTACTCAATTAAAGCAAAGCCTGAACTTGCTCTGACCCCATCATTGCTCGGCCAGGAAAGCAGTCTTGGCTCCTTCCAGCGGGGTGGTTGCCCGGGCTCTGGGCCGGGTTCTTTTTCATCAGGACGTCTCGAGCATTTATTGGGGTGGAAACCATCCCTCTGCAGTTCCCTTCGGCCTGGCCCGGGCTTGGGTGCTAGGAGAGGAAGAGGGCGCCGAAAAATGAAATGGATGATGTATCCCAGCACCGCAAGCCCTCCCCCGGGGGGGCCACCTCTGCCCGCCCAGTTCTGGGTGGGCCCCAAAGTCAGAATGGATGAGCGGCCCCCCAGGAGCCCCCACCAGGCCCCTAAAAGGCTTTTAAGCCCCCATCTGTCTCCAGGGAGAACTCCGCTTCCCCTGTCCTGTTCTATGTAGGTCAGCGCCTCCAACTCAGGACCTGCCTGCAAAGTCCAGCCTCCGTCTGCAGGAACGAGCCGCACCGTTATTTAGTGGAGACCAGACCAAGACGCATGATCTCACTGGAAAAGCACACACTCGGAGAATCTCACCTCCCCCTCTCCCAAGCTGCACCGACTCCTGGGGAATCCGGAGGGAGAGGGCTTGGCCAGGCTGACTATATATAGCAAGGGGACATTAGCTGGAATCTTCCGTATAGGAAAGTGTAATTTTCTTTCTGCTCTTCTCAATTACAAAATAACAAGACTGCTAAAAATCCAATAGTATGAATGTCAATATTGGCGGGGACAGCCACAGGAAATTTAATTGCACAATGGGTGCCAGTTGAAGACGGTATGTGCTCTTTCTCGGCTTTTCTTAATTCTAATTAGGAATTTACTGATCTTACAGACTCACACACAGAGGCTTGTCACCAGGCCAGGAATGGGTCCTAACAACGTTGGCTTCCTTTTCTGAGTCCCTGGCCTTTCCTTCGCCCCAAACGTCATCTCCGATTGGGGCTTGTAGCTGGTTGCGAACATCAGCTCTCCAGTTTCTTTGCCGTGTCAGAGGACCAGATGTTTTTTATTTGAGAGCAAATTGACACATTAAATTACACTGTGCAAACATTAAAGCCAGCCGCGGGTAAACAGGCCGAGATTCATTGAATTTTACGGGTCACAATAATGTTTATGTAATTTAACAAATTCCTGCCCCGCTGCTGAGTCTCTCCAAGAAGTATTAATTTAAGAAAGATGCGACCTGCCCAGAAGTTCCCCATCGCCCTCCACCCCCCACCTCTGCCTCTCGGAATTCGAGATCGGGGCATGAGCACGCCCCGCACGGAGCAAGGAACCACGGCTAGGTCTCTCTTGGTCCTCAAGACGTCTCCTAGCTGTCCACAGATACTTAGGAGATGCTCTTTTGGCCCTGGACGTCCCTTGGGGTTGCCTGTCTAGGATCCATCCGCTCCTTCTGTTGATAACAGCCCTGGGATTTTTCTCTAAGAAGCACCATTGCATTCCCAGGTTCCAAGGTCCCTTTCCAGGCAGAATCCACTCCACGGCCCTGCCGCGGGGCCCTTGATCCAGGCCTGGCCAATCAGAGCATTTCATCCATCCCCTGGCTGGTGATTGGGTCAGCCACGGGAACGTGATCAAACCCAGGCCAAAGAGCATCGGCCCCAGGACTTCTGCAGAAGCAGGCAGAACGAGGAGCTGCGGTCACCCTGGTCCTGTCGAGTGGCAACCGGGAAGCAGGGAGCTGCTGGGTCCCGTTTGCCCCCAGTTGGGAAAGGGCTACCTGGGAATTAGGCCAACACAGAAGGAGGCAAAAATGGAGAAGGGCACGTTCCCATGAGGTTTTCTGAGCCCCGGGATCAAGCTTACACGGGGGCTTTTTGGTTAGGTGAGTTGATAAATGCACCGGCTCGGTTAAGTCAGGTTGAGTCGAATTTTGGACACTTGCACAAAAGTGCAAGAGATTACCCCACAGCGCTCTGTAGGGACCAGGTGCCCCCTCCCCGCCCCCCACCATTTTCTACAACGCTGGCCTCGGCCCCCACGGGTGCGAATCTCTGATTCGCTACTGCTTTCCTTAGGCTCCCTCCGCCCTCCGTTCCAGCCATCTTGTTCGTTCCTAAACATGGCCTGCTTTTCTCTCCTCCCTGCCTTCTCTTATTTTCCTCTTACTGTCTGCAGTGCCCTTCGCCTCCTCTATCTGTCCATCCTTCCAGGCCAGGCTTAATTCCGCTCCCCGCAAGGAAGCCCCCGCCTCTGAGCTCCCAGATGTGCCGACTGGTATTGCTTTTTGTAGCATATGGTTGTTTCTTCCCTTCTGTGTCTTTAGAGCCTAAAAACTTCCTGGTACAGTGCTGGGCACATGGAATCATAGGTTGTTAGTATTTGAAAGTGTGGTAGAGGTTTTAAAGATCACCCTGCCCTCACAATCTACAGATGAAGAAACCGAGGCCCAGAGAGGTGAATTGACTTGCCCAAGGTCACACGGCTAGTTTATGGCCAGACCCGAAATGAAATTCCAGCTGAATGTTCCTTCCGCAACAGCAAGCGCCATCCATTTGGTTGATTTATTTTCCAGTTAAGCATATGGACAGCCTGAATTGGGTTGGCATCTTACCACCTACTAATGGTACTGAGTCAGCAATGAGAAGAAAGAACGACGAACTTTTTTTACCCAATCGAAAGATCTGGTCGCAACTTCCAGCTGGGCTGTGTGACCTTGGACCAGTCCTTTCACATCTCTTGCTGCATGCCACAGCTCCATTTTCGCAACTGCAAAAATGAGGTCTCTCGACTTGGGTCCGAGGGCACGTCTTATTTGTGAAGCGTCTTCCACTGATCGGTGGGGTTGCCCGCAGTGCTGTCTGGGAAGGATCTGAAGGGGCATCTGGGCTCGGGAGGAGGGAAGGCTATGACCTCTTAGCACGGGTCAGGAGCAACGGTCAGGGCGTGTGAGCGGGCACACCAGAGTTTCGAGTTCCCTTCCTATTCCGTCATTCTAGGTCATTTCGGTCCTGGTGACAGCGCAAATACAGAGCCCATGCATCCCTCTTCAGGACCTCCGTTGTCATGTTCTGTCACCTGTGGCCTGCCCACTGTGTGTAGCCTTCATGATACCCTGAAACTTCTGGACTCAGGAACCCACCCACACCTCCCCCCTTCCCCCCCGCCACAAAATTCACTCGGGCCCTACCCTGGATCCGCTGACCAACTGAAATTTGGGGTGAACTTGGTGGATCTAGCGTGGGTTGGGTCAAGTGCCAGAGAGAGACATGAAGTCGTGGAGAAAAGCTGATGGTCGGGGAACTCGGGGGGAGGTGAGAAACCTGCTTCCAGGTTTACGGTGTTTAGCATGTGGGAACAGACATCCTCCAGACACCTAAGGGGAAACAGGGACCTGGGGCCAAAACAACAACAACAACAACAACAACAAAAACCCCACAACTGTGGTGTGGGCTCCCCTGGAGGGCCAGGGGCATGGCTTTTCACTACGAGCCCTTTCTGCCTCACTTTACCCATCTTTCAAGCAGAGAGCACAGTCCTGGTGCTTCCTGCAAGGTTGTTGAAATAATCCACTGAAATAATCTCTATAAAGCGCCTGGGACACAAGGCCTGGTAGTACTTCCCTCCCCTGGTGCGAACTCCAGTCCCCTCCGGTCTAGGCAGGTTCAGACATTCATTTAACAAGCCTGCTCCTGTATGCTGGCTGCTAGGGATGCGAAGATGAGCAAGACACAGGTTGCTTGGCTCTCCTTCAGTGGCAGGTGACAGGAATAAAATGCAAAGTAGTTATAGCGGAGGGGGGGGGAAGCGGGGGGGCATCGATTGGCTCATAGAAGTAATCCTCCTTCAGGCACGGCTGCATCCAGGAATCCAATTGGTAGTGTCGGGGTTGAACACTCACACACTCTCTGCCTTCATCTCTCAGACCTGCTGTCTCCACCTCACCGGAAAGATGGGCTGTTGGAAGCTGCTGGCAGTTTAGCAAACCCAGATCGGGTGAAAGGCAGGCTTCTTGGGTCCTGTGCGGCGAAGCGTCTCCCCTTTTAGGAACACGAGTGGGGCACACGCTGGGGTCGCTCTGGCCCTCTCCTGGGATGTGCTACGCAGCAGCCCTCCTGTCCCCGTGGCTGAGCAGGGGTGATCACAACTCCCGTCCCCGCCCGCCGCCCTGTCCGCGGGCAGCGAGCCAGGGGCAGTGTAACCAGAGGTCTCTGGGTCTCTGGTTTTCTCAGGAGAACATAATAACGTGGCGCTGACCGCACAGGCGGTGGCCCCGGGCCGGCGGCAGAGGCTTCTGAGGCTTATGGTTTAGTTCAGTCCCTGCCAATGCCGACTCCTTTCTAACTTTAGAAATCCGTGGTCGGCTTTCCTTGCATCAAAGAAGTCAAAGTATTCAACTCTGGAGTGTGTGTATTTTTAAAACAACAACAACAACAACAACAACAAAATCAAAACAAAACCAGAAAGGGAGGAAAAAAACAAAACAAAACAAAAAATCCAGTGATCTCTCAGAGTCAAGGAGACTCAGCCCACAGATCCCCGAGCTTCACGGAAATGCCCCGTGACTGCGGTCAGCCCGAATTAAACATATCTCCTCTGTTTTTAAAGCTAAAAAAAAATTCGAAATGACCTTTAATTAGTAGACCCGGTTCTTTGCTTCCCATCAAAGCCCAGTGTTTCGCGCAGAGCTACATTTCCTAAAAAGGCCTGGGGCCGGGAGCTAAGTTCCTTCACCTTGCACGGGATAATGCCCTGCAAACAGGGCATTCCCGCTGGCCTCCAGGCTGTGCCGAGTGGGTGCTGGTGTGAGAGCAGAAGGGTGGCTTGAACCCTCAGGGAGGAGGGCTGCAGGTCCCCAGAGCCTCTGGATCTGCTCTGCTCCCTTTCTAGCTGTGTCATCTTGGGCAAGTGCCCTAGAAAAACTCTCTGGTGTCAGTTTTCCCATCTGTAAAATGGGGAAGCCCAGCTCGTGGCCAGCCCACCTCTTACCGAAAGATGTGGGCATTTTGAAAAGCGCCAGACCCTCCGCGAAAGGATGAAATTCTTTCTCTTCTATCGGATGCCTTGATTCCTCCTCCTCTCCCCTCCACTTGTTTTGTTTTGTTTTTTTTTTAATATAAACACCCCTCCCCCGTTTTCTCCTCTGTCTTGGCCCATCTCCTGGGGAAGGAGGGGGGCGTCTCAAAAGGGCAGAACTGAATCTGTGTCAGCGTTGTCACTCACGCGGGGACTCTATTTGTGTGTTTTTCCAGGTCATCTGGCCTCCTCCCGCCCGTGGACACAAGGGCTGTAAGAAAGCATTAGTCCTTTTAGATCCAACTGGTGGTGCAGCCCTCCAGGAAATTTTCTTCTGCCGTCTAACCAAGTTGGCCAGACAACTTATCCTCTGATTAGGGGTCACGCATCATCCCAGGGGAATCATTAGTTTTTCCGAAGGCCATGGCAGTGGAGGAAGAAGGAAGAGGCTTAAAATAAAACACACACACACACACACACACACACACACACACACAGAGCAGACTAGCGGGTAACACCACCGATGGGCTCACACAGACTTCAGGATTCATTTATAGACGCTTCTTAAGCTGAAATGACTCGTTTGGGCAGCTGGGGACAGACAGGACGGGCCCACTAGCTCCCTCCTCCCCGCCCCTCCCCGGTCAACTGACTCTCTCATTCCTCAGCTGTGGCTCATGCAGAGAAAGAAAAGCACTGACGTTGGCCGTAGGACCCAGTCTGATCAAGCCTTAGGTCTGTGCACTTGAGGCTCCTGGAAGGTCAGGGTCCTAATGATTGGGTTTTTAACTTCCTTCGTTGTTTTATTTTGTTGTTGTTGTTGTTTTTCCCATTGAGGCCAACTGTACACACAGTGAAATGTACCTATCTTTAAGGGGCAATTCAATCACTTTTGATACGCGTATTCCCGTGTCGACCAGGACATAGAACATTTCCATTGCCCCAGAAAGTTCTTTTGCGTCATCCAAAGGTACCACTCTTCCGATTTCTGCCACCGACCTGAATGTTGCCCGTTCTAGAATTTCATACGAAAGGAATCCTACCATATTTGTTATTGTGTGTGTTGTTTCACTCAGCCTATGTCTGTGAAGTAGCTCGCTTTTTGCACACCTCCGTGGTGGCTTCCAATTACTGCCAACTCCAGTTCCAGTATACGAACATATTGCCATTGGTCTACCCCGTGCCACTGTATGTGGACATTTCTCTCTTTTTTTTAATTTTTTTTAACGTGTATTCATTTTTGAGAGTTGGAGAGAGACAGAGCAGGAGCGGGGGAGAGGCACAGAGAGAGCGAGACCCAGAATCCGAAGCAGGCTCCAGGCTCGGAGCCCGACGCGGGGCTCGAACCCACCGACCGTGAGATCACGACCTGAGCCGAAGTCGGACGCTTAACCGACAGAGCCACCCAGGCGCCCCATGTACGTGGACGTTTCTGTTTCCAGTTTCGGACTGTTGTGGATAAGGCCACCGTGGGCATTCGTGTACACGTCATTGTGTGGACATCAGTCTTCATTTCTCTGGAATAAATACCTGGGAGTGCAATTGCGGGATCACGAGAAGGCAAATATTTAAATTTACGTGACGTGATTGGAGCGTTGTACCATTTTGCATTCTTAATCAGTACCGTATGAGGGTTCCGGTTGTTCCTTATCCTCGCCAGTGTTTCAGGTGGTGGGTCTTTGAATTTGAACCATCTTGGTGCATGAATAAGAGTAATTCATCGTGGTTTTGGTTTGCATGTCTCTGGTGACTAATGATGTGGAGCACAGCTTCCAGTGCTGATTGGCCATTCATATATTTCAAAGCCACAAATACTTCCTTCTAGATTTTTTTTCCAAAATCTGTACGGTCTTAACGTTTACCTTTATGACTATCCTATCCCTCAGATTAACGTTTGTGTGTGGTGAGAGGTAAGGGTCTACGTTTATTCATTTATTTATTTTACCATATATTTATATGGCTGTTCAATATTTGTTGCAAAGACTTTGCCCCGTGAAATGGCTTTGGCACCATGGTTGGAAATCGGTTCACTATATGTATGGGTCTACTTCTGGTCTTTCTAGTCTGTTCCATTTACCTGTCTTTCCTTATGTCAATACCACACTGTCTTGATTATGTAGCTTGATGGTAAATCTTGAATCAGGTAGCAGAAATTCTCTAAATTTGATTTCTTTTTCAGTATTATTTGTATTATTCCATATCTTTGCTTTTCCATATAAATTCTTCTTAAAAAAAGTTTATTTGGGAGAGAGAGAAAGAGAGCAAGTAGGGGAGAGGGGCAGAGGGAGAAAGAGAGAGAATCTCAACATGGGGCTCGATCTCACAGCCTCAAGATCGTGACTTCAGCCGAAATCAAGAGTCAGATGCTTAACTGACTGAGCCACCTGGGCGCCCCTCCATATAAATTCTTAATGACATGTTTCTTGTCATTTTCTGTGGAAATCTCTGTTGAGATTCTGACTGGGGTTGTTGTGATGTATAGATACATTTGGGGAGAATTGACATACTAACAATATTGAGTTCCATGAACATGAGATAGCTCATCGTTTATAAGATCTTTTTAAATGTCTTTCAGCAATGTTTTGTCACCTTATATATATTATATATATACATATATATACAATATATATACATATATACATATACATATATATGTATATATACATATACATATATAATATATATAATATATACATATATACATATATATGTATATATACATATACATATATAATATATACATATATACATATATATAATACATTATATATACATATATATAATATATATATAATATATACATATATACATAATATACATATATACATATATAATATATAAGTATATATAATATATATTATATATATTATATATATATACTATATATTATATATATTATATATATACATATATAATATATAAGCATATATATTATATATAATAAATATTATTATTATTATTGTATGTAGACCTTGTATTCTACACTTGTTAAATTCACTTGTTAGTTCTAAGAGTTGCTTTGTAGAGTCATGGTGTCGGGGCACCTGGGTGGTTCACTTGGTTAAGCATCCAACTTTGGTTCAGGTCATGATCTCCCAGTTTGTGAGTTCAAGCCTCACATCAGGGCTGCTTTGGATCCTCTGCCCCCTGTCTCTCTCTGCCCCTCCTCTGCTTGTTCTCTCTCTCTCTCTCTTTTTCAAAATAAATAAATAAACTTAAAAATTGTTTTTTAATCTTGAATGTAAAGACAGCCTTAAGGGCACCTGGGTGGCTCAGTCAGTTGGGCATCCGACTTTGGCTCAGGTCATGATCTCACGGTTTGTGGGTTCAAGCCCCGTGTTGGGCTCTGTGCTGACAGCTCAGAGCCTGGAGCCTGCCTGCTTCAGATTCTGTGTCTCCCTCTCTCTCTCTCCCTCTCCCCCACTCATTCTCTCTCTCTCTCTCACACACACACACACACACACACACTCTCTCTCTCTCTCTCTCTCAAAAATAAACATTACAAATATTTAAAGACAGCTTTACTTCTTATGTTTACATTTTAATGCCTTTGATTTATATTTTGCTCAGCATAGTTGCACTGAGATCTCCAATACAAAGCCAAATGGAATTGGAAGGCACAGACATCCTTTGTGTAGATTGAATTATTTTTTCCTGAAATGTTTAATGAAATTAAGAGTGACACGATCAATCTCATAATGTGATTGCAGCTTTTTCTGTTGGAAGATTGTTTTATAATAAAGCCAATCTCTTGAACGGATACAGAGCTATTCCATTTTCTGCCTCTTTTTGTTTCAGTTTGGTAAGTTGTGTTTTTCAAATATTTTGTCCATTTCGTCTAAGTTGTAAAATTTGACAGTATAATCTTGTTCATAACAGGCTCTTATTATCCCTTTAATTTATATCAGACATTGCAGGTAACATGTTGCAGAGACTCTGGATTCTGTTATCTTCTTCTGAAGAATATTGATTTTTGTTCTGGCTGGCAGTGAAGCTACTGGATAATCACCTTGAACTTGTAGAGACTTGACTTTGCACTTTCACGGGATGGGTCATATTTGGTTTGCCTTAGTTTTAGGGTGAATCCCTTAGGTCTGGGACATTTTTATTCTGCTCCCTTGGTGAGACTTAAAGTCCACATTCTGTCTGTAGCTGTGGCCGGGCCACAATTGAAATCTCTGCCCAGCTTCTAGAGATTTCTAGTTGATGTTTCCACTGGGCTTCTTGATGTCACCCCCACGCATGCACAGTTCAAGGATCAGTCAAGGATTTGAGGGTAGTTTACATGCCATTTGGGGGCTCTCCCCTCCAAGGTTCTCTCCTTTGCAGGATTTCTCTCCTCGGTTCCGGCTCCTCTGGGAGAGTGGAGCTCCAGCCTCTGACACCTGATCAGACATAGTGTGGTTTTCCATGTAGGTTCTGGCCAGCCCAGGCCTCGCAAACAGGAGGTAGGTACACTCAGGAGAAGAGTCGTAGACCCAGGAATCGCCCAGTGAGGTTACCTTCTTTCACGGGTCCATCCCCATCCAGGTTCTGCCTGGTTTCGGCAGCTCTCCAAGGCTGTCAAACGCTTGTTTTTTATTGTGTTCATACATTAAAGCTGTTTTCTATGAGAGAGCTCGTCCAACACAAGCCACGTGACCCCTTAATCCTCTTTCCTAGTAAAGTGCGGAGAAAGTGGTATCCAGAGAGGAACGGTGATCTGCCAACATCGCACGGTAGTCATTGGCTGAGCCAACTCTTCAAACCACGTTTGCGGGCTCCACTTGCTGGATCGTGGTGCTCGGTGACTGTCGGTGCTTCACAGAGGGCCACCGAATGAGCTTGGTGACGCCTCGGGCATCCTCACTGCAGGTGCGAGGTGGAAGGCAAAAAGAAAGGCGAGAAGTGAGGAAGTCAAGGGGTCCAAGTCTTCCAGGGCCCCCAGCGAGCCAGATGGTGGGTCAGAGAGGCGGAAGCCCAGCCCTCAGGCAGGCTGAGAGGACTGGAGAATCCGCAGTGGCTTTAAGCACCACCGAGAGGCTGCTACCTGCCCAGTTTACATCTCCACTCCAGACCCTCTCAGCGCCGGGGACTCAGTCCTTCCGGAACGAAACCGTCCCGGCTTTCTCCACCCAGGATGCACGTTCCCCTGTGTTCCCTCGTTCCGATCAGAGCCTACCATCCGCCTCCCGGAGCGTCCACCCCAGAATCTGAAAGCTAGTCCTTGACTTCCCCCCTCATTCACTGTAAAACTTGCCATACACCCCTCATCCTGAAAAGCCCGGGAGCTGTCCCTCCTTTTGACCCCTCTAGTCCCTGTTTTTGTTCAAGAATTCTTCCCTTCCCCCTGGTTTACTGCTGTGATGTCCTGACAGGTCCCAGCTCGGGACTCCTACACCCGTCCCCACCTCCCGGTTCCATTCCACCACTGCCTGAGTCTTCCCCTCCAGCCCAAGATATGATCCTTTCCTTTCCTATCCACTCAGGGCCCTCACAGGCTACTGGTGAAAACAGATTAATAACCTGGCTCTGATACAAAGCGATAGACGTGAATAATTATGAACTTTGATGCAGGACATTAAATCCCTTTTTTGGACCACCCTGTCCTCTGCCTGAACAGGAATTCTGAGGAGACACTTAGAAAGAAGTGGGGGGCTTCGTCAACTGTCCCTGGCCCCCCAACACCCCCCCCCCGCAAAGTCAGGAGGTCTCAAGTTTGACATTTTGGCCTCAAAAGAGAAAAATATGCTAAGCGGACATTTTCAGACACATAATAAAGAACCAATATTTATAATAATTACTACCTTACAATAAAATCTAGTTCTTTTTTTTTAAGTTTATTTATTATTATTTTGAGGCGGGTGGCAGCGGGGCGGGGTACAGAGAAAGGAGAGAGGATCCCAAGCAGGTTCTGTCAGTGCAGAGCCTGATGCGGGGCTCGATCTCACGCACCGTGAGATCACGACCCGAGCCAAAGTCGGATGTGTAACTGACAGAACCACCCAGGCGCCCCAAGAAAATCTATTTCTTAAAAATAGGGCTAAGAATTCCTCCCAGCCATCCTCACCAAGTTTCTCATTTGAAACCTAAGGGTAAAGATTGATTGAATGTTTGGGCGCCTGGGTGGCTCAGTTGGTTAAGCAGCCGACTTCGGCTCAGGTCATGATCTCGCGGTTCACGATTTCGAGCCAGGCTCTGAGCCTGGAGCCTGTTTTGGATTCTGTGTCTCCCTCTCTGCCCCTTTCCCACTCACACTCTGTCTCTCTGTCTCTCAAAAAAAAAAAAAAAAAAAAAAAGGAAACATTAAAAAAAAAAAAAAAGACTGACTTAATGCTTTTCAAACTCCAGATGGTGAAAAAGTCAGAAAGCATGATGCTAGACAAGGCACAGGACCGTTCTGCACCTTGGTCCCCCCTCCTCCCTGCCGCTTTAAGGAAGAAGGTAGTCATTACCATCCTCGACAGCTCACGGGGTTACTGCTTGTTTCAAATTAGACAACAAAATGTGAGCAAAGGCCCTTGGAGAAATCCAAAGCACTGTGACAAAAGGCATTACTATACCAGACACATTTATGTTCATTTTGCCTCTCCTAAGAGACATCTCTTGTTTCAGTCCTCCCAGGCTGATTAATATTCCAGAGACACAAAACAACTTGAAGAATTGGGGTAGAGACAGGCCCAGAAGGCGAAAATCATCGATGTTTCCAGGAGACCGTGGGAGTCGTCAATATTTGTCCGAGGCCATGGGACCGTACAGAGAGTCTCTGAGCCTAACTTGAGTGTCCACGATTGCGAAAGTCAGGTAAGCCGTGACACTTGGGGGGCCGGGACCCGTGCCCTCCCCCGGTCCGGGGCTCGAGTTCCTGGCCAGCACCGCGTGCCCAAATCAGAGGGCAGCCATTGCCCCCCCCTGCTGTGCCATGCTGGGCACCCCGCAATCCCCCTCTGGGTGCAGGTTCTGACCCGCTCTCCATTTCTTCCTCCGCCCCAGGGTTGCTGGGACGGTGAGCTGAGCCCCCGGGGGTGCGGCAGCTCTCGGTAAGCCGTAAAACTGCGTGCAGGGCCCCCTGGATGGCTCGGTCGGTTGAGCGTCCGACTTCGGCTCCGGTCACGATGTCCTGGTTTAGGAGTTCGGGCCCCACATCTGGTTCCCTGCCGTCAGCCTGTCAGCGCGTGGCCCACGTTGGATCTTCTGTCTCCCCCCTCTCTGCCCTTCCCCCACTTGTACTCTCCCATAAATAAATAAATATTAAAAAAAAAAAAAAGCTGCGTACGTTTCTGTTGCCGTCGTCGTCCTCTGTGAGGCTTGTGTTCCGGTGGGGCCGGTCCGTCTGTGCGAGAAAGGCCTTTGCAGGGGTATCCTGATCCTTGCGGGCCTCGTCTGGGCCGCCACCCCCAGCCGGTGGTACAGTGTAGTCTCCCCCAGCAGGGCTGGCCTGAGACCAGGCGCCACGTAGCCTGTGGAGCCTGGGGACGCAGACCCGGCCCTGCTAGGGCCACCTGATCCCAAGCCATCCCAGGCTCCCGGGTTTGCCTTTTCGGTCCGCAGTTTTCCACGTGGCCCCGGGTCTCAGGGTGGTCTGGGGAAGGAGGCATTCGTTTCCTGTCCCTTTCATTGATTTCTTGCGTTCCCTTCGAGTCCCCCCCACATGCGCCGGCCCTTCCTCCGGAGCTGCCTTCCACCAGGCGCGCGGGCTGGCCAAGTTTCTTCAATTAATGACCTGAGACTGAAATGGAGAGCCACGATTTCACAGCCCCAGCGGGCGAATGACCCTGCTCTGGTGATACGGGGAAAAAAAAACAAAACAACGTGTTGTCAGGGCTGTGTCTGTGAAATAGAAGTTATTAAAGCGGACGCACCGGCTCCCCTGGGCCGTGAGCTACCGCTGGCGGCCAAGGTCTGGACTGTGGCCAGACGTCCCCCTTCCCTCACCTCTGGACTGGCTCTCCTGCTGCTCTGCCGGCACCCGAGCCGGTGTCCTGCTTAGCGCTCCCTCTCGGTGACCCTTCTGCTTCAAATATGCTTTCAAATACGACAAAATTAAATGAAATTGTGTCTTGCTGGGACTGATCACCCA
The DNA here is from genome assembly GCF_007474595.2 of Lynx canadensis. Classification (NCBI taxonomy): domain Eukaryota; kingdom Metazoa; phylum Chordata; class Mammalia; order Carnivora; family Felidae; genus Lynx; species Lynx canadensis. The sequence continues at coordinate 35,086,645 of NC_044308.2, read as the reverse complement.
GCCTCGACACCTATCGGCCTCCGGTGAGTCTTTTCATCTCCATTTCTACCTACGCACACCCCCCCCCGGCCCCCCACCATCCTTTCTGTGCGATTTTGAAGCAAATCCACAGCCCATCTTATCGGCACCCCCTCCTTGGCTTTGGGCCAGCGTTACCTTGATAAGGGAGCCCTCCAAGGTGTTAGGCAAACCTGACTTGAAGTCCTGCCACACCCACGTGCTGTGTGACTTTGGCCGAGCTACTTAACCTCTCTGGGCCTCACAGCTTTCACCTACAAAATAAGATTAATATGACCTAGCTTGCGATAATGTATCGAAAGTGTCTGACATCATAGCTGACGCATAGTAGGTGTTCTGGAGATAGTTCTTCCCTTGCCCTGGTTTGCCCTGGATGAATAGGAGACAGCTACGACGTGGCTTGCTGTGTTCGGCATTCTAAGATGTCAGCGGAAGTTCCCCGAGGTTAGACACCTGACCACACACTGCGTCAGCCCAGCCCAGACGCCGCTACAGTGAGAACTTTTCTTGGATGCCAGCCTCCCTCACTGACTCTTTCTATAGCGTGGACGGTTCACTGGCCACATTTCTACCATCAGGCGGTTTCACAGACTGAGAGCCTGTAAAGTTCAAGTCCTGACGTTGGCCATGACTCTCCTATCTACAGAGCATTGCAAGGGGGTGGGGGCGGGGGGAACGCCTGGCAAGAGGGAACGTGTGCACCCGAACCAAGCCCCCTTAGCTGGCTTAGAAGAGGCTTGACCTGCTTCAGGTTGTGAGCACAAGACTCCTCTCTACCCTGGGTGGCAGCCGGCGATAAAGCCCCAGTAACTCAGACAAATGTGGCTGACGCCAGAGAGGAGTCAAGGGCCTGGCTGCGACGTCTGGGGCCACCTTGGTCTTGGACCTCGCTGTGTGTTTACAAGTTTCCCTTTGACAATTCAGTTTTGAAGATGGGCTTCATTAAAGGGCAATTATAGGTTAAGTAACTTGTTGGCTGGCTGCCTAATGTGGAAAACTCGACTGTGACAATCAGATAATTCTGAGATTAAGCAAGACATCAATTGCTACTGAAAGACGCTTAGCAAGAGGATAAAAGACTCTCCCCAGCCATGACCTCATCCCAGCTGCCCTGTCTGGGCAGGAAGTCTGAGTCCAAGGGGCCAGCAGGCTCTGGGAACCTCTGGCATCGGGGGTGACCTCTTCTGGGAAAGGGGACTGTGGAAGACAAAGTGCCTTCCCATCGGGATGGCAAGATGTCCCCACTTCCCATCGGGCTCTGCTTCTGGAGGCTTCTCCCTGGGTACTGGTGCCCTCTGGTCTCTCTCTGCCATGGCGTCTGTCTGTACCTCGCTTTCTCACCAGCACCCCCTTGCTTATATCCTCTACTCTCCAACCTGACACCTAGAATGATCTCTCCTTTCGCTTTTACTCTCCGCGAAGCTTCCTTGACCCAGACAGGATAACCCACCTCAAAATTCCCGGAGCATTTTGTATCAAATGGGAAACTTCCTACTGTGTGTCAGAAAACCCCGCCCCCCAACACCACCGGTGCAGAAAGGGGGATTTATCGGCTTATGTAACCGACAAGCCCAAGGATTGTTGGTTTCAGACATGGCTGGATCCAGGGGCATTCAACAATGCCCTCTCCTCTGCTTTTCTCTCATACGCTCTAATTTGAGAGGCTCCTTTGAAGAAAGGCATTCATGACTCAGGCCCATTTGGTTGCCAGCAACAGAAACTTACCCCGGCTAGTTTAAGGGTGTGTCTGATTTTCCTTCCCCGTTCTACTGCACGGAAGTGCTTTAAAAATTAAAAAAAAAAAAAAAAATTTAGTGATTATCCCTATGTGCCAGACACGGTGCTACGTTCTGACCATGGGTGGTGACCAGAGCAAGATCTGGTCTCTGCCCTCTGGAGCCACAGACCCGCAATCATCAAAAAGTCAGGCAAATGAATGAAAACAAGCAACTCTGGGAAATGCCAGAGATGAGAGTTACTGGTATCATGCCAGGCCGTAGCGAGGAAATCAGTCAACACAGGGAGGTGAGAAAGGCAGAAACCGGACTTGTTGGAAACCTCTGGAATCGCTGAAGATCCCAAGGGGGCCTAGGACAGGAGACCTGTGGCGTCAGGAAAACCGCCCCCAGGGCTGCCCTGAAGGCCCCGGCAACCGGGCTTGGTGGCCTCCTCGTCCCCCGGGCTCTGTCTTCAGAGGGACTTCTTGTCACTGCCGTGTGCCCCAGGGCCCTTCACTCGAGTGTCAAATTCCGGGGAGGAGGAAACTGCGGGGCTCAACTTGGGTCACGGTTTCTGTATCTGTGCCTCCCGCAGCCACAGCTGGGCAGGCAGGACACAGCCACGGCAGGGTCCCGGAGCGTCCTCTAGAGCCAAATTCATCCGGGGACCGACGCGTTGTGGTTTTTGTGGGACTCCTCCAGGTTGGGCACTGCAAGGCCCTTGTCCCAGCAGGCAACCCCTCATCGTCCGACTCAGTCTGGCTTCTTTCTCCCAAGTCCACGAGGCCCCCTGGGCTGGAGGCCACACGGCCAAGGTCAGTGGTCAGTGCCATCCTGGCTCCGCCCGCCCAGCTCACACTCATCTGGCAGCCTGGGGCGATGGCAAGGACATGGGAGCTGGATTTTCAAGCCCGTGTCTACACAGCATTGCTATCCTCTCCTTCCACTGTTCTCGCGTCTCTGTTATGTGCATTTTCAAACCTACACACAAGTGGAGAAAACCGTTATAGTGGTCCCCAAGGCGCCAGTCACCCCAGCTCCGATGTTGATCCACGTTTTGAGATCTTATTTAACCCACCAGATCTGCTACTTTTAGGAGGGGGCTGAGGTACTCGAAAGCGAGTCACAGACAGCATATCATTTCAGCCCTAAACACTTAGAGCCTGTGTATCTAAAGGACGGGGCTGTTTCTCTTTCCCACAACCAGGATGCCCTTTTCACACCTAACAAAACCCGCAGTGACTTCTGGAGGTCACCTACGAACACAGCCCAGGGTCCAGCTTTTCGGATTATCTCAAAGATGTCAAACAATTGGTTGGTTCAAACCAGGACCCAAGCGCCATGCCCGCATCGTACTTAGTTGCTATGATGGGTGAGTCCCTGCGATGCTAAAATGTCCCCTCCCCTCTTTCCCATGCCGGCGGAGCGTCCCTCCTGTCATCGGCGGGAAACGGAGGCAGGGTTCAAGGTCTCTCTGTCGGTGAGGAGCAGAGCCAGCGCGAGAACTCAGGCGCTCAGGGTCGTCGTGTCTCCCCGCCCACAGATCAGACCCCTCGAGTTTATACTCTTCTATTTTTGAACCAACAGCGAAGTTAGCACGAGCGGGCAACCTTAGCGCCGTGAGTTCTCGGGATATAATTCACTTTAATCTTTTAAGCATTTGACAGTATTTGCTCGAAAGAAGGATCAACAAGTACATAATTATTGCACTAATTAAGCTGCCAAAAACACACGCGTGCGGCAAGAGCACCTTTGAAACGGGGAGCCCACGACGCATTAGCATCTGCTGTAAGCGTATTAATCACCTAACAGGCAATTAGCAAGCTGTTACTGTTTGAGGCTGCTATGTAAATAAATTCTTGGGTTAATTTCTTCCTCTGATAATAAAGAAAACATTATGAAAATTAGCTAAGCGACAATGTAAATGATCTTCACTGTTAATTATATGACGGTGTTACATATGCAAGGACCCGGTCGCTGATAAGGGCCTGGCTCCCTCCCTCCCCACTGCCCACCCCTGGCCCCCCGCCTCGGCTGTGCCGCTTTAAAAAAAGAAAGTGTTGACACAGGTAATGTTACACGGGGGCGGGAGAGCCTTGGGGACCGGAGTCACAGCTGTTTGCTTGCGGCTTGCCCAGAGCCACCACCAAGGCTGGAAACTGGGGACCCTCACCTGAGCCTCAAGGGTCTTTGGACGGGGCCCGTGACCCCAGCTGGCAGCAGGGGATTAGGGAAGGGGCAAAAGACCAGGCCTGGGGCCCTCCCCACCCCCTGGCTGCCTGCTCCCACTGGCCCCCCTGCGGTGCCAAAGAAAGCTTCCTGGACTCCTGTGACGTCACCATGCAGCTGTTCCTGTCTGTGTGGCATCTGCTAAGGGGGGGGGGGAGGGGGGGTCCCGGCTCCATGTGGTCAGGTGGGTAACGTGAGGTGGGTACGAATCCTGGCTCGAGAATCCAAATCCCGCCTCCAGCATTCAGTGGCCGTGGCCTTGGACCAACGACCAAACTTCCCTGTGCCTCAGTCCCCTCCCCTACATGGGTTTGCAGCGAACAGTGATAAGGGGTGACCCTCATGGAGTCTTTAGCACGGAGCCCGCCCCCCGTGGTGAGCCCCCGATGCACGTTCGCTGTCGTCACCACCCCTGATGCAGTCATTCCCTGTGTCCCAAGTGCCAGGAGCCCAAAGGGGAAAGGCACAGACCTGCCACTCTGGGTCACGAGAGAGCCAGGACGTACGTGTCAAAATAAACAGCCCGCCAGGCAACATAGACCACTAGCCGGAGGAGAGGGACTGGCAAAGGTCGACGGTTGTGGCCAGAGGGGCGAGGGACAAACCAGTGTCCAGTGTCGTGGGGAGTCGGAGCTCAGGCTTTCGTTCTAAGTACGTCATGTAATGGAGCGAGGACGGGCTGTAGAATCAGACAGCCGCTTGTCTCTCTTGGCAAAAGCTCCCTGCTCTGAACCTTGTTTCCTTCCAGGTTCTGGGGATGGCCACGAGGGATGGGCCACGCACACACAGGGCCTGACCTGGTGGGTGCTGGGTCCCTTAAGCTGTCAGATAAAAGGCAGACCAGGAGACCTGTCTTGAGCGTCTGCCCCGCAAGCTCATCCCCCGGGCAGAGGACGGGGGCCCTTGTCCTGCTGCTGAAATTGGCCCGCAAGTCAACATCTCTTTTAGCAGCCCGTTTCAGCTTACTTAGGGAAATACCAGCTTACGCAGGTTTCTTTCGCTGCAGGACTCTTCCGGGCATTTAAACAATAAGATGCCCATATCACAAAGTGTTCGTTTCTTCCACACGTAAAGAGCCCCTACAATCAGTAATAAGACCAGCAATCCATTTGTAAATGGGCAGTCTTATGCTTTTTGTACCCTAAAAGCACACGTATCCTATGACCCAGCAGTTCCAACCCTGCGTGTACACTCTAGCCTGGAAAGAGTTGCCCCTGTGTACCAGGAGATGTGTACTAGAATGTTCCCAGCGCCACTGTGCTAACAAAACTGTGGGGGGTGACCCACAAAGCCATCAGCAGGAGAAAGGATCAATTGTGGCATATGTCAACTACAGCTATTCACAACCACATTGACAGTTTTCAAAACCAAGGCCAGGATTTCCAAAATGTTGAATAAAATAATGTCAGTTACAGAAGTATATCTAGATGTCAATACCACTCCTATAAAGACCTCAAAACATATATAGCAATATAATGTTTAAAGAGATACGCGCTCTCTCTCCTTCTCTCAGTCTCTCTTTGTGCACACACACACACACACACACACACGTGTATATGTATATACAAACAAAATTCAGAAATGTGGTTACTCTTGGTAGGGAAAAGGAATACAGAGGACTTCCAAGGCATTAATAGTGGTTTGTGTTTCTTTTTTTTTTTTTAAATTTTTTTTTTCTAACGTTTATTTATTTTTTGGGGGACAGAGAGAGACAGAGCATGAACGGGGGAGGGGCAGAGAGAGAGGGAGACACAGAATCGGAAACAAGCTCCAGGCTCTGAGCCATCAGCCCAGAGCCTGACGCGGGGCTCGAACTCACGGGCCGCAAGATCGTGACCTGGCTGAAGTCGGACGCTTAACCGACTGCGCCACCCAGGCGCCCCAGTGGTTTGTGTTTCTTAAGCTGGGTAATGAGTACATGGGCGTTTTTTTATTTTTATGCCATATGCTAATATATATATATGTATACACACGTAAATATATATGTAAGTATATATATACTGAATATACATATATATCCTTTTGTCTACTTGAAAAATTTTGTGTTAACACTTTTTTTTATTTTTATTTTTGAGAGACCACAAGCCGGGGAGGGGCGGCCAGGGGGAGGGTGGGGGACAGAAGATGTGAAGCAGGCTCTGAGCTGTCAGCGCAGACCCCCATACGGGGCTTGAACTCACGAACTGTGAGCTCATGACCTGAGCCAAAGTTGGGTGCTCAACCGACTGAGCCACCCAGGTGCCCCGTGTTAACAATTTTCGCTAAAGAAAACGGACAAAAGATACAGTCAGTTCACAGAGACTAAGAAGTAAGTGACTATTCGCTGGGGGAGGCACGGAGGGAGAGAGAGAGAGAGAGAGAGAGAGAGAGAGAGAGAATATTAGGCAGCGCAGAGCCTGATGCGGGGCTCGATCCCACCACTCTGGGAAGTATATTCTGTACTCGGATAGGCCTCTGGACCCCTCTTTCCCCGAACACCTGTCAACCTCCTGGTATTCCGTGGGACACAGCTGGTAATCCACAACCCGCCCCCCGTGCTGCTCTGAGTCCCAGGTCTGCCCTCCGGAGCCACCCTGGACAAGCCTTTCCTCTACCCCTGACAATCTCCTTTTCCAGTTAGATCTTCCGCTCTTTTAATAAGGCCTTTGATAGGCTCCCCGGCCCCTTCACCAGCTCAGCCATTCTCTTCTTGACGGTCTTTGAACCTTGACATGATTTTTGATCTGCAACACCTAGAGAGAAGCAAATGTCGGAGAGTGGCTGACGAACACAGAGGAAAGTGAGGCTGTCACTTCACGGGCCCCAGATGGCGTTGCCTCCTCCGCCCGGCTGTCCACGTAAGAGGCCAGGAACCCGTTTAGCAGCTTCGTCTCGCTGCAGGCTTCTATCGATCTCGTGGTCAACACCCCCCCCCCCCTGCCCCAGGTCTTTTACACAAGAGTGGCTGCGAGCCAGCCTCCCACATCCTGTACTTAGGCAATCGATTTTTCTGAACCTGAAATGCAAGTCGTAACATTCATCTCTGTTATGCTCTCCCCTGCTAGAATCTAGAATCACCCGTGGCCCACGCCTGCCAGGATCATGTGAATCTGAAAATGGTCAGCACAGGCCCAGGGAGGCGGAACCCTTTGCTCCTGGGCCGGCTTTGCCCCCCACCGACTTTGGGGGGGTGACTTTGGGCAACTCTGTCTTTCCTTAGGGAGAGAGACGAGGGGTGACTCAGAAGCACCTGGGATGTCATTCTCCCTCCCGGCTGGGTGACAGGCCTGCTCTCTGGGTCCACTTCCAGCCCGCGGTGGGCACACGCATGTTAATGAAGTTGGGGCTGAGGAGGGACCACCAGTGACCTCCCTCTAGGTGGAAATGGAACCATCCATCAGCCAACTGGGGTTGGGTTTGTTCAATGAACTATGAAACCACAAACTGATTTATGATCCAGCCCATATTTGAGCCCTCTTCTGCCTCTTCTCCTCCAGGGAAAACACCTACCACAGCATCTAGCCTCAAGTCAAAGCAACGCCCGCGGGTTTGTTTCTTTTTCTTCGATTTCAACCTTGCTATGATTCTGGTCTCTGTTTCCTGCCTCTGGCCTTCTTTTATTCCTGATAGCCATGTGACTCCACGGCTTTGGACCGACAGAGGCTCTGTGGCAACCAGGTTTGTCCAGCTGACCCCTGGGAGTACGTGGGGTGGCCCCCAGTAGTCCCCAGGGGTCCACCTCGGGGAAAACCCATTAACTCCCTTTGATCTTGAAACAAAGACAGACACCATTGACCTTGTTGGCCTTACTCTAGAACTGGCTTTGATTTCCACTCTCTGGGGTTCTACGTTCTAATCCCCTTTCAAAGACCATTCTGGGCACCCCAGGAAGCTCTTCTTCCAGAGACATATGGAACACAGATCCAAGAGTGATCATTGTTTTTTTAATTTTTTATTTTATTTTATTTTTTAAACATTTATTTCTTTTTGAGGGATGGAGGGAGACAGAGTACGAGTGGGGGAGGGACAGGGAGAGAGGTGGGGGACACAGAATGCCAAGAAGGCTCCAGGCTCCGAGCTGTCAGCACAGAGCCCGACGCGGGGCTCGAACTCACGGACTGTGAGATCATGACCTGAGCCGCAGTCGGGCGCCTAACCGACTGAGCCACCCAGGCGCCCCATAGTGATATTTTTTCTTAAACGGGAAATTTATCTCCCAATGTACTTATCTAATAGGTGAACACATAATTCTAATATGAATAAAGAAAAAGATACAAACGGTAGTCCTCATCTTTGAAGGGGACGATAAATATCCTCTCACCAGGTCATTGGAAAGCTTGAACCTGTATGGTCTCTCTTAGCACATTATAGCTAATGTTCTATATTCTGCTATATAATATAGTCGATATATTATAGAATATCAAATATAGACTGTATTATAGCTATTTAATCCTGTGCTCTTTCTTTTCTTAATGTTTATTCATTTATTTTGAGAGACACAGACAGCGTGCGTGGTTCAGAGACAGTGGGAGAGAGAGGATCCCAAGCAGGCTCTGTGCTGTCAGCGCAGAGCCCGAGGCGGGGCTCGAACTCACGAACTGCGAGCTCATGATCTGGGCTGAAACCAAGAGTCGGACGCTCAACCGACGGAGGGACCCTGGCGCCCCTCCCCGGGCTTCTTTTGCGTGCCAGGGATACTGGTTCCAATCATTCTGGTGTTAGAGCTGCGGGCAGGGTCTTTAAAATGTGCTCATCAATCAGAGTCTACACTGAGTCCCAGGCTGGGGAGAAGGAGACCGGGCTGAGCGGCAGACCCCGTGGTTAGCTTCTCTTCCTGCCGGGCGACTCCCGCCCCTCCGTGAGGTGATGACGTGATAATAACAGCCAACGCGAGTCGGGTGCTTGCTCCGTCCTGCCACTCGGTGCTCGCAGTCTTGCCAGGTTGGTTGTTCCATGACAATTGTGAAAAATCCCTTTGCCAGATCTCAGGTGGGGAAACAGAGGCACGGAGAGGTTACGTGAGGTGCGCTGCCAGCAAGGACAGGGCAGGGAGGGCGGGCTGGCCTCAGAGGCTGTGCTCCGTCCGCCACACACACAGCCACCTGCTTTGCGGCCTCCGAGGCTGCAAACTCAGGGCCCCGAGCGATGACTGGGCAAGAGTGGTTTCCCCCTGCTTCTCGTCTTGCGCCCTGCACTCCACCTGTCCCGCAGGAGGTCCTGGCCAGTCTCTCTTAGCTCCTGTTCATTCCTCCCCAGCCACGCAGGCCTCCTTGCTAGTCCTTGACCACCAACTAAGTTCACTGGCTGCTCAGAGCGCACACACTGGCTGTGCCTTCTGCCTGGGATGCTGTTCCCCGGGGTGTCGTTCGGGCCTCTGCGCAAACGCTACCTCCTCAGAAAGGCTTTCCGTGGGCATCTAATATCTCCTGTCCCTCTCCCCCTGCTACCGGGGAGCAGACGAGGGTTTCGGCAGACAGAGAACAGGACTGGAGGCCGGGATGGGACAGTACCCACCTGCGGGGCTGCACCGGGTCCAGACCGGCGTCACTTTCAAGGGTCTCGTCCTCAGGGCTCAGGGTGGGTAGCCAGGGCTAAGAGCACAGACTCGGGGGCCGGACCACTCGCTGGCCACGTGACCTCGAGGAACCAGCTTCCCCTCCCCGAACCGGCCTCTGCGAACTGAAGTAACACGACGCATCTCTCCTGACGGCTTGCAAGACGCAGTGGGACCGGACCCTGGCCGTGAAGTTGGTGGCTTCCGGTAGTCTGGAATCTGGCGTCCCCTCCCCCGATCCACCCCTCCCCTTCCACTCCCATGTCAACTCTTCCCTTCGGGGTCAAGCTCGCGGAGGCCTCTCAGCCGGTACAGTTGTCCGTGAGGCCACAGGAACCTTGCCCGGGATTTACACTCTGGTAGGGGGGCTTCTGGACTCGGCCTCGGACAGCCTCGCGTACTTTCTTCCAGCTCCAGCTTCCTGCCGCCAGGACAGCGCAGTGCGGGGTCAGGGGAAGCCGACTCGGCAGTTTTTTGTTGGTCGGTTTAACCGAGGTGAAGTTCACACCACATACCATTAACTGTTTCAGTGGCATTTGGTGCGTTCACAACCTTGTGCACCGTCCCCTCCATCCGATTTCAGAACATTTTCATCAGCCTCGAAGGAAGCCCCCTACTCATTAAGCCGCGACCCCCCCCCCGCCACTGCCCACCATTCCCTCTCGCCTCGGCCATTGGCAACCTGCTTGCTGTCTCCATGGATTTGCTTATTCTGGACATTGTCACCTAGATGGATTCGTGCAGTACGCGTCCTTTTGTGACTGGCTTCTTTCACTCGGCATAATGTCTCGAGGTTCACCCATGTTGGAGCATGTCTAACACGTCAGTCCCTTTTGTGGATGACTAATATTCCCCAGCCACACTTCTGACTCCATATGGGAGGCAGGGGCTCATTCCACCTTCGAACAGAGCTTTCCCTGGAATCAGGCGGGGAAGGGGTGGTGGGGGTGGGGGTGGGGGTGGGGGATGCAGGCACAGGTGACAGGAATTGAGAGGGAAGAGAGAGGAAGGAAAGAAAGAAGGGGGGAGGAAAAGAGGAAGGAAGGAGAGAAGGAGGCAGGGAGGGAGGAAGGAGAGAGGAAGGACGGATGTAAAGAAGAAAGGAGGGGGAAGGAAGGTAGGAGGGAGAGGGAAGGGAGAAGGGAGGGAGAGAAGGAAGGAAGGGAGGAAGGAAGGAGAGAGGGAAGGAGGGAGGGAGGCAGGCAGGAAGAAAAGAAGGAAGGAAGGAAGGAAGGAAGGAAGAAGGAAGAAGGAGGGAGGAAGAAAGGAAGGAAGGAAGGAGAGGGAGGAAGGGAAGGAGGAAGGAAGGGAGGAAGGAAGGAAGGAAGGAAGGAAGGAAGGAAGGAAGGAAGGAGGGAGGGAAGGAAGGAAGGAAGGAAGGAAGGAAGGAAAAGAAGGAAGGAAGGAAGGAAGGAAGAGAAGGAAGGAAAAGAAGGAAGGAAGGAAGGAAGGAAGGAAGAGAAGGAAGGAAAAGAAGGGAGGAAGGAAGGAAGGAAGGAAGGACGGAAGGAAGGAAAAAGAAGGAAGGAAGGAAGGGGAAGGAAGGAAGGAAGGAAGGAGGAAGGAAGGAAGGAAGGAAGGGAGGAAGGAGGGGAAGAAGGAAGGGAGGGAGGAAGGAAGGAAGGAAGGAAAGAAGGAAGGAAGGAAGGAAGGAAGGAAGGAAGGAAGGAAAAGAAGGAAGGAAGGAAGGAAGGAAGGAAGGAAAGAAGGAAGGAAGGAAGGAAGGAAGGAAAAGAAGGAAGGAAGGAGGGAGGGAAGGAAGGAAGGAAGGAAGGAAGGAAGGAAGGAAAAGAAGGAAGGAAGGAAGAGAAGGAAGGAAAAGAAGGAAGGAAGGAAGGAAGGAAGGAAGGAAGGAAGGAAAGAAGGAAGGAAGGAGGAAGGAAGGAAGGAAGGAAGGAAAAGAAGGAAGGAAGGAAGGAAGGAAAAGAAGGAAGGAAGGAAGGGGGAAGGAAGGAAGGAAGGAAGGAGGGAAGGAAGGAGGGAAGGAAGGAAGGAAGGAAGGAAAAGAAGGAAGGAAGGAAGGAGGGAAGGAAGGAAGGAAGAAGGAAAGAAGGAGGAAGGAAGAAGGAAGGAAGGAAGGGAGGCAGACAGCAGAGTGAGCTGGTGGGTAGGCTGTGCACAGGCCTCAGAATCACACCCTCTGTCCTGTGTTCCTCGGTCCCCCCGCTTTCCACGCATGCACGAGTTGTACAGCCGGACCAGCCCGCCTGCAGGGCCCGTGAGGACACTGGAAACCCCCAGCTCCTCTGACTCAGCCCCGGACTTTGGAGACGCCTCTTCCTCTGCTTGGGGCCGTGAGGTGGGGGTCGGGGCGGGGGAGCTGGGGGGGCTGAGGGCTGCTGCCGCGGCTGCTGGGCTCTCTGTGCCCCCTCGGCTGGGATCAAAGAGAGGTTGGCTCCCCCCCTGCTGCTGAGCCGCTGGCCAGGGCCGAGGCCCCACACTCGGAATTCAGGAGACAGACTGGGCCAAAAGAGCCTCCCACATGGACGAGGAGGGTGGGGACAGAAACGCAGCCTCCTTCACTGCAGGACGGGGTTTCCCTGGGAGGGTTCCATCCGGCGCAGACCCCTTGTCCTCCCCAGAGCTTAGAGTGTCGCTTCTCTGCACCTGGGGCTTAGCTATCGTCAAGCCGGGGAGCCGGCCGGACCAAGCGAAATATTGACTCGCGTCAAGCCTGACGGTTGTTGATGTCCCGGGTTTGTTTCGGTTGGACAGGTCTGGGAATTACAGATCCCCTTCTGGTTTCCACTCTCCTCCCAGTTCCGAGTTTGAACAGAGGTTTGGCGAGTGGAGAGAAATCCATGCTTGGGGTTGGTTCAAGAGGTAACACAGATACGCAGTTCGTTCCGGTCTTGGGGTGAGGTTTGGCTCAGAGAGAGGACAGAGCGGGCCGTGCACGGAGAGAGGGCACCCAGACCCCACCGCCCACCCTGTGCCACTCCCTGGGCCCCCACTGCGGGTTGGGGCCCAGCCCGGGCTGCATTTAGAACAGGAGCCCCGGCCCTCAAACCCCAGCGAGTCTCCGGAGGGCAACACGGTTTGATTGATTTTGAAACTGTGACAGTAAAACAGTTCATAAAAACCCGATAGATCTGTACGGGGGTGCTTTCCACACTGCGCGGCCCCTGCTTAAATGAGTGCTATTCATCACGGCCAGCCACAGATGCCCAGAGCGCCGTGCACAAAGGAGGGGGTTGTATAACCGCTGCCGGGCTCCTGCAGGGACCCCCCCCCAACTTCCCCTGTCTGCCCTCGCCTCCAGTGAAGACGGAAATGTCTGCCTCTGGTGACCCAGCTTCTCCTTTCTTTAGGGCAATGGTGCTCAAAGTGGGGTCCCCAAACCAGCCACAGCCTCAGCACCTGAGAAAACTTTAGAAATGCAAATCCTTGAACCCCACGCTTAGTTGTGGATCCCCCAGAGTTGGGGGGGGGGCGGTGGGGAGAGCGGGTAGGGCCCTGCTCTTGTTTTAGCAAGCCCCGGGCTGAGAATCCCTGCTCTGCAAGGCACAGTCCCCGTCTTCAGCACCCGGGGCTTTCAAACATTATATTTGCTCTCTGTCGAAAAGCACCTGATGGGGGCCGCCCGGGTGGCTCCGTCGGTTGAGCGGTCCGGCTTCGGCTCAGGTCACGATCTCACGGTTCGTGAGTTCGAGCCCCGCGTCAGGCTGTCTGCTATCAGCACGCAGCCCGTTTCAGATCCTCTGCCCCCCTCCCTCTCGCTGCTACTCCCCTGCTCGTTCTTTTTCTTTTTTTTTAATTTTTTTTTTCAACGTTTATTTATTTTTGGGACAGAGAGAGACAAAGCATGAACGGGGGAGGGGCAGAGAGAGAGGGAGACACAGAATTGGAAACAGGCTCCAGGCTCTGAGCCATCAGCCCAGACCGACGCGGGGCTCGAACTCACGGACCGCGAGATCGTGACCTGGCTGAAGTCGGACGCTTAACCGACTGCGCCACCCAGGCGCCCCTCGTTCTTTTTCTCTCTGCCTTTCCAAATACATAAACAAACTTAAAAGTACCTGACCGATGCAGATAACGCTAAGGCGGAAAGTTTCGCCCTCCGCCGACAGGGGTTTACCTTGGAACAGAAGACGATGTATGGAGCCTCCAAGTTGCAGATTTAGGTGAGAGAGGACCTTTTTGAGGAGGGGTGGGGGGAGGAGCACTTCTTGCCGCAAATCTTCCTACCGGTTCAGAGAATTGAGATGCGAGAGGTGGGAAGAAGGCATAGAAGCGAGGAATATGGGTTCTGGAACCTGAGACGTGGGCTTAGGTGCCAACGTGGCTTTCGGCTGGCTGTGTGACCTTGGGGACGTCACCTCATATCTCTATACTTTTTAGTTCTCTGATCTGAAAATGAGATTAATAAGAAGACCCGTCTGCTAAGGTTGTCCTGAGTTAATGCACATAGAGGGTTCTCAGGACAGGGCCCTGCCCCCTGGCAGGGACCGCCAGGGGCGCTCTCGAGCTCTCAGCCATGCCCCCGGGCCCAGGGCTCCCCAGCCCCGTGCAGGTGGCCAGCGTCCATCAGGTGCTCCTGCCCTTGGAGAAGCAGAGAACCCCGAGGCCGAGGCTTGAGGACGGTGACGCGGCTCCATCACCGCCACTGCCGCCCTGAATGGGACAGCGGAAGCTGACCAGCCCCTGGGAGTGGCGAAGGAGCCTGGCACCCGCCTCTGCCCAGCCGGCTGCCCCTCCGGGCTCTGGACGGCCTGCAGACGTGGTTCCTGGCATCTGACGTGGTTTTGCCTCTGGTTTGTGGAGTCTTTTTTTTTTGAACAGCGGCAGGTGGTGGGGTACCTGCCTGGAGGGTGCAAGTTCAGGCCAGCCGGTTCACATGCAAGGGCGCCAGGGAGGGGATCCGTGGGGCATCCAATCAAACTAAGCTCCCCGGAGCAGGCTGCATCTGTCCCGAGGAAGGGACGCTTTCTCTAATTCTCTAAAGGCACCTGATGGGGTGGGCGTGGGGGGGGGGACCCGGGCTTCCAGGGGGACACACAGCCCCCGTGGTTCGATGCGGTACGGGTCTCCTGGAGAGAGCCCAGCCCCGTACCTTCTAAGACACCCACCGCTCAGCACTTTACAAAATGCGTGCCTCCTCTAGACCAAAGTCCACACTGTCTGGACCTGACTCCCCGCAGTGTTCTCTTTAGTCCGTTCGGACCGTATTTCTTTCATTTCATTTGAGTGCCTTCAGAGGGGAATGTGCCCTCTGGTGGGTCACAGCTGGCTCCTCGTGTTCTGAAGGGATCCGGTGGCCTCAGGTGGGCCCGCCGGTGTCTGGGAAGATCGTGAGGGACACAGCATCTGGTCACCCCACGCAAACGTCCACTCAGCCTGGCGACTCCCGGCTCAGCATGGGGCGCCCAGCCTGGGCTGCCTCTGCCCTCTGAGACGAGGTCTCTGGGGCGACGGCGTCTTCAGAGAATAGAGGCAGGGGTGAGGCAGGGTGGGGTGGGAGCGCAGGGAGAGAAGCCAAGGAGGCCAGATGAACTCCCGGCTGGGGGAATGACACTGACAGGACGCCAGCAGAAATTTCGGGCCGGACGTTAAGATTTCTGGAATCTTTTCCCCTCTGGGTCCTTGCTCTTTGTTTCTCCGTTCCCTCTGGCCATTTCCCTGTGGAGATCTGTGATACAAGCCCTCAAAACACAAAGGCCCGTGTGTTTATCTTCCCAGATCAGAGCTGAAGCCAGGAACCCGTGCTCCATTCCGCGCAGCAGGGGTGGGGGAGGTGGCATTTGTTCCGAAAGAAAGCAGAATACAGCCCCAGAAAGAATAAAGGGGTCAGTGTGGAGGCCATCGGAGACCGAGGGGGGACACCGTGGGCAGTGTGCAGAAGGTCCCATGCCCTGGGATGGAAGGGTCCCTGCAGACGCTGTGACATGGGCTGCCCCATCCAAGGCCTCGCCTCACACGGCCCATCAAAGCCCAGGGTCAGGTGACCCTTAGGAGGGCCTCAAGCTGGGACCCAGTGCGACCCCAGGCAAGAATGGGTCCCCCCGGGGGACAGTGATTGTTGTGAGTCACAGCCGGTACGGCCCATAAGGCAGGTGCAGCCCAAGAGACATGGAAAAGGCTGGCATTCAGTGCACACGTGGAGGTGACGATGTCTCTGTAACCAGTTGGAGGACCTCAGGGGCTCACTCTACTCCTCCACCAAATGGGGTTCACCTCGCGCTGAGTTGGGAATGACAGGAAGCAGGAGATATGGTGGGAAGTCGACGGTGCGGGGAAGGGCTCTGACCTCCCCTGTCCCGCCGCTGCCTGCGGGCCAGCCTCGCCCTCTCCACCCCAACACCCAGAGCTTCTGGGACGACCCAGACAGGCGACAGATGGGTAGGAAACAGCCTCCCCCCTACCCCAGCCCTTCTAGCAAGCTCAGCCCTGCAAAGGCAGACCGCCCACGGTGCAGTTGCCGGCTTCGTCAGGGAAATTACTTTAGCCCGGCGTCACTTTTTATGTGCCCGTTCAATAAAATAATTATTGACGGCCTCATCCATTTAAGTCACCATCAAAATAGCAGCCAGGATGGGGCAGCCCTGGATTCTATCACCAGGGCAAGAACTATTTTCTATCAGTTCGCAAATACATTCACATTGAGGTGAAAAGTTATGCCATCTAGGGCCAAATATATCAGAGGCCGGGAGCTGGGAGGCAGAGGGCCCAGGTCTGAGGGTTTCTTCATTACTCACTGGTGTGTGGGACAGCCTGCGAGTGGGCAGCTGAGAGGAGGGCCCGTCCCCACTGGATGTGAGAGATGTTGGCCCCATCCAGGAGCCGGGAGCCAAGGGCAGCGACTTTTCCAGGGGAGGAAAGCCGAATACGCGGGAGTTAGACCGGAGATAGACCCACTATTTCCCAGCTGTTAACGGCCATGTTAACAGGTAACCAGCAGCCATCAGCATCCAAGATGGTGCAGCAAGGGGGGGGGGGGACAGAAAGATGGAAGCGGAGACAAGGAGAGCAGGAGAGCAGGAGGGAGGGAAAAAGGAACAATCGTAAGATGATGCTGAGTGCCGGGCGCGGTGCTGGGTTCTTGGCGTCATTGAACCCTCTGATCACCCAGGAGGCCAGCGGTAGTATCTCCACGGCCGAGGTGAGGACAGGAGGCTCAGAGAGGGGAATTCACTCCTCCAAAGATGCACAGCCTGTAGAGGACAGAAATTGACTTTCACCTCAGACCTGCGTCACACTAAGGTGTATTCTGGAATGGCGTCATTCAGTAGCTCACTGGTATGTGTTTTAGGGGGTTGTGGGGCATGGGGATGGTTTGCCTGTTTATGAGGAGGTTTTGTTTGTGTTTTGGGAGGGCTGTGTTTGGCCAGGGCACCAGCACTGTTTCTTGAAAGTGGGAACGTAAATTAATTGAGAAGAAATAAAGGAGACACGCTGCCATGGGCCTGGGAGGTGATGTGGGCCCGGCTGGGCCCCAGTGGCCTGGGGACAGCCCACATGTGTCCCCAGGGCTTTTCTCAGAGACCCACCCACTCGAGGCCGGTTCCAGCAATTGTGGCTTTCTGGCAGATTTCCCCAGGCCCTGCACCGCCTGACCTCTGACCCCCACCCTCCTCTCCCTGCACCCCCCCAACCCACCCGGAGGAAACCTGTTCCTAGTCTCATTTACTGCCCGCTATGCATGGATTCACTTCCCCGAGGAGCCTGCATTTTAAACCTGAATTCTGACTATGGCTTGAAAGGCTATGACTCTGGAGATGAAGATTCCGGGGGCTGACAAAAAAGCATCTTAAGGTGTAGGGGTGTCTTCCCTATCCCCCTAATATCCTACCGTGTAGGGCACTGTCTTTTCACATGCGTTCAGGGCCAGCCCTGAGCCTGCGCCTCCAATAAACCCACAAGATTATGGGATCCTGTGTCGAAGGCACAAGATAGGAAACGTTTGGCCGGGGGAAACTCAAATCTGCCCTCCCCAGTATTTGACCCTTCTTTTGCTTCCTTTAATTAACAAGACGTCTCTTTATGGGCATGTTCGTGCCTGTCAAAGCATCTTACTTATAGTCCTTATTTGGGAAAACCCTGACCTGATGCGCAACTCCCACCCTGGCCCTCAACACCCACCTTCCCCATTCAGCAGCCGTAATGGCGGCTCTCGGCCATTTTGGAAAACAGTCCGACGCGTCCTCAAGATGTGCTCCGCGGAGGTACCTCATCGGCCAGCAATTTCACTCATCGGCATGCATTCAAGAGAAATGGAAACAGAACCCTTGTGCGTACATATTCGGAGTGGCATAATTCATAATCGCCCCAAAGCGAAAACAACCCACATCTCCATCAGTTGGTGAAAGGAAACAAAATGTGGCAGATCCGTACCCTGGAAAGTCTACGCAGCTGTAAGAAGTGAAGTGCTGATGTGGGGACAAACAGGAAAATGTGATGCTGAGTCAAAGGAGCCGGTCACAAAAGACCACACACACATTGCATGCTTCCCTTCGTAAAAGTGTCCAGAACAGGCAAATACGTACGGCCGCAAAGTAGATTGGGGGGAGGGGATTCATGCTGGGGAGCTGGGGTTGGGGAGGAACGGGGTGGGAGGGGTGACGGCTAAAGGGGACGGGTTTCTTTCAAAAGCGATGAAAATGTCCCGCAGCTGATTGTGGTCAGGGTCGCACAGCTCTGGGGCGACCCTAAGACCATTGAACTGTGCTCTTTAAGTGGGTCGATTGGACGATATGTGAATCATATCTCGCTGAAGCTGTTAAAAACAGATCAAGACTACAAGACTATGCACGTTGCTTGCTCTCCCCCCACCCCTGCTCCCGGCCTCTGACACCTTGCTTGCCCCTGCTGACTGCAGCCTTTTTACCTACACTTTCGCCACGTACACAGATCTGTCACCTAGTTTCCCAACCTTCAATTACCCGCCTTCTCCTAGGGGCTGCTTCTGCCCACCCCAGCCTTGGCTCCCCGCGCAACGTGTCCCGTCTCCATGACTCGCATTGCCGGTCTCATCGGCCACCTGAGTGGGAGGCTCCCCCAGCTGGGGCCAGACGGGAAATACTGCCGCCCCGGGGCCCTGGGAGCTGAGACCACCCCCCACCCCGACCCCCACCCCCCCCCCCAGCCCAGGAGATCTCCTCTGCCTGGGACCAGGCCGCTCGGACCGGGCAGTTCACACCGGCCGGCTAGCCCCTTCCCCGCTGGGCTAATTCTATGGCGCACCAGTCTAGAGCGTGTGCTCCTGGGACAGACGGCTGGGCGTGAATCCTGGCTCTGCCACTTGCCAGCGGTTATGGCCTTAAACTGTGCCCCCCTAATTCATCTGTGAAAGTCCTAAGCTCCAGTGCCTCAGGACGCGTCTGTATATGGCTATGGCGTGTGTAAGAGGTGATAAAGCAAAATGAGACCCTAAGGGTGGGTTCCAACCCGACAGTACTGGTGTCCTTATAAGAAGAGGAGATTAGGACACAGACACAGAGGGAAGCCCACGTGAAGACACAAGGAGGAGACAGCTGTCTACAGCCATGGAGAGAGGCCTCCGAAGCAACAACCCTGCCTCTACTTGGATCACGACTTCCAGCCTACAGGGCTGTAAGAAAAATCAGTTTCTGTTGTCGAAGCCATCTGGTCCAGGGGGCTTTGTTACGGCAGGCCGAGCCAACGAGCTCTGTGACCTTGGGCAAGGCCTTTCACCTCTCTGTGCCTCAGTTTCCTTGTCTGTCAAAGGAAGATAATGCTAGCACCTACTTCCTGGAACAGCTGTGAATTCCTAGAATTCAGTGAGCTATGCGTATAAGGGCCTAGACGGTGCCTAGCACATAGTAGGTGCTATGTGTGTTCTTATTATTATTACTATCGTTTTTATTCTACATCAGGGACACCACTCTATTAATAAAGATTTCCAGGGCCGACCACGTCAATCCTAGGTCAGAGCGTTACTTTCACACTGACCCCTTTTAGGTTCATAAAAGTATGTCAGGAAATGTGTGCAAAGGTGATTAGGGTACTTTCACTGCCTTATGTGACAGAGGAAAAGCTGGAAACTATTTCTTTCTTTCTAATGCATTAGTCAAATAATGTGGGGACATCATACGATGGGCCGCTACACGGCCATTAACAGAAAGAGGTAGCTCTGAATGTCAGCTTATCAATATATAGGAATCAGAAAACATACAGAAGTGCGTGGACGCGTAAGAATTGCAATGCTTAGCCCAATGGGTATTGTGTGACCCTCTTAATGTAAGTAAATAAATATGTTATGCATATACAGAAATGTCAACGCAGTTATGGATGCCTTATTTTCCTAAAAAAAAATCTGTGGACACAGATTGTTTAGGGGAGAGGCTGGAGGGCCAGCCAGGAGACTCTAACATTTTATTTTATACATTTCTGAAATTAATGTTTTACTTAGAAACATAATAGCACAGGGATTATTTGGGTAATGAATTAGGGAATACTTTTGGGTTTTTTTTTTTTTTTTCTTTATTTTTCCTTGTTAAGCAAAACAACGACAATAAAGACCCTTAAGAAAGAGGTTCCTGTAGAGGCACCTGGGTCGTGGGTTGGAGCCTTGCGTCGGGCTCTGAGTTGAGTGCTGAGCATGAAGACTGCTTGGGATTTTCTCTCTCTCTCTCTCTCTCTCTCCTTTTCTCTATCCCTCTGCCTCTCTCCCCTACACACACTCTCTCTCTCTCGAGTTAAAAAAAAAAAATTTTTTTTTTTAAATGCTCTTGTAATACTCTGACTCGAGATTCACTACACTATCAGAGTCCCAGCTCATGGGTTTGTTCATCACTGTTCCCCACTATGAAAAGGTCACAGGCCTGGATTCCAGGCCAGTTCTGCCACAGCGGGGGGTGTCCTGGAGAAGTCCTCAGCCTCCCCACCTGTAAAATGGAACACCGGCTGCTGCCTTGCGATCTCAAAGGTCACGGTGGCATCCAAGGCATGATGGAACCCAGCTATCCCTGTTTTGCATTCCTCCCACGGGGTCAGTTCTAGAGGCTTTAAGATGCCAAGTAAAATTGCAGAGTCTAAGGAACTCCAGAGAGGAAGCCATTCTGGGCACCCCCGGTTCGTATGACGGTCCCATCGCTTACATCCGGTCATTGGGGCGTCCAAGCAGCTCGGTGCCTGCTGTGTACAAGGCAGAGCCGTGGACTCAAGGGACAAGAGCCGAGGCTGGTTCAGGGGACTCCCGGGCCGGCTCGAAGAACGAGGCCAAGGCAGAGCGAAGCTCCGTGAGGACACAGAGAGGCTCCTTCCGGCTGGATCGTGGGGAAAGGCTCTTGGAAGCGGTGAAAAGGGACAGTACCTGTGTCTACAGAGAGCGGGGGAGGGCATTCCAGATGGAGGAAACAGCAGGGGAAGAAGCTCGCGTTGGCAGGAAGAGTGGGTTCTCAGGGGACCGGGGCAGGAACCCGTCCAAACAGCAGCATCCCTGCCCGGCCAGGATTGCAGACCGCTCTGGGCACGACCCGCCTCCTGTCCTGGCACGCTGCTGGCACTTGTTCCCCCTGGTTCACTCTGTCTCCTTGCCTGCTTGGCTGGGGGCCTGAGGGGCTGTCCCCGGGCCTCTGTCTCCCGATACTCAAGGACAGCAGTATCTTCCCCTCGGGGATCAGTCGTTCACCCAAAGACACCAGACCCCTCCCCCTTTCAAGGAAACCACGTGTGGGGACTTGCTCAAAGTCCCAGCCCACTTGGGCCAAAGGTCCTTGAGCCTTATCTACTGCGTGAGACCCGGCCTGTGAACGAGACGCCGGTCCCAGGAGGCCAGGAGTGGCCTCCCCCTGGCGGGCACCACCTCAAAGCCACAGGGCCAGCGTCACATGGCTGGTCAGTGGAGGAACCAGGCGGGACCTCAGTCCCTGTGCTCCAAACCCAGGGCCCTCCCTCCGCCGTCACTGCCAGGGAAGGTTGCGGCCAGACAGCATCACCCCACTTGCCCTCAGCTCCTTAAACCTGCGACATTAGCCCCGTCTCTTACAGACAGGCGGTGACCGGCCCCTGCGGAAAGTGGAACAGGAGGACTGGAGCCGGGGCCCGGCAGGCGTCATGGGTCTGGTCCGTTTCCAGTTCCGGAGTCGCCACCTCGAGGGGAGAGCCCCGTCCGTCCAGCCAGCCCAGAGGGCCCGACCCTGGCTGCATTCAGAGGGCACGCCAGGTGAATCAATAGCTCCCTGGGTCAGCAGATCCTGGGAGGGCCGCAGGAGCAGGGTGTAAATGTGGCGGCTGAAATGATGCTGCTTACGCAGTGTCCCCATGCTGGCTGGAGCCCCTGGAAAGTGTAGCGGAAGCAGTAAGAGCCGGCTGCTTGTGGCCGCCTGGGGCGAGGCCTTTGAGTCTTCCCCTGGAGGGGTGCGGCGAAGCTGGCCACCCACGGGTGGCAGGCACCGCTCAGACCGCAGGATGGGGGAGAGAGGCCTGAGTGAGGGGATCTTCTTCCCAAGAAGCGTAAAGTGCCCACTCGAGGACGACCCCCTTCGGATGGGCCTGGCAGCACCTGCTTGCCCACCGGCAGGGCAAACCCTGGGCCCTGGCCTCCTGGGCCCTCCCTGCTGCCCCAGGGCACCTGCTGTAGCCTCCTGCAGCGACCCGAGAGCGGCTGGGGCCCCTGCCCGGTGGCCGGACTCCCTCCGTGAGCACGTGTGGGCATCCACACGCATGCACGCACGGACACACTCACTCAGCAAATACTGAGGACTAACAGTCCTCTCCGCGCCTTCTCTCTTCTTTCTGCCCAAATCATCTTTGCGTTTAACTCGGGTCTTCCCTCTCTTCGCCCCTGCCGTGTCCCTGCCCTGCTCTCTGCACACCGCCCTCCCCCTCATCACCTCGAGGTCTCTCCCCAGAACTTTCTCTCCCACAGGGAACCCTGGAGGTCAGAGCCAGCCGGTCTCGGGGCTCACACCTGCCTGGGGAGCTCAGCCACTGCAGCCCAGCCGACAGGGTGGGGTCTGAGGGCTGGCCCACCTGTAAAGTCAGCCAAGTGGGTTTCCTGTGTCCCTAGACGTCCCGTAGGCCCTCCTGGGCGCCAAATTGTAACAGTCACCATTTAGCAACTGCTTCCTCCGGGCCAGGCTCTGGCCAAGCCCTTAGAAGCGTCACCTCCTTGAATGTTCCCGACAACCACGTGCGGCGGCTACCTTCCCTGTAACTTCGTTGCCCCAGTGACTTCACAGAGCACGGGGGGGGGGGGGGGGGACTTCCCAAGGTCCCAGAGAAGGAAAGCAGCAGGGTGGAGGCGAGAACCTGGCCCTGCCTGACCCCCATACTCAGGCTGCTGTCTCCCTGTTCTCTCCCGACCTTCCCTCCCTGGGAGCGTCTTTGTCCTCCTGTAAATGAAACCTCCATTGATGAAACCTACCAAATGTATCACGGCGGGGGCCGGGGGGGGGGGTATCTGCATTTCGTACACTGAACATCCTTCCAGACCTAGATCATGTATCCATAGTGGTGGGATTTTAGGCGGATGGGGGGCAAAGCAGAGAACTTTCATTTGGGAATAGGGCTGTCCCAGAGATCTGACCACCACCCCAAACAGGATATGGTCTCCTCTGCCCCCATAAAACCCGCCCCTTCCCCGCCAAGTTAAGCAATCGGACACCTCTGTTCCCCTGTTCTCTATTTACCCAGCTTGGCCCCGGGGCAAATGTTCTAAACCTATTAATTATCACAGGATAATTAGGGATGGGGAAATCCAGGCACAGATAAAATCGGAGCCTCCACCCACCCACCCTCACACTCCCCTCCGGTCTCCCTGAAATCCCGGGATGCGCTTGTCTCCCCATCGTCTCTACCCCCACGGCTCCCACCAGACTGAGCCAGGCCCGTGCCATGGTGCCCAGAGAGCTGAGCCCTGTTCAGGCCTGCCCGGGCTGCACTGGTCATGTTGAAATGCCCGTGGAAAGCCTCCTTCCACCCGCCCCAGCAGTCTGAGGCGCTTTAAGGAGCTACGTCCTTGCTTCTCAACCCCGAAGTTCAGGCCGCCTCTCCCCCTTCCCACCTCCCACTGGCAACACTCACTGGGATTAGGGTTCTTAACCAGGATCCATGCATCTATGAACGGACCACTTAGTTTCGGGAGCTCTGAGACTGTCGGCAAAATTTTTCATACGTGTTCGTATCTGCGTTTATCTGAGAAGAGTCTACGGCTTCCCAAAGATCCCCAAAGAGCCCTGGGTGAGACTCTCTAGACTAAGGTATCGCCTTAGGAGATCACCTCCCATAACACTTTTTAAAGAACTTAAGCACCCAGGAGCTCCCTCCCGTACATGGAGACCGAGGGAGCAGCTCAGCGGTTGGGGGCATCAGCCCGTAGCAGAACCTTCTGTGTTTCCCCCCTCCTCCCCCCACCGCCACACCCCTGGCCATCGCTGCTATTTGCCATGTCACCTCAGTTTCCCTCTCCCAAGAGTCACAATCCTCTTGGCCACACGGAGCCGTCATGAGGATTAGAATAAAAAGAGGTTCACCAAGCTAAGTGCTAAACCCTACTCGGGGCCTGAGTTAGAATTCAGTTAAGCGTTAGCTATTCTCCAGCATCCCCGTTCGGGAAGGGAACCTGGGGCTCAGAGAGGCTGATTGACTTGTCTGGGGTCACACTTAGCGCAGCCCCGCTGGGAGCCCTCCCTGGAGCAGACCCTCGTCCAGCAGGAGCCGGAAGATGGCGGGACAGGGGTGGGTGGGTGGTCAGGTCGAGGGGGGCCCAGAGAACAAGGGACAAGAGGAGGCTTTCGAGCTCAGGAGAGCAGAGTTCTGCTTGTGGCCTGGTCCCCCAGGCTGGGCAAGCTGCCTTCTCTCTCGGGACTCCTGTTTCTTGTCTCTAGGGTGAGGTGGGGCAGAACCAATCTGGGGCCTTCTCTCCCACATAAAGGGGACAGAGAGAGATGAGGCTTAAAATCCGACACAAGAACTCGCTGAGAGTCAGAAATGGGAGAAATGAGATGGGTGGCCTGGGGGTGGGGGGAGGGATGCTGGAAACTGCCCCCTACAGGTGTCGCAGAAGCCAGAGGCCATCCGCCCAGGAGGTGTCGAGCACCAGCATTAAGAGTTTGGTCGAGTCCCAGACCCAGGGACTCCGGGAAACCTCCTGAACAGGCTTGGGGCCAGCTGGGGACTTCTAGGACGCAAACGGCCAGCCTCAAACGAGACTGAGGGATGTCGTGACTTAGTTTCCTCCTTGGATCACGGCAGCCCAGCCACTCCAATTGTTACTTTAAAATCACTGGAGAGACCCCAGGGTGGCAGTCAAAAGGACAAAGCGTAACTATGGACCCGGGGAGGAGTGACAGATAACCACTTCTTCCCTTTGGAACGATCAGCACAGTCTCACCCTGGGCATCCCGTGAAGCCCTGCGGGGGCGGCCCAGCTTCCCTTCTGGAAACACACTGCAGAGCTAGGAGGAAGCCCCCAGCTCTGCTTCAGAGGACCTCTCTGCCCTGGGGGACCCCAAACACCACTGGATCATAGGACCAGGCCTGCAGAACTCACCCAGCTGCACACATCTGGAGAGGCAGCCATGGCGAGCTGAGTGTCATTGCAGAGAGGACTGGAAAAGCTGGTCCTGCCCTCTCTAGGATGGCGGCGTGGCACAAGGCTGGTGCTGCCTGTGCAGAGCACGACAGCCAAGCAGAGGCTCAGACTCCTCCAGAGGTAAATGGTAAGGCAGGCTGCTTCAGGGAGGGAGGGGGGAAGGAAGGGGGGGGAGGAAGGGGAGAGGGAGGGGGAGGACAGGAAGAGGAGGGAGAGGGGAAGGAGGAAGAGGAGGGAGGGAGGAGGGAGGGGAGGGGGCGGAGGAGGGTTAGTGGAGGGAGGGGAGAGGGAGGGGGAGGACAGGAAAAGGAGGGAGAGGAGAGGGAGGAAGAGGAGGGAGGGAGGAGTAGGAGGGAGGGGAGAAGGAGGAGAGGGTAGAGGGTGGGAAGGGGGAGGAGGAGGAGGGAGGGGAGAGGGAGGGTGGAGGGAGGGAGGGGGAGACGGGGAGGGAGGGAGAGGACAGGAAGAGGAGGGAGGAAGAGGAAGGAGGGAGGAGGGAGGGGACCAGGAGGGAGAAGAGGGAGGAGGGAGGGAGGGGGGGAAGAGAGGGAGAGGAGGGGGCGAGTAGGCCCTTTAGGCCTCCCGCCCGTCCCTCTGTCAGGCAAAATATTTTCTCTAAATAATAATAATAATAATAACAGTAACAATAATAATAATAATCCCCCCTTCATCCTTTTCCCCTCTGAACCAGAGCTTTGTAACACTAGACGGGGGGGGGGGGGGGGGGGGGAATCCGAAAATAACTATTTTGCCCTTAGACAGAGTTGTTTTTTAACGGGAGAAGCTGAGATATTTTGAAAGCCACCCCTGAGGCGGGAGGTTGTGCATCAGGCCCTAATTGTCAGCGCTCCCCGAGGGGGCCGGTGGTGTTCCCGGGGAAGGAGGAGGAGAGCGCTGGGCCGTCAGCACCTGGGTCCTGGGGGAGTCTACCTCCCCGCACTCAGCCAAGCAGGCCAGCTTCCCGACTGGCGCGGAGGAGATAAAACACAGGAACACAGCTGATCTTACATAAGCGAAGCGGGACTGAACATTTTCAGCAAATTACCTCTGTTATGAGCTCCGCCATAAAATCGCCTCACAAGTGAATTTAGTTTTTCTTCCCTCCGTGCCCAATCAATTAGCACATGAGTAATACCAAGCCCATTAGGACAAACCGATGCCGGGGGACTTATGTCATCTGCTATAGAAATGATTGCTTAATATACCCGTTGGCTCCGAGGAGCTCTTAGCCGCGCGCAATCTTGCCGTAATCAATAGCAGCAGTCAAACGATGCTGTTTCCAACGAGAACACTGCTGGGCAGCGCGGGAGCCGGGCCCCGAGCAGGTGGCAGAGCTGAGTGGGTCCCATACCGGCGCCCTCCACCCACCCCCCCCCCCCCAGGTCAAAGCAAACAGGAACAGCCAGTGGCGACCAAGACAAATGGAAACTCGGAGAAAGACAGGAAAGGCATCGGCGCTGCGTGGGGATTTGTATCCACGAGGGAAAAAGACTTCTCTGTATTTCCTAGCAACAGCGGAATGGGCTTTCCCAGGGAACATCTAGAAGCTCCTGTGAAGCTGAAAACCCTCCCGGAATTGAGCGTGTGGGTTGAGAACATGCGTGTGCACACGGGCACGCTGAGGCACGCTGGGCCTCGGCGGGGACGGGGACCTCCGCCCACGCGTCTGTATTTACGCACAGGTCAGGTGGGGCCCGCAGGTGGGCGTGCGTGCACACGCACGCCGGGGAACGCGCATGCGCACGCGAGCGTGGATCTGAGTGCCGGTGGGTCCCGTGCTCCGGTCCCTCCCGGGATGCAGCAAGCCCGCACGGGAGACAGACCGCCGGATCAGTTTGTCCTGTCTCAGCCCTGGGCTGAGGAACCCACAGGCACAAGCTGACAGCATCCTCTGCTCCCAGACGGAGAAGGGAGGCAGGGGACCGTGGTGCTAATCCCCACGGGCCAGGCACCTGGTAGGGCAGGTGACTCGATCTCCCTGGGCCTTGCTTGCCTCATCGGTAACACGGGGTTGTTAGCAAGCCCCCAGAGGGTTGCCGTGCGAGTTAGAGCGCGGAAAGTACTCAGAGCGCCTGCCGGAAGATGGAAGACGTGTCCCCTAAAGCGGGGCCCGCGCTCCCTGCGGCCAGATCGCCACCCCCTCCCCGCTCCAGGCCAGGCCTTGGAAGCCGATCCATTTCCGTCCCAGCTTTTCAGAGAAGACATGTCCCCGGCAACTGACAAATGCCAAGGATTTGAGGGTTTGCCGCCTGGGCCCCAGACCCCTCTCCCCCGGAGAGGTCTCCCCTCCCCCTGACTAGCAGCGGTGGCTCCCTGGTGACGTAATCACTGACCCCACAGTCAGGTGTGCTGCTTCCTACCACCTACAAGCTCCAGGACCTGGGGCTGGGGAAGGGGGTGTTTCAGTTCGCGTGGGGTCCAGGTCTCAGGCACCGGCCTTGGAAATTCTCGGTGCAACCCTTTCCTCCTTTGCAGATGAGGTTTCCAAGGTCAGCCAGCCAGCTAGAGCTTGCACCAGCCCCAGCGATGTGAGTCTAGAGGTGGGATTTTGTTCCCATGACGATGGGTGGGGGGCAAGTGGTCCACAAGGCATGCTGGGGGGGCGGGGCTGGGGGGGGTGGGAATGGGCCTGGAGCCATGAGGAGGGGCTAACTAACACCTGGGTGTTTGCAGGGATGGGGGGGGGAGTGGTTGGGTACAGGGAAATGGGCACAGAAATGCTCAGTCGTCTGAAATGCTGCATTTTGGGGAGCAAGCTGCCTAGCCTTTTCCCCTCCCATGCATAAAACGGAAGGATGCACCGACTTTTGAGTCTGGGCAGTGGGATGCCCACCTCCCTGCCAAGGGAAGGACATGACTTCTCCTCCCTGGGCGTTCTCTCTACCCCCACCCCCACGTTTAGCAGAGAGGACTGGGCAGACCACTCAGGCCTCTGAACGCTTCACTGAGAGGCATTTTTGGTGGGCAGAGCGTTAATTGGGCTTGAGGACAGGAGTGCCGGACTCCAGGGCCAGCTTGGCCACCAGCTGCCACGAAGTCACTGAATTCTCGGGGCCTCAGTTCCCTCATCTCTAAAATGGGCATGATATCACCCACCCTACCTATATCACAGAATTCTTGTGAGGGAGGAATCAGCCCTGACCTCACGGCAGGCGGCTTGGCAGAAGCAGAAGGAGCCTGAACTTTGAAAAACAACAACAACAACAACAACAGCCTCGTGTTCGAATCCCAGCTTGGCGACTTCCGTGCAGCTGGATCTTGAGCAAGGCTTTTCCTGAGCCTGCCTGTTCACCTGGGAAGGAAAACCCGCCCTGGGGCTGGTGAACACATTAAATAAGCCAGGGAGGCGCTCACTGATCTCCGTTCCCTTTACTGAGGCGGAATGATCAGATGAGGCAGAACTCTGTGCTCTTACACAGTCCCCTCGCACACCGAGTAGGCTGACCTTTGCAACCCACGGAATTTTCCGCAAAGATGGGAGTCCGACTTCCGAGGCCAGGGTGTACAAAACGCTGGGACGCTAGCCTCGCTCCCTCTGGTCACTCGCTATGGGGGAAGCCAGCCGCCATGTCACGAGGACACTCAAATGACCCTACGGAGAGGAGCCGAGGCCTCCCGGGGACAGCAGGCTGCCTGGGAGACAAACCCTGGGGCTCGGTCAAGCCTTCCGATGAGGGCGGCCCTGGCTGACATCCTCACTGCCACCTCACGAGGCCCACCCAGCCCCGCCAGCCCAGTGACGCGCACACCCGGGCCCGTTCAATACTTTCAACATTTACCGCTGCTCGGGGTTTCCTCGGCCGGCACGGATCGAACCCAGCACTCCGCAGAGAAGTCAGCAGGCCGGCTCGCTCACGCACCGACCTTTGTCAACCCCACAGTTCCAGAACTGCTGGGCCACAGTAAACGTTCACTGTTGCTTTTTTTTTTTTTTTAGTTTTTTTTTAATGTTTTTATTTATTTTTGAAGGAATGAGAGAGACAGAGCATGAGCAGGGGAGGGGCAGAGAGAGAAGGAGACACAGAATCGGAAGCAGGCTCCAGGCTCCGAGCTGTCAGCACAGAGCCCGACGCGGGGCTCGAACTCATGGACCGTGAGATCATGACCTGAGCAGAAGTCAGATGCTTAACCGACGGATTCACCCAGGCACCCCAATGTTCACTGTTGCTTTAAGCTGCTGCGTGCATCTGGGGGGATCGCTTACTCCAAAAGCCACGTGGCCTCTGCCTCTCTCACCTAGTTTCAGGGGGCAGAAAGGCGCGGGGTGGGGGGACGGGGGCGGCAGCAGGAGGCAGCGTCGCAACACGGTCGCAACCCGGGGAGCTTCTCTGTGCGCAGGGCCCAAGGGACGGATAATAGGAGCCAGCGCTCCATTCAAAGGCCTGTGAGGGATGGACGAGAAGTGATCCGGAAAAGCAGACCACGCGCTTCTGCTCAGACGTGGAGGCTCTTTGTAAAAAGAAGGAGGAATGCCTGTCACAGGCCTGAGAGCGTGACCCCGGGCCCCGCTGCCTAGGGGACGGCGAGCAGGCACCCTTGCCCGCATTTGAAGGGTACCGTCTGACGTCAGGCCTTGGCGTACGGCCCCCCCGCTCGGTATTTAGATTCGCGGAAGACCAGAGTCTTACGGGAATGGGACTTTACCATGATTTTAAGAAAAGGAGAAAACGAGCTCCTTGGCTCTCCTAAAGGGCCCGGCCGCTCCATGCTTTTCCCAGGTAATGGAGCAGGAAATTGCCCGTGACGAAGGAGCAAGACCTGTTACCTGTGGGTGGAAACGGGTAATGAGGACTTAAATCCAGGCACATCCTCGGATCACATTAGGGAGTCAGCTTGCAAAAATGATTAGGACGGTTTTAATATCTACCGATCGGATGGATACCCATCCCCGGCAGCGACCTCAGACTCATTAACCTAGCGGTCCTGCCCGGGCAATCAGTCTCTTGCGCTGGTGGCGTAGCCTCTGTCCCAGACCTCTCACGGGGCCTCCCAGAACCCGGAGACGCAAAATGATTAAAATCCTACGTGGCACGGTGCCACCAGCTCCCCTTAAGTGAAACTCACGGAACGCATCGGACCTTGCCCGAGCCAGCCGCTGTAACCTTCCCGCCTCTCGTGGGAAACTGAGTTCGGGGACATGCCGCTGGGACAGCATGCCGCTCCCTTTTCTCCCCCTAGAGAAGAGGTGCTACCGTGAGGCCGGGTGGCCCAGTGGAAGGAACACCAGAGCCCAGAAACCTTGTTATCAGGTCCCGTCCCGCCCCAGACCCTGCACGTGGGGACAAAAGAACCCGCCTGGCCCAGCTCACTCCTGGTCCTCGGTCATCTGACTCCCCGTGGAACTTTCCGTGTGTCCCAGAGTCAGTTCCTCACGTTTCCGCACCCAAAACTCAACCCCCGCCCCTCCCCAGCCACCATTTTTCTCTCTGCACTCCGTTCGTGATGTAGCTTCTCCCTCCCATTTCTCCAGCAAATCCGGTTGATAACGGTCTTAGAAAACCCATAATCCATCCCTGCAACCTTGGTCTATGCCTGGATTATACCAGCCTCCTCTTCGACTTCCAGCCTCAAGCCTCTTCGTTCCGGTAAGTCTGCCTTTAGATACAGCTTTCAGCACATCCTCTGTCCTTTCTAAAACCAGCAGGGACTCTTTGGAGCACGCTGTTTTCCATGATCTCCCAAGGTGGCTTCCCCTCCCGGCTCACGGACACACGCCCTGAGTCACCGTGGCCATCCTTCTTCCCACCACCCGGCTCACCTCTCTAGGCTCCTATCTCACCTGGCTTTGACGAGGGCTTTGAGAACCCCGTCACCCATAACCCTGGCGGGGCCTCGAGTGTGGCTCGTTCACGGTAAATACGCAGCTAATGTGACTCTTTGTTTAATGACTTCAGACAAGGGGCCTGCCCTGGAGAATCTCCTTGAGGAGTATTCTACTAAATTTGTATTCACAGAATTCACAGCTCAAGGGAGCCAGGAGACATCTGTCCAGATGAGAAACCAAGCCCCCTGTCCTCATCCCACGGCCATGGTGGGGGGGGTGGGCGGTCAGAGTGGACGAGAAGAAGCAACATTCAGTTTTTTCTGGAACTCAGAAAAATACAAGTAAGAAAGCATCCGCTGGGCATCGGGAGAGCTGGGTTTGGGTCTAGGCGTTACCACTTACTTGCTCGAGTGACTTTGGGCAAGTCATTTGAGCTCCCTGGGCCTCGGGGAGGAAGCTGGCCAAAATGCACTCCAAAGTGTGCATTGTTTTAAGTATATGGATATATCAATACGCGTGTTCATACACATGCGCGCACACACGTAAAATAAAGCCCATTGGCTTTGCCCGTAGGGCTTTCGTAGAGTCCTTGGCTCCAGGCTGAGTAATGGGGGAAGATTGTCACCTGTAAGCCTCCCGAATCTAAGCTACTCAGAAGTGACACCCATTTCATAGGCAGCCTCCAGGTTCCCCACGCTGGGGCCGCCAGCTGCCTTCCCCTCCCCCTCACTGCCCCTGAGCCAGACGGGTCAGCCCAGTCTGATGCCAGGCCAGGTACCTTGTAAACCCAGGCGGTTGCTCCCCTTCCATGGAATCTGGCAGGGAAGGACCCTCACGGGGCCAGTCTCCTTTCCAGACAGACCCCTTGAAGAGAAGTAGCACAGGCTGAGAGTCTAGAGGCTTTGCTGTCTCTTGAAGAGGGAGCAGCCCCCCCCCCCCCAGAGCTCCCTGTGGCCCGACAGGGGGCAACCTCACCCGGCCAGGCCCCTCTGGGCCAAAGCCCCAGTGCTTCTGCCCTCATCCCTGTGGGAAGCCACTGCGGGAAGTTCCCCTGGTGGAGACCCAACCGCTTTGCTCCCTGAGGCCGCGTATTTTCCTGAACCGATCCCCAGAGGGCCGTAGGGTGGGTGTGATGGTGCCCTAATGCAGGAGGAAGAGGGGCGAAGGTTCCAGTGACTGCGTAGGGAGAGGAAGTTCTGGGAGAATGAGGCCCAGAAACAAGTCCCTCCCCTGGGGGCTCTTCCAGAGCATTCCGGGGCCTGGCTGCCGGCCCCACGGTAGCTAAGAGGTCTCTTTTCCCCAGTTCTTTATTTTGATAGAAATGGCCACCCATGATTAATGCATGGAGCACTGTCAAAGCAGGGGCCACTGGATACTTTCTGAAATAGCGCCCAACTTCCAGAAACACGAAAGGCCATTAATAATTGATGCTCAGGTGGGAGATTTGCGTCTGTGGGCAGAGCGGCTCTGAGATGCATTTCTATGTAAAGCTGCCATAACCCGCTGGGAAGGCGAGTGCTGGGGGGTGGGCGGGAGGGCAAGGAGCCACGTGTAGGCCGACAGTTGTCGCCATGGCCCCCCTGCCTCCCCTCCCCCCACCCCCCCAGCCTTCCCACCAGGCCCAGAGGCAGACACCCCCAGAACCAAATTCTTGTTATATTATTGCCATTATTGTCTATTAAAAAAGAGCCCCCACCAAGGTAGCCCACGTTCCAAATTGGGGCGCCTCGTTAAATCCCCCTTGCAAGCAAGACCAGGGCTTTCGGAGCGGAAAAAAAAACCCGGTGCCCGAGAAGGAAACAGACACCACCTCGTCCTTATTTATGACACAGCGCGTTGTATATATATGAGAAGCCGGCCATAATTTGCTTATAAATAATTGACTTCTCCTAGATTAAAATCTCTGGAGGGGCCCTCAGTTTATTCACAACAAGGCGCTCTGCCTACGGTGCAAATTAGGCCCTTTCAGACCTGTCTTATCTCCACCCCCAACGTTATGAAGAGTGATTTTTTTTTCCTTCCTCCCCTGTAATAACCTTCAACTAACCTTTAAACCGGAGTGAATAATTTAAATCTTATTTTCATATCAATGGAAGAGTCAAGCCAAGCAATTATCTTTTATCTGTATACTCTGTCGTCAGAGCGGCGGGCATAATCAAGTTTTCCCAAGCGAGCCAGATGAGAGAGGAAGAGCGGAGAAGGAGAGATGATATCTGAAGACATTAACGCAACAATGAATTATTCAATAATGAGTACAAGATCTGTCGTAACGCGAGCGCGCGCGCGCGCGCGCGCACACGCACACACACGCACACAGCCTTACATCTGCCCGTTGTTGCAGGCAAGCCAAGGCCGGCGGCCTGGGGGAGGGGTGCCAGGAAGGGGGTCTGGGCTAAGCATGACAAATTGGCAGCTCATCTGCTCAATTAGGACGGAGAGCAGGTGCGCAGGGCGCGTTCCCGGGGCCCCCGGACGGCGCTGTTGTGGGCCAAACAACAGGCTAGGAGAAAACACCTAATTTGGGTGACAGTGATGTAGGGCTGATCAGGCTGTGATTTTGCTAAAGGAGAGGGGAGGTGGGCAAGAAAAAAAAATTCTAGAGAGGGGGTGTGAAAGAGAGAAGGGAAGATAAAAAAAAAAAAAAAAAAAAAACCCAGCGAGAAGAGGTTGAAATTCCCCACGGTGCTCATTAAAATTCTACGGCGCGTATTTCTTCCCTGGGTCCCCCTGGACGGCCCGTGATCATTTTTATTAATTCATAAAATATCGCACCAGTGATTGAGGCTGATGATTAGTGGAGCCGACAAACACAAGAGCTGGTGAAATATTGCAGCAGCTCCTATCGGGTCCCTCCGAGTGGAAGACACAGACGTCACATGAAAATTCATCCTCCAGCTCGGCCTGGGGCGGCGGGCGGGCTGGCTGGGGGGGTGGGGGTGCTGGCAGAGGGACCGCAGCGTCTGCCCCCCGCTCCTGCCGCCCCAGCTGTCTCCCTTGTTGAGACACCCAGAGGCACCAGCAGACATCTCGCATCATCTCTTGGTTTACGAAAATGCCTGCTGGAGACGGGATGTCCTCAACCTCCCTTGTGACATGGACCGCGGGGCTGGCAAGCTTCCTCTGGAAGTGGCTCTCCTTGCTGGCGGATGACGCCAGCCATCACAAGAGCCCAGGGGCTCCCGCGTCCCTGGGCTTTTTTTGAAACGCACCTCCCCTCCCCGGCCCTGCCCCCAAATTCCGTTCAGGGACCATAGAGGAATGCCATCTCTGCCCGCTATGTCTCACTTCCCCCATTTTACAGGTGAGGAAGCTTGAGGCCAGCAAAGTTCAACAGTAAGCGTGATGTCTCAAGGGGAGCAGGGACAGAGGGTCCCGGCTGCGGGGAAAGCAAAGGCAAACCTGGGTTCAGTTGTAACGACAGCCCTCTCAGGCTTCCCCGATAATTCTTTCTTCTAGTTTGCGATGGCATCTTCCTCTTTTATGGATGGTTCGAGTCTTCATTTCTTTCCACATTTAAGACGGGTCGTGTGCTTTGTGATGTTAGGTGGGAAGAAAGACTAGTTCAGTTTTTCTCAACACTGGCCTCACCCCGAAGGCTTGCTAAATTAGAATCTCAGGGAGGGAGGCGGGCCCAGGAATCTGCATTTGACCCGCTTGCTAGGTGGGTCTCAGGCACTCAACACGGAGAGCCATTGGCCCAGAGAGACCAGAGGTCAAAGTCCTGGCTGCACAACGAGAAGACCTTTTGAACAAAAAGAATTCCCTAGGCCACACCTCAAAGATTCAGATTCTGTTGGTCTCGGGTGACGTACAACCACTGTTGTTTGTTAAGGATTTCCAGGTATTGGGGCGCCTGGGTGGCTCAGCTGGTTGAGCATCTGACTCTTGGATTCGGCTCAGGTCATGATCCCAGGGTCATGGTATCGAGCCCCGCCTTGGGCTCCATTCTGAGGCATGGAGTCCGCTTCAGATTTTGTGTCCCCCTGTCTCTCCGCCCCATCCCCTGCTTGTGCTCTGTCTCTCTCTGTCTTTCAAATGAATAAACATTAAAAAAAAAAAAGAATAATTTTCCTGACCCTACCCTCAGTTCGCAGTTACTAAATATGATCCCACACATCCACCCCCGCTTATAAGGTGCCACCATAGTAGGTGCGGACAGCACGAACGCGGTAGAATGAATTACTTTTCAAGAAATATTCATGATCCCATTTATTTTAGACCTTGGACACAGAGTCCAGGCTAACTTGTATACACAAATGGCGATATTTCAGTTTTTACATAGAAGATAGCAATGCTGTCTATAACGTGGTAATGAAGACATTCTAAGTTCTTTTTTTTTTTAATTTTAATGTTTATTTATTTTTTAGAGAGAGACAGAGTATGAACAGGAAAGGGGCGAAGAGAGAGGGAGACACAGAATCCGAAGCTGGCTCCGGGCTCCGAGCTGTCAGCAAAGAGCCCGACGCGGGGCTCGAACTCAAGAACTGCAAGATCATGACCTGGGCCAAGGTCAGCTGCTCAACCGACTGAGCCACCCAGGTGCCCCAAGACATTCTAAGTTCTTATAAGCTACGCTCAAAAATCCTTTCCCTCCCGGTTAGCTGGTGTAGACATCTAGCCTGCGACGTACACATTTTGCATTTAACGTATTTGTATAGCTTCTACCGGGATCATTTTAGGATTCTGAGCTCCCGAACAGAGAGGAAGTATATTCAAAGGCAGTTTTCATCTTATGAGCTTGATTTCAAAGTGAAGCCTTGTTTCTCTTCAGCAAGTATTTTAATTCTAGACTTATTGACAATATAAATTATAAAACTGACGGGATTTTTTGGACAAACCATCTATCATCTCCCACACCACAAAGCCACAGACTCAAATGCCTGTAGGGATGAGGCGGGCC
The DNA here is from genome assembly GCF_007474595.2 of Lynx canadensis. NCBI lineage: Eukaryota > Metazoa > Chordata > Mammalia > Carnivora > Felidae > Lynx > Lynx canadensis. The sequence goes on along the minus strand of NC_044308.2, from coordinate 35,050,987 downwards.
GCATAAATGAATGGAGCAGGCCTCGGGTGTCCTACTAGGGGGCTGGGAAGACTGTGGAAAACGTTGGGGGGTGCGCACGCCCAGACATTTAAAACAATAATAAAGTCTCCGCTGTGTCTGTCAGTCAAAACAATCTGCAGGCCCCATGTGGCCCATGGATAGCCAGTCTGCTCAATCTATAGGGGGCGCGCCCAGGGCCCAGGCCTCTAGGACAGATATATAAGGGACACTTCCCCCATTTTGGAGAGACTGTTTTACCCCGGCAGTCAAATCTCCATGCCTCCTTTTTTCACTTTGGGATTACTGTTGCCACCTTAAGTGGAAGGAAATGCATTAAATTCCTGATTGAGGGGAGATCGGTGTCAGGAACTCTTTGGTGAGCCAGCTATTGAATGAGGTTCGTGGTTTCTGCTCCCAGAACTCTGTCTGGAGTTTTGGGAGTTATTACAAAAGCAATGCATGCTCATTGTAGACAAAACAGAACTATGGAAACATACCAACAAGAAAACAAAAATACATACAGACAAAACACATATAGATGAGCTAACGGCTTAGCAACTCAGTGCACATATTTCAGACAAGTGTGCGAGCGTAGTTCGCAAATGTACTTTTACTTCCAACTTCCGCTCCTTCGGGAACTTCTTTCTCCCAGGGAAAAATTTGCTATCTTTCTAAATTATTGTCTTTGTCTCAGCAAGGAATATGGCAGAGTAGGTACGGGAATCATAAAATCTCTTCCAAAGCCTTATTAAATGAGTGAAAAAAAAGTAACTTAAGACAGAAGAAAACAATACTTCACAAAATATTAGAAGAAAACCTTCCTGGGGCGCCTGGACGGCTCAGTCGGTTGGGCGTCCGACTTCGGCTCAGGTCATGATCTCGCGGTCCGTGAGTTCGAGCCCCGCGTCGGGCTCTGTGCTGACAGCTCGGAGCCTGGAGCCTGTTTCCGATTCTGTGTCTCCCTCTCACTCTGCCCCTCCCCCCGCTCACACTCTGTCTCTCTGTCTCTCTCAAAAACAAATAAACGTTAAAAAAATTTTTTTAAAAAAGAAGAAAACCTTCCTGAAAAAAAAAATTATGAGCTTATACCTTAAAGGAGGAAAATGCAGAACAAATTAGACCATGGCACATCTTGATGAAGTTACTGAACCGTTAGGAATAACACAAAAATCTTAGTTATTCTGGCTGTATATATAACTCACCTTCAGGAAGCAAAATCAGGATGATTTTTTTTTAATTTTTTTTTTTTAAGTTTATTTATTCTGAGACAGTGAGAGAGTGTGAGCAGGGGAGGGGCAGAGAGAGAGAGACACACACACAGAATCTGAAGCAGGCTCCAGGCTCCGAGCTGTCAGCACAGAGCCCGACGCGGGGCTCGAACTTACAGACCTTGAGATCATGACCTGAGCCGAAGTAGGACGCTCAACCGACTGAGCCACCCAGGCATCCCATATCAAAATTTAAAACTTCTGCCCTCTTGGGGGCGCCTGGGTGGCGCAGTCGGTTAAGCGTCTGACTTCAGCCAGGTCACGATCTCGCGGTCCGTGGGTTCGAGCCCCGTGTCGGGCTCTGGGCTGATGGCTCAGAGCCTGGAGCCTGTTTCCAATTCTGTGTCTCCCTCTCTCTCTGCCCCTCCCCCGTTCATGCTCTGTCTCTCTCTGTCCCAAAAAGAAATAAATGTTGAAAAAAAAATTAAAAAAAAAACAAAAACAAAAAACTTCTGCCCTCAGAAAAAAAATTGAAAAGGGGCAACTCAGAGTGGGAGAAAACATTCGCAATATGAATATGTGACAAGTAATTTGCATCTGGAATAAATAAGAAGAACACTTAGGACTCAATAATAAAACCGAATTTAAAATGAGCAAAACATTCGAAGAGACCCTTTACCAAAGAAGATGTATGAAAGCTCAGTAAAGCACATGAAAAAAAATGCCCAACCTCGTTCATTATGGCAAATGCAAATGAAAACCACAAGACAATGGTATTCGGTATCCCTAGAATATCTAAAATAAGGAAGGGCTGACAATACCAAGTGTTGGCAAGGATGGAGACCAAGTAGCACTCTTGGAAGTGTAAAATGGTACAACCACTTTGGAGAGCACTCTGGCAAATTTCTTTTAAAGCTAAACATCTATCATGTTATCCAGCCATTCTGCCCCCAGGTATTTACCCAAGAGAGTACGTCCATATAAAGACTTTGGACAAGCATGGCGGCAGAGCTTTATTTATAATAGCTTCAAACTGGAACCAACCCAACTGTCCGTTAACAGGTGAGTTATTGGACAAATTGTATTCTTTCCATGCAGTCGGACACAACCCGGCGATAAAAAGGAATAAATGCGACAACACGGATGAATCTCAGACATTATGGTGAACAAAAGAAGTCATATGCCAAAGAATACGGACTTGATTATGTCTTACACATGAAGTTTTAGAGGAAACTAAATTAATTATTGCGATGGGGATGCCTGGGTGGCCAGTCAATTGAGCATCCAATTCTTGATTTCAGTTCAGGTCATGACCCCAGGGTCATGGGATGGAGCTTCACCTCGGTCTCTGTGCTGAGTGTGGATCCTGCTTAGGATTCTCTCTCTCTTCCTCTGCCCCTCTCCCTGGCTCACACTCTCTCTCTGTAAAAAAAAAAAAAAAAAAAGGAAAAAAAGAAAAAAGAAAAGAAAATTACTGTGATGGAAACCAATCTGTGGTTGCCTGGGGTCAGGAGTTGGGGGGACATTGACCGGAAAAGGGTACAAGGAAACGTTGGGAGTGATGGAAATGTTTTCTATCTTGGTTGTGGAGACAACCGTTACATAGGTATATACATTTGTCAAGTCAACAACTTGACTTGTTTGTATTTAAAATACAGTGACAATTTTCATTTATGGAAAGTGTACCTCAATAAAGGTATATTTTTCTTAAAATGAAAAGATCTCTTACAAATCGGTACTTAAAAAAAAAAAAAACCCATCAACCCAATAGATCAGTAGGCAATGTATATGAACAGGCAAATGAAAACAAGTCAACTGAGTACAAATTAACACATGAAAAGATGTTCAAGCTTACTTATAATTAAAAACCCATCAAATAGCAGTGAGTCATTGCTTACCCATTAGACTTACGAATATTAACCAGATTTATAATACACAGGGTTTTCAGGGATATGAAGAAACAGGAACTCTTCTCCACCTCATCGTTTTAGCAATGAATGTGATTTATTTTTACAATGAAAATTTTCCAAAATGAAATCAGTTCCTCCCAGTCGTTTGTCCCAAACCACTTCATGACGAATCATTGCTCATGAAAGTACACAGTCCTTAGCCTGGCCGTCAAACCCTCTGCGCTCCGGTTCAATTTCACGGCACCAGCAGTGTTTATTAATGGGCACACTCTCCCAATCTCCACGACAACCTTATGAAGTTGGGTCCTGCTGGTCCGCTGCTACTCTTCCACAACCTAGCATGGTCTGGCACATGGAAGGTGCCAAATAAATACTAATAGGGAATTGCCTGGACACCCTCACTACTGCCTTCCACCCCTACACGGAGTCTTCATCTGTCTTACCTTTATGATGCGCCTGTTTGGTGCCCGATGTTCTCAGGTGAAAGGGTGGGAAGAGAGGCTGGGTGAATAAGAGGTGGTCCTTGCCTTGTGGCCGTGGAAGGCAAAGGTATCAGCTGTGACCTCGCCATCAGGCCACACCACCACAGGCATCTGCCAAGTATGGGCAGGATGCCAAGGCCAAGAGGACACAACTTCCAAGTTCACCTGGGCTCCCTCCCTCTTCCTTTATTTCCTCCCATCACCAAAGGCTCTCCCCTTGCTCCCGTAGTCATCAGGACTTCTGGATGTTGACCTGGGCATCTCCCTGTTCCTCCTCGTCTTAGATACAAAGAGCCACCAGAGCCTCATTTGTCTCTAACGCCAGGTACCAAATCGGGGATCTAAGAGAAAGATTGTTATCCAGGATACATATCTGGGGGGAATGAGTCTCTGCTGGTGGTAGGAGGTAGGATGATTGCAGAGGGAGGATCTCTTCTCTCCCGTATTCTCCTGGGCTCGACGGATGTCTGAAAGCTCACCCACCAGGCACCAGGATTTAGGGAGCTGAATCGGTTGCCTGGGCAGTTGCCCCCCCTCTGCTCCTTGAGCCCAAGGCCTGATGGAAGAGGGCAAGGCCCTCAGACAGGAGGCCACACGAGTTAACTAAGCAGCTCTGCCGAGCAGGGCACTGTGGCAGTTCGGGAGGCACACCGAAGATGCCTCCCCCCATCCCCCGCCCCGCCAAAGACCTCCCTGCATGAGACATCAGGTCACCACATAACACAACAGCCGTCCCTGGTGGCCCACTCTCACCGGGCGCCAGGCTGGGCAGGCACTGACACTTGTCGTTTCGTGTTCACAACACCCTGTGGGATCTGGACCACGATCACCCCCAACTGGGACGATCAGAAACAGGGCTCAAAGTGTTCAGGAACTTATCCAAGGTCACATGCCCCGTGACCCAGACACACGGCCATGGCACCGGATGCTGTGTTCTCTCAAGGATCGTGCCTCGGAGGGCCCTAGGTGAGGAGCTGGAGGTCCCATGAGGTTCATTCCCTCCAAGGGTACAAATGGGCAGGTTAACAACCCAGCTACACCCTAGCCAGGTTTGAGGGGCATAAAATCAATGTACTTAGACAGCGTGAAATGAGGGCGTTTAATGAGGATGGCAACAGTAGCATAGAGCAGTCCCGTTTTTATTCTCCTGTCGGCGTCTTCTCAGAGGGACCCAAAGCTCAGAACATTAAGGGCTGGGGCAGAGGGTTCTTTCCGAAAGAATTCTAGAAGCAGTGCGTTCCGATCTCACTTCTGCCCCCATCTGGCCTCGGGGTAAGAGAGAGGAGGCGCCACGTAACTTGGGAGGTGGTCTGGAGGCGGGCAGACCTCGCCATCGAGGGCAGGGGCCTCTCATCCCAGAGGAGAAGGGCTGCGCCCACAATGCCTCCTGTGGGGGCGGCGGCTCCCTAACCCCAGACCCTCGCTCTCTTTTGCTGAAGTAACACCCATCATACCAACCATGATGCACAAGTGTCATCGGCCACGCTCTCCTCTCACCTTCCAACCAAACTGGAGCGTAACATAAGAAACGGGTCACCGGAGAGAGCGGTGACCACTTTGCTACATGGGTTGGATGCAAAGGAAACCATTCACCTCCGTGACGGCTCCTGAGGGTTCTCTCAGTCAGAGGCAGCACCCCACGTCTGATTAGAGGCCGGGGGATGACAAGATGGGGGGGGGGTTCTGGCATTCACAGACCTGGGGCCCTGCGTCGCGCTTTCCAACAAGAATCAACGTGGATTCTCCATGCAAACAAGCTAAAGAGAAGAAGCCACGCTCTCATCCTTGAGAACGCTCCCAGTCTCCCGGGCTGTCCCGATTCCTTAAAGAACGGTCTCCGTGCCAACTTAAATATTGCATTTGGTTGGGAGAGGAGGAACCGCCGTCCCAGAACGGAAGTCAAAGTATTCCACAAATATTGCTTCTTAAATAACACGTTCAAAAAATATACCATGTCCGGTGGTGAAGAACTACTGAATTATCGAATCCCCCGAAGCATCCTGTTAAGGCTTGCCGTGGCTCATGAAGCCCCATAAAAAAACACAAGGCAATAAATAGCCGGAAAGGAACGCCAGGCCCCCTGTCAAATGCCTGTACGAGCCAACGCTAGGCACCTTCGTGTAATCTTTCCACTTAAACCAATGATTAAACAGATTAAACAGATGATTAAACAAATAAAGATTAATGAAACAAGTAAAGTAATCAAATCTGTACGGGTGCATAAACGAATGATTCCAGACAATATTAGAGCAAATTGTCTAAAACCAGTAGCGAAGGCGTCCGTTCAGCATCAACAGCTTTTGTGGGGCTCTCACTTGGATGCAATCAAAACATTTGTTTCCACTAAGACGGATACGAAGCGTTAAGATGTCAGTTTCTGCAAAGGCCTTGTCTTCGGTAAGGAGATTGGCCCCACCGACCAGGCTCCGTTACCAAGGAGGCTGTGAGCGTTGCGTTTGGGGTGCGTGGAAGGTTCTCTGCTCTGTGAAACAGGCTGGGCCTGTCTAATAAATCTGAGCCATCTGAAAGAAGACAGAGACATCTAAACTACTGGAGAGCGTGTGGGGGAGAGGAAGCAACTGTTCCAGTCCCTTCTGGCTCTTTAGAAACTCCTTGGTAATTAGTGGTCATTGATATGCTAATTACGGTGTCTGCTTATCTAGGTCTTTCTCCTTGAGAGGCCAACTATTCCCCCGGTGCACTATCGGAAGGAATAAAATGCTACCTCTTAGCATGGATGCTCTATCCAGGCTTGTGTTGACGTCGTGGGTAATTAAAGCCAGTGAGGTTGTTTTGCTCCTGTCCAGGAGAGTTTCTGGGTTTCAACCACGTCGGCTGATGTGGGGGTTCTCATTGGCCACTCGCTTATAATTCTTGGCATAGGGAGTCTAAATCCTTGCTAGCCCAGGTGTGGTCCTTGGGCCAGCAGCATCCGCCACGTTGGGGAGGCCCAACCTGTAGCATTGGGATCTGCATTTTAGACTTTATCTCAGGGACGGTTTGAGACGCCCTGATCTGCCTATTTTGAGCCCTGTACAGTTTCTTGGGCACGACGGCAGGCAGGTGGAGAGGCAGAAGGGCCTCTATCATGCTCCGGAGGGAGGCTCTGTAAGAAATGCTTCGAAGAACCGCTTTGGGAAAAGTGGTTGCCTGGGCACCTGCTGGAGTTTCAGCGGGGACCCAGGGCACGCCCACGGAGCGCGTCTGTCCCACTCACCGTGGCCTGCCCGATGCTGCCGCCTGCACCGATGGTGCGCACAGCTTAAGGAAGGGCTTCCTTGTTGGATTGCAAGTAATGGAACCAGACTAATTTAAGGAATAAAAAGAGGGGAGTTGTTTGCTTGTTTGCTTTTCATACAGATAAGAGCATCTCCCAGAAGCCTCAGATTGGATGCTGCTTCCGAAAAAGCACGGGGGCTCCCATCTCACAGCCCTCAGCTCCGCCACCCCCCCAGCACCTTCTCGTTCTTCTGCTTCTCTCGGAGTCTGTGCGTCATGCTCTCTGCAGGCCAGCTTCTTCCCCACTTCTACTTGTTGCACAAGCCACAGCTGCCTGCCCAACTATACCCATGGACACCTGGGGACTTTGTCTTCCAACCAAATTCCAAAATGCTCTGTTTGGATAGTGACCACCTGGCCCAATCAGCGATGGCAGTGAGACCATGTAGAACAGCCATGTGTATGGGGAACCCATGCCGGTGCCCGGCAGGTGTGCGTGTGTGAGAAAGAGAGAGAGAGACAAAGAGACCAGAAAGACACAGAGAGGGCTGTCATCAGAGAAAAGGAAGTCCAGTAACTTGCCCAAGGTCGTGGGGTGGTGACCCCAGGATTTGAACCCAGAGATATCCACTCTGGGCTTCAGCCTTCTCTGCTCCTTCACTGTTACCTTCTTGGCTCCCTGCCCATCTCTGGCCTCTGGAAGGTAAGTGAACCTTGTCGTCATTCCCTTGTCCCCTCTTCACGCTGGCATCTCCCTTTCCACACCCGGACTCTGGTCTTCCTCCTCACTGGCTATCCCCTCGCTTCTCAGAAAACACCCTACCCGCTGGGGCTCCTTAGTGCTACTATCCCAGACCCTGATCTCTGAAGGGGATTTGCTACCTGATAAGGTAAAAGCAATCTGTGTGATGTTATGGATGCCGAAGTGATAACATGTCAACCCCCTGGGGACCCCATCGGTATTTTATCAGACACAATACCTGCTCTGAAGGTGAAAACTGCAGGGCTCTGACGGGCTAAAAGGGGAGATATTTGGGAGTGGAATTGCCTTTTGGAATTCCTGAACCGTTCCCAAATCGAGGGCTTGAGAGACAGAGCGATTCAGCGTAGAGAAAGGGAGAGAAAGCCTTGATAAAATGTGAGAAACTTGTCGCCAATACAGACGTTTGGCCCACTCCTGCGATCCGGGTTGAGTCCTGGGAGGCAGAGCTTAGAAATCTGGGTTTTTAGTAAGTTCCGCTCTCCCCCGCTCCCGTCACGGGAGACTGGCATGGCCATCCCAGGTGAATACTTGGGAGCCACTCAGCTGGCCCATGGGGACCCAGCGGGCCAGCGGGGGAGCCTCGTACTATGGCCAAACAACAAGCCGGTGGTGGGCTTGAGAATGAGATGTGGGTCTCTGGATGCACGTTTCAGCAGGCTTGCAAAGCAGGGCCAGGCCCAGAGAAAAACAGGAAGAAAAATTTAGAAAGCCAAGAGCAAAAACTTTCTTACACGGCAACAGAAATATCCAGAAGTAAGAGAGGCTTCGTATGTTCAGCGGCTCGCACCAGGGTAAGAACTCCAGAGTTGCCCAGAGCCCTCCTCCCCACCTTACCCAGAACCCGGCTCAAAGGGACCAACCCTTACCCCCACCCCCACTTGTCATTAATATCAGGCCCTATGGAACGGAGAAGGTCAAAGCCTTTGGAGTCAAAGGGACCCTGGTTCAAGCCTCGGTTCTGTGCTTTGTGAGATCTGAGAACAAGTTCCTTAATACCTCCATGCCTCAGTTCCCGTCTAAACCTGAGTTCCCCCCAAAAGCAGAGCCCAAGAAACAGACTTGTCTTCAGATCACTTATTTCAGAAAGGAGCCGAGGAATAGGCACGAAGGATCAGCGAGCAGAACACGCGAGGGCGAATCTTGTGTAATCCCATATCATTCAGGAGGCCACTGCTGGGATGACCTTCTGAGCAGCCTTAAGAAATGCATCCACCTGGCGGAGGAACGGAGAGAACATTCCTCCACTGGTTTCCATTCCTCACTGGTCACGGCTGGCTCTACAGATGCCTTCCTGCACACCGGCTTCCCCGGACACCTTGTGCTTGGCCATCACAAAGCCCCAAGGCGGCAGGTGAGAGCAGCTGGGCAAAGTCGGCCAAACAACTCAGAACTGGTCACCGCAGCGACTGGAGCAAGACAGACGCCGAGGGTTTCAGTGATGCCAAAAGCTATCAATACAGTTCCCCAGAGGGTCATTATGACCCCAGAGTGTCACCCCAGAATCCAGGCTGCGAGCAACAGAAACCAGTGCTGTTTACTACGAGCATAAAGGGCTCTGAGAATCAATGGGAATTCGAAGAATAAGCCTTGGAAAGGGGGAAAAACTAAGCAGCCCAGCAGCAGACGGCACAACCAGCTTTTAGGGAGAACAGACTGGCCGGGGTACTTGTCCCGCGTCCACTGCCCCTGGACTCTGTCGTGAGTCCATTCCAACAGTCCCGTCGTCTTTGGCTCTTTGCACACGATTCAGAGTCCAGACGGGAGCATCTGACTGGCCAAGCCTGAGCCACGTGTCCCCACCCTGAACACTCCAGAATGACTAGGGAGCGAGCATCTTGCTCTGTTTGCTTTCCGACACCAAGACTTACCTACAGGAAGTCGATGTATGGTCTGGCATCCCAAAGAGTGAAACAAGCCACCTGCAACGCTTGCCCAGTACCGGGGCTGACACATGGTAGGGGCCCAATAAATAGCAGCGCCTGGTGCCCCGTGAAGCTGTCATTCTGTCTCCTCTATACGCGTCCCGAAACCCACGCTGGTCTCGCACCTCACACTTGACTGACCGGTGGATTTCTGTAAGGAACAGCAGCCCTAGTTAAAGCAAACCCAGAGCCCCGAGGGAAGACTCCCTCTGGGAAGGGGAGGCTATGCTCACAGGTTCACAGCTATTCTCACTTCGTTTTGCTCCCTGAGGGATGCGCTTTGGCCTCCGCTGCCCAGACAGGGGTTTGATCCTCCCGCAGAAGTCTCTGCTCCTCTCAAGGCCGGAGAGGTAAAGTTCCAGGCTTCGTTTGAATGGGCCAGGCGCTTTGGTACACCATCATGCCATGGGGGCATGTGAGATTTGGGAGGCCCCGGAGCGACAGCCATAAGGTTGACATTGCCGGTACCCCAAGGGGCCATGACAGCGAGCCGACTTGAAGACCAAAGGTGCAGATCGCAGCCGGAATCACCAAGCCACGTCCTCCTGGATCAGGAAGGAATTCTGGAAAGGGTGAAGTCCCCATTGCCTCGTTTTGCCAAGGAAGAAAAAACCCAGGGAGAGACAGTGACTTTCCCCTGGTCACACAGGTAGCCGATGGCAGACCGACGCTTAGAATTTAAATTCGATTCTCCCAAGTTTGGTGTTTCTTCCATCCCACTAAGCTGGCGAACGTTTCCCACCCCAAAATGCTCCGCAGCCGAGTCACCTGTGGCAAAGCCCTTTGGCAAAAATTCCGCCCTTCCTTTGTCTTCAAAAACAGCATCCTTCCACTCCACTTTGCAATCATCCCTTTGCTGTCCTAAAATTACTGCAGCCTCGTTTGCTTATTTTAGCCACCATGGGTCTGAAATTTACAGTCAGCTTGGGTGAGCTTCTCAAAGCCGGAACCAATCCCCAGGCACATCTGTCTCTGAGTGGACACCACGAAGTGCAGACCAGTTATGGCCCAAAAAATCAAGGAGGAAAGGATTTAGCCAGCTTCTGCCCTCTCCGCATTTCCCGGGTCACTAAAGAAGCTACTTCCATTAAGAATTCTCAGTCGCCTGTAACCCGAGAAATAAATCAGGCGCTCAACTGATCCGCCCAGCCAGGGTGGCCTCCCCGTCAAGCATTAGGGGGTTGGCACTGTGGGCACCAATATTTACAGATCGGGTCAAGCAGTGACACGTCAGGCGTGTTCTAAGAAGCGGAGGTCTTTGCACGCTCGACATCCGTGGTGGGGAGGATGAAGGAAATGGAGCAGGGGAGGCTCGTAGAACATTCCAGGCAGCCTCAGAGGACCTGGAGGGTAGCACGGGAGGTAGATGGGAACTCCCAGGGGATTCTTCTTTTTTTTTTTTTTTTAATTTTTTTTTTAATGTTTTTATTTATTTTTGAGACCGAGAGAGAGACAGAGCATGAGCAGGGGAGGGGCAGAGAGAGAGGGAGACACAGAATCCGAAACAGGCTCCGGGCTCTGAGCTGTCAGCACAGAGCCCGATGCGGGGCTCGAACCCACGAACCGTGAGATTATGACCTGAGCCGAAGTCGCACGCTCAACCGACGGAGCCACCCAGGTGCCCCAAGAGTCAGACGATTAACCAACTGAGCCACCCGGGCGTCCCTGACGGTTGAAATTTGTAATGTACTTTCCCTTTTGCCTTCTTGGAGGGTAACCTTCTTGGTCCATCCCAGGCAACTCCCTCCCTGGAAGGAGGTTAGACTCTGTTTCAAAAGAGAGGCAGAAGGGCTGAGGCAATGTTCAGTTATTGACACAGAAAATAGGATTATGCATCGGGTGCAACAGTTTCGTAAATCAAGCTGTTGTCTCAGAGAGGATTTCTAAATTCCTTTATCTCCTTCATTGGTATATCAACCGCCTCAGTTCACAGAGTCCTGATAAGGAACGGGCAGATCTTTTGCCCTGTTTGCCATAAGGGCTCAGCAAAGATTTGGAGATAAAATGGGGGAGACATAATGAGTGTAAGCCCCCACTGTCCCGTTCCACACACTAGATGCCCCTCTAGGAGCCCCTCAGTGGGGCTAGGAACGGACTGCAGGGCCAGTGTGCTGGACCCAAAGCTGGCCGGCCCCCCGCCAGACCGCATCCCGTGGGAGTGAAGAAGGGACAGAGTCAGCCAAGGGTGCCAGCGAACTCTGGCCAAGCCAAGGTCTCCCCCCACCTGAGGCTCTGGCAGCGAGTACCCCCGAGACATTACTCAGGTGGACAAGACAGTGGTGGGGGGGCGGGGTGCAGAGGAAATTTTGTCCAAAGGCTTGGATTCATCCTCCCACCAAATGGATTTATAAAGATTTTACAAGCCCCTCTCTCTACCTACACCTGGATCCCATCTTAGCAAGTGCCGCAGCTCAGTATTTTTACTCAAATGAGTAAAAATTTCCCTAACAGGACTGTTTCAAATGATCAGAGCCAACTATATTCAATCACCTTGGACAATTAGTTAATTCCCGCCCCCCCCCCCCCACTCACCAAGATTGGGAGGAAAATCTCGTTATGCGTGGGGAAAAAAAAAATCAACCACTTATATTTCTTCTGCATGTATAAACTTTGTGAGTCTACTGATCAGATCAGACGTATACACATCTATGCAGGGCAGAGTGTGGTTGTGGCCAGATGAATGGGAAAATGGTAAGCTGGTGAAGTCCAGAGCAGAGTATGGTGAGGCTAGGAGGGGCTTTTCTTGTTTCTGTCTGACTAGCCCCTCTGTCTCACTTCTTCAGGTCACCCTCTTTGGAGGACGAACCTCCCAAAGTCCACGTGGTCAGGGTGAGGTTATCAGTCCCGTTAGCCCTCCCCCCACCCAGGCTTAGGCGGGATATTCCTCCGACCAATCAGAGACGTGGTCATCTACACGAGTGCAGTGATTGGTTCGGAAGGATACTGTCCCGCACAGGACCAAGAGTCTTCTCTGATCTTTAATACACAGATGCTTGGAAGGAGGTGGGTGGGGAGGGCAGAAAAGGTATATCTTGCTTTTACATTTCAAGCCATGAGGAACCAGGCTTAGGGCTACTAGGGCATCCCGCCCCCATATGAGGAAGGGCCCTGACTCACAGAGGGAACCAAAGAAAAGAGATGGATAGGGAGGGCCAAGCCCTAATTCCCAGTGACACAATTTGTTCCCCTGGACCCATCCATGTCTAAAGGCAACCTCAGACTCCATAGTTCCATGAATCGCTAGATTCTATTTTCGATTCTCAAGCTAGCTTGAGTTTTTCTCATCACCACCAAAGGAGAGCCTTACTCACATAGAAATGCCAGGAAGGCTACCTGGAACAGGTAGGTGTAGAGCTCAATCTTGGAAGATCAGAAGTTCAGGTTTTGGTTAACAGAGATGGGGAAGGTAGGAACTGGAGAAGAGAACATGAGCATAGTTACCAGCGGTGGCTCATGTGATGGAGGTGAAGCATAGGACACAGAGTCAAAAGGTTGGCTGGACCCAAATTATCTAGATCCTGAGCAACAAAGAGAGGACAATGGAGATCCTCCTGTAGACAATGGAGATCCATAAAAGGTGTTTGAGCAGAATATGGTAACATGGAACCAGTCTCGCGGGAGGATTGCTCTGACCTTGAGGCCCGAGATCTCGGGCCAAGGAAGCTTCGACCTCCAGGCGGTCATCCCTATGCGTTTCTTCATGTCAGTGTCTGTAACCACAACTGGAATGAGCATGCTGTGAGGGACCTTAAGGAACATGGAGTCCCGTTCCTCCTTTTACAGAAGACGGGGGACATGACTTACCCAAGATCACTGGCAAAACCTGGACCAGTGTCTGAGTCCCCATGTGCCTAGACCATAACAAAATGGCAGAGTCACTTTATGCCACTTCTCTTACAGGTCAGGTGTAAGGCTTAACCCCTGTCTCAGGTTTCTGTTGTCATACAACAAATTAGCACAAACATAATGGCTTCCAACAGCACCCCTTTATTGGCTCATGGTTCTGTAGGTCAGAAGTCTGGCCCGGGACGTCTGGGATTTCTGCTCAGCGTAGGACAGCACTGAAATCAAGGTATCGGCCAGGTCTGGAGGATCTGAGGAAAACTCCACGTTCAAGCTATTTCTGTTGTTGGCAAATTTAGTTCCCTGTGGTCGTCGGCCTGAGGACCCCGTTTTCTGGCTGGTTATCACTGGGGGACTGCTCTCAGTTTCTAAAGGCCATCCTCCACCTTCAAGGCATAAATGGTGGAATGCATCCTTCGTATGCTTCAAATCTCTCACTCTCTCTTCTGCAACCAGCTGGAGAAAACTCTGCCTTTAAAAGGCCCAGGTGGCGGAGCCTGGGTGGCTCAGTTGGCTGAGCGTCTGGCTCTTGGTTTCGGTTCAGGTCATGATCTCACGGTTCTGTAAGTTCGAGCCCCGCGTCGGGCTCTGCGCTGACAGCTCAGAGCCTGGAGCCCGTTTCTGATTCTGTGTCTCCCTCTCTCTCTGCCCCTCCCCCACTCACACTCGGCCTCTCTCTCTGTCAAAAATCAACATTAAAAAAATTTTTTTTAAAGAAATAAACTTAAAAAGAATTTTTTTTTTTTTTTTAAATAAAGAAAAGGCCGATGGGATTAGGTCAGTTTCACCTTGTCCGGTGATTAATGATCTTAAGCACATCAGCAAAATCCCTTCACGGTAGAACCGAGATTAAGGGTTGATTGAGGGGAGAAAGTACGCGTACACTAAGGCCCGATAATCTTGGGGGGGGGGGCACCTGAGAATCGTACCTCCCACAGCACCACAGTGCCCCCCGCCCGGGATGTGTTACTCATGAGGGGTATCTGACAGCTTATTTCACTGAACTGATGTATGTGTTGGGAGGGTGCACAAATACACAGAAACCAGGCTCATCCCGTCAAGTAACAAAATAGAAGTTAAGAGTCGGAGCAGGGGGCCTCTGGGCCCGCACAGCCGTTGGAACAGAGCAGCCCCCGTGACGATGGCCCAGCCAAGCACCTTTAGGTCAGTGGCTTAGCCCATGAGCCGTGTGGCCAGTCTTCAAGGAGCGGTCAGCCCTTAGCCCCTTTAGTCAATTCCTTTACGGGGAGCTTGGAAGGGGTGAGGGGGGAGATCTGCTCAGAGAGGGAAATCCACAGGGAGACAAGGTGCAAGAAAGAAACACACCGTTCTTGGAACTCTGACCTCTTACCTCCCTCGGTTCCACCGGGAGGACCTGTCCTTTGGAACACCCTGCTCCCCTCCACTCTGGAAGGTCAGGGGCCCCGACGGCCCCGCCAGCAGGAGCCCCACAGTGTAGGAGAAGTGGCAACTGCTACATTGTGTCGTGCTCTCGGGAGAGGCCCGCCTCTGACCCTCCCCGGCTCCGGCAGGGTCGGCTCAGCTCCGAGCAGTTTGTTTTTTTTTTTTTTGAAAATCTCATAAATTTCCAAGAAACTTCTCCAGACAACTGTCACGAGGCTGCACCTGGCAAACAAACACAAACAGAGCTCTCCTCCACCAGATTAGTTACTTAATTAAGAAGAGAAGGAGACAAGGCACATAATGTGGAGATAATTACCCATCTTGCCAAGTCTCCGAGTGCAGTGTGGCGCACGCCAGCAAATCACAGCATCGCTGCTAATGCATATTCATCCAAAGTTGTAACCGCTGTGAACATTTTCCACACAGACGGCAATATGTTCAACCAACAATCTGAGCTCCCTCTCGGATTCCAGCATCTTCCCACACCCTCGCCCTGCCTTCCCGGGCCCCTTCCCTGTCTCTCTGTGAAGGAATTTGCTAAACAAAGCAAACAGCAAACGCGCACGTTACAAGTGACTGCGATCAAAATGCACTCCGGGTGACGCTGTTGAGGGGCAATCATTTCCGGACCTCAAATGGAGGTGTTGGGTTTTTTTTTTTCTTCTTCCCTAACCTACTGCCTCGTTTGATTTAATCTCGTTTAATTGAATTACAAGGGTTTGTTGCGCGTTACTGTTCTAGGGCCGGTGTCAACCAAGCGGAATGGAGGTGGCAAGATGAGTATAATGAGGTGTCAGCCCAGGAGGCCCATTCCATGGGAAAAAGAGCTCTCCTCTGTGAGCCAGGTGGACCGGGTATTATTTTAATCCTCTGACAGATGAAGAAACAAGCCCAGAGAGGTTAAGGCAACGGCCAAAACAACACAGTAGAGTCAGTAGGTGGTACGGGCCTTTTCCGTTTTCTGACTCCAAATCCTATGTACAAGGCAGACAAGGGGAAATTCTGCCTGGGAGACAGAGAAGGACGGAAAAGAAGCACACCTTTCCCTGTGCTCAAACGGAAGTACAAACTGAACAAAGTGGAAGAACAGGAGGAGAGATGTGGGAAAGTCAGCGAGGTGGGAGCCACGTGCAAGAGGTATGATGTGAATATGTCTAAGTGAGGAGTAAGGTCTTAGCGGACAGAAACAGAAGCAAGGACATTTCGGGTGCAGATGAAAGCACGGAGGGCCAGACGCATTCAGGAAGGAAAAGGGTGAAGAGGAAAATCAGGCCGGAAGGTTAGGCTGGGGCCAGGGCGTATGGGGCTTTGAATGCCGGGGTGAAAGGAATAAGCAAGGGCATTTGGAATACAGTTTGGAAATGGAGCTAAGGTTAGCAAGCTGGCAGTCAGGCCTTTGGAGGAGGAAGACCATAAGGACTTTGATAAATCCAGAGAAGGAGGAAGTTAGCTTAATTATTTCCAGCACATGCTCAAGTGGTAAGGAAATGGACAAGGTTGTGAGCTTTGCCTGAATGCACACTTAACGCCATTCTTACCTGACGTCCTACTCTCTCTACTCAGCCTTCCTTGCCCTAGGTCAGCTAAGAGAGCCAATGGGAGACCACACCCAATTCTAAGAAAGATGAGGAAACTAACTCACTTCAAAGAAACTCAGAATTGTCTTTCTCACCTCAGGTTAGGCCCCAAAGATCTCGAAAGACATTTAGGGGAAGACTATGGTTGGCCTCCCTGATATATCCTTCAAAGATCAAGGCATAACACCTATTATGCCTCCTTCTTCTTTTTTTTTTTAATTTTTGAAAAATCTTTATTTATTTTTGAGGGAGAGAGACAGAACACGAGCGGCGGAAAGCGGGGGGAGGGCAGAGAGAGAGGGAGACACAGGATCTGAAACAGGCTCCAGGCTCCGAGCTGTCAGCACAGAACCCGATGCGGGGCTCGAACCCACAGACCGCGAGGTATGGAGGAGTGGGTACATAGGTATCTGCCATCCTTGGCCATTGTCCCAGGGTTTTGGCTAGTTTAAGCCTTCATGGAGTCTGGGATTAACTTCTCGCATTCCTGAAGGAGGAGGGAGCAGAAAAGAGCTAGGGTCGTTGCTGTGTATTGAACTCTTACAGTATTAGGACACAAGGGAAATGCCTCATTCTTAAGTTGCCCTCCATGGCTAAGGATGGCCTTCTCAAGAAGGCGGCTCTCGACGTTCACTGTGCATCAGAATAGCCAGTAGCTTTTGCAATGACTTGGCTGCCCCACAGAGATCTGGTTTCAGGTGGTCGGGGGCAGGGACAGACATGAGCATTCTTTAAAGCTCCCCAGTGGGTTCTGATGTGCTACCAAGGTGAGCACCTTCATGCCAAGGGCAAGTCCAACTCAGGGAGCAGCCTAGAGCCAATGACTGAGCCCCCATCCTGAGGTTCCTGTTCCTCCAAGGCCATCTGAAGGTCTGGTTCTTGCCTAGGAGGTGCAGACGGCTCAGTTGGTGATAAGAGGTAAAGATACACAGAGAAGAGATGTGTGTGTGTGTGTGTGTGTGTGTGTGCACGAGAGAGAGAAAGAGAGAGAGAGCGCACGTTATGCTGCTGCTGTCCGACGGGATCTATGCAGGTCCTGGGGGGGAGGAGCGGGATTGAGACAGACGGATTAACTTGCATAAGACAAGATAGGGGACGCTGAGCCGTGGGCATTGGTTGGAGGCTGGCTGGGAGAGGACACCAGAGAGGGCCTGGGACAGGACCCAGGTGGCCCACGAAAGAATTTGCCAAGAACTGAAGTCGTGAACCAGGGGCCGGGTCCCACCAGTTGCGAGCTCTCTCTCCAGACTTATCTGATGCCAAGTGCCCTTCTGGAAGCCCACATCTAGCCGGCTGCTGGCCTTAAGTACTGCCTCTCTGGTTGAGTTTCCTGTTCAAATGAGGTATTCACAATTAAAATTCCCTTCCGACGGCCATGTCTTTCAATAAAATTGAATTTCAAAAATTAGCTCCAGGACAGACTTTCAGTGACCTGCCCGCCAGAGTTCACCAAGACCCAGATGGAAGAGTGGGCTCCCTTGGCCACATCCCTCCCTGCCTGGGCCCCAAGGCTCCTCCCCCCCTCCTTAATGTGTGCTCCAGGGGGTTGTCAAGAGCCCCTTGTTTCAACATGGCACCTGCCCAAGTTGCTTCTTTTGTCTCTTCCCGTCTCCCACCTGTTCTCCGGGACTTCTAAATTAGTTGTCTGTTGTCAAGAAAACGCTCCGCTTCCTCCAAGGTGTGAATGGGGGGGGATCCCATTTTGGGGGAGGGGAAAGTGATTTCCAAGGGCTGGCTTAGCGTACATCTTCGTCACTACCTGGACGGCAAAGGCTAGAGTGGTCTCGAGAGCTGTGGTCCTCCGAGCCCCCGCAGTTAGGACCACTGCAGAGCTTTGTTAAAATGCAGATTCCCGGCCCCCCCCTTGCCCTCCTGAATCAGCATCTCTGTGGTTGGTGCACGTTGCTGAGACTCGAGGCCCAGTGGGCGGGGCATCTGGAGGTCAGAAAAAAATCATCTCGGGCTTCACGGGCATGCAGAATCCGGTTCTGGAAGGATGAGGTATTTTCTCTCACTTGACCACGGACGGGGGTTTCCAACGGTTGTGTCTTCATCACTTGCCATTTGTAGGAATGTGTGTGCATCACCGAGCTGGAGAGGCAGAGACACAGGACGGAGTAATACAGGGAACCAGAACTGTGCTTTGGAATATTTTCTC
The DNA here is from genome assembly GCF_007474595.2 of Lynx canadensis. Taxonomy (NCBI): domain Eukaryota; kingdom Metazoa; phylum Chordata; class Mammalia; order Carnivora; family Felidae; genus Lynx; species Lynx canadensis. The sequence continues at coordinate 35,032,501 of NC_044308.2, read as the reverse complement.
TGTGCCTGGATAAGCGGCGTCCTTGCCTATTCCCTGACAGGTCACTTTGAGCAATCCTGGTGACAAGGGCGTTTCAATGTTGTGAAAGGCAAATCAGCATTTAATTAGATCGTCATTCCCGATAGAACCAGAAGAACTAAAGGAATGGTGGCAGTCAGAACCACTCTGCCCAGATCAGATGCTCGCAGCTTCGCCTGTTCCCTGGAGACCCAAAGAATCTCCTCCCTATGGTCTGTGGGCCAAGGGCTCGCTCCCTGTCTATATATCCGGCGATCGCTAACACTCAGCCCTGTAACCCGTCCGAAACTGCCTTGACCCCTTAAAGCCCTGTTCAAACATGGCCGATGATTACTACAGGAATTTCTCCTCCCCACGAATACTGCTCGGGCATCTACTCCAAGCCAGGGGCTTTGCCATAACTCATCTTGCAGGGGACCGCCGAGATTCTCACGTCCGTTCCATAGATGAGGAGACAGAGATGTAGAAGACCAGCCCAAAGTCACACAATCAGTGGGAGACGGGACTCCGTGAGCTTCTACGAGAAGCCCCCTTTCCGCGGGTCTTCTGCCCGTCAGTGTGGTCTTTCTTTCTCCAGCCGAAGCCAGGATTCTCCTCACTGTTAGTGTCTGACCCTTGTGGCGTCCCAAGGGGCAGTGACGTTTTCAAACCAACTTGTTTTAACGTCTTCTGATTAAGAATGCTTGCTGGTATATATACTATGGAGACTTTTAGGAGGTGGAAGGCAGTGGTGTGATTCTCTCTAGAGAGAGTCTCTCGAGGCGCCTGCTCCGCGTGGGTTCGTTCCGTGGGGCCTGGGGAGAAATGGAAATCACGGGCTGCTACCCCGAGCTCATATTTGACAGCTTCGACTTGTGCAGAATGCAGCCTTTGGTCCCTCCTGTACAGAGGTTCATGGAGAAGACCCTTTGGGCTTGGAAGAGGGTGCTTGGGAGGAGGTTGAGGGCCCTTAGTGGTAACACGGTGGTTCAGGAGAGCGGATCTGGGTGGCCCTGGAGGCTCATCCCCAAGATGGCGGCCCAGCTGGACAGACCTCTTCTTCCCATTGACCAGCTGTTGCTCCCTGAACCCCTTCCCTAAACGAGGTGGAGCATTAGGGGGCCAGGAGTCTTTCCACGGTGCACCCGGTCCTAAGAGCCTGGTCTAAACGTGCTGCCTGGGAGATAATCCAGGCTCTTGGGCCGGGAGGCCCCTGCTCTTTCTCTGTCGGGAAGTTGAACCCCAGGATGCCCCATTTTACCTTACCCTGCAGGGCACTAGGAGCGTATGTGAGCATGCTTCCTTTGCATGACGATGGCAGTGACAAAGGGATGGGGCAAACATGGGACTAACTGTGGTTTTGCAAAGCGGCGAAAAAATAGTAGGCAGGACTCACGAGAGTCCCTCTCTGCATCCAGGCTGGTTCTGATGGGTGGACCATTGCTATGGGAATGGCCTTAGAGCCAATGGCCTGAGACACAGGGGAACAGGGAAGGGCTCGATGACAGGCCCTCAAAAGGGCACCCCTGAGATGCTGGGACACCGCATGGAAGCCTCTGGCCAGGAGAACACTCTTAACCCTCTGGGGGCCTCCCGATGAGGAAGTACAGGTCCCGCCGTCACGATGGGGTGTTCTCTTCACCCCAGACCCCGACCCGCCCATTCCCACCCTGGGGGTCCAGCAGGGTTGTGCCCACTTCTTCCTAAGCCAAACTTAGACGCTTGGCCCAACTGTTTCCTGTTTCCTTCTTTCTCCAGGCTGGGCTCACCTGGAGGCTGACCCCTCTATGAGCACGGCCCCGGTCTTCCTCCCCTCTTGCCTCACCCACTGTCTTTGGGGAGACGGACTTACTCTCGGGGGGGAAGGGACTCCATGCCAGGCCTTACGTCGGGTGCTTTACACATCTTATTTAATCCCCATTACTGCTCTGGGAGTTCAGGATTACTGCTCCGTTCTGCAGTCAGACCTCATTTAAATCCTTGCCTCTACCACCGGCAAGCAGCGTGAACTTGGAAAAGTTCCCGAATTCCCGAGCCTCCGTCTTTGCTCCCATAAAACGGAGCCGTTCCACACACCAGCTTCTTTGCGGGTTTGCCCTCTGATTGTCATGAGAGTTAGCTATTAGGAGCTCGGGAAGTTTTGAATGACTTGGCCCAAGGTCACACAGCTGATAAAAACAGAGAAGCTGGATCTGAATTCAGTTCTGACCAGTTGCAGAGGGCTTCGGCGAGAGCCCTTTGGGGCAGCGGGTCTCAAGTCCAGCAGCGGCACCGGAAATGCAAATTCTCTGCCCCCACCCCCCACCCCACCCCAGGCCCACAGAGTCAAGGACTGGGGGGGGGAGGGGGGGGCAGACCCAACTATCTACATACCCTCCGGGGGACCCTGATGCGGGCTCAGGCTGGAGAACCCCTGAGAGGAGAGAGAAAACAGGACACCCCCTCAGCCTCCCTGCTGCCCCGCCCACCTGTCACTCAGACGAAACTTGAGAGCTTTTCAAAGCCTCCTGCAAAGGGGTGTCAGGCAAAGCCACTCTGTAAGATCTAAGAGGAGGCACGAAGAAGCAATTAGAATCACGGAGGAAGTCAGCACCAACAGGACAGTTAACTCTGAATGGGTTTTTAAAAACAACAACATAAGGTGAGTCATATCTTCATAACTTCCCAAGATCTTGCTCCCACCCTTCCTTTCGCTGGACGCCCCCCTGGGCTCCCAGTCCTGAGAAGGAACAGGGCGCGGCACCTTGCAAAGCCGGGGGGTGGGGGGCTTCACCTCGCCACATTTCTTGCAGCCCGTGCAACCGGGCGGCTTGACAAGAGGGGTGGCTGGAGATCCACAGCTACTCCTGTGAGATCTTGAAAAGGAAAAAAAAAAAAAAAAAAAAGGAGAAGACTGACCACTTTTCCATGGAAACTGGAAGAAAAAGCCCAGGAGGCCATTCATGCTGTCAGTGGAGGGAGCAGGGGGGCCCCGCCAGGACTGGGGGAGATGTCCGGAACTCAGAATTCATGGAGAGGATTGCCTGACCCTGACCCTGACTGTCAGCGCCTCCTGAGTGCCTCGTTGGCCCCACGCTGGTCCCAGCCCTGTGTGAAGGTAAACCCATCCCTTGGTATTCAGATTTTGTGTCCCCCGTAATAAATCACCTGAGTCAAGACATCATTTCCTGCTTTGATTGGGAAAAGACACCTGCAAAACAGACAGGTGAGAGCCCAGAAGCATCTGCTGCCACCTGCTTGCCTATGGTCCTGCCGGGAGGAGTGAGCCTCTCCCCCAACACCGAGGCGGGAGCCCTGCTGACAGTACGGTACCCAAGGGACCCTGCCACTGGCCTCCCAGCTGCCAGGCCGGCCTCTCGGCACCCGGAGCCTCCCAGGCAGAAGGTGGGAGCCCCACCGGGGAAGGCAATGAAACCCACAGCCGTAAACGAGTTTATTATTGTTGTTAACTCGGGAAATAAACGTCTCAAGCACTAATAAAACATTGTGTTTTCTGTCTTTATGTCTCGGAGCCCAGGTTTTCCCAGCAGTACGGCTGCTTGGAGCTGGCGTGGCCCTCGGTGACACGGCCCGGGATCTGGGGCTCGGGGGCGGGGGGACCTCCTCTGTAGCCCCAGCCCCACTAGGCTCCTTCAGGAAGTGTCAGCAGAGGGGGGTCCCGCAGAGGGACTTGGCCAGGGAGAAGCGTTTATAAGGAAGAAAACACACACGGATCTTGAGGCGTCTAAGGAAGCGTTACATTTCCACTCTGTTCCGGGCAGTGTGTGCTGTAACTTTATGTGTGTGTGCCTGCGCGTGTGTGCATGTGTGTGTGTGCGTATGGTGAACGCCCTCCTGCCTTGACAGTCGAGATCACACGTGGACCCTGGCGGTGCTGAGTCTAAGACCGAAGGACAGGGGTCCCTCGGCGAGGTTCGCCTTGGGCAAAGGCAGGTGAGAATAAATCCTTCGGGAGTCTTGGGCTCTTTTACCGGCCAGGTGTTTGGATCCGGCCAGTGCTAGTTGTTACAATCGAATAAACTTGAAATTACCAGGGGGTTAACACAAAATGAGTTTCTTTCTTGCCCCAGGAGGGTGTTTCTGGTTGAGGGGCAGCTCTCCTCCTCATGGTGATTCCGGGCTCCGGGCTCTACCCAACTTGGGATCTGCACTCTTCTAGGGCCCGTGTAGCTGCTGGTGAACAAGGCAAGTTCACGTCGCACTGGGGACACCTGGTCACGGGAGCCTGGGAGTCATGGCACCTGACTGAGCAGCGGCCTCAGGATGTTCTAGGAGTGTGGTTTTCTGGCAGACGGTGGTCTTCTCTGCCACGGGCAGGGGGCTCAACCTGTTGCAGGGCCGTGCAGAGGAGCCAAGGTCACAGGTCCCTGTCTATAGGTCCGTCTGACCACCCTCAGTCCTGACATCTGCCCCACCAGAGGGCCAGATTGTCACTAGGGGGACCAAAGAAAGGCAGGTGATAAGTGACTCCCTGCAGGTAGGTGATCGCTTAATGCTTCAATGTCTCTAGCTGGAAAATGGGATTTCTGAGAGTACCTGCGTCTTCGGACTGAGTTTTAAATGAAATGACACATGGGAGCACCCTTAGCCCGCGGTACCTTCACCTGCACTGTGAGTGTTAAGTAATGAAGATGGGGAGGAGGGCAAGTCTACCTCAGAGCCAGGAAAGCCAGGAAAAGAAGCAGTTAGCGTGGATATAAAAAGGAGACAGTCCGGGGCGCCTGGGTGGCTCAGTCCGTTAAGGGCCCGACTTCGGCTCGGGTCATGATCTCACGGTTCGTGAGTTCGAGCCCCACGCCGGGCTCTGTGCTGACAGCTCAGAGCCCGGAACCTGCTTCGGATTCTGTGTCTCCTTCTCTCTCTGCCCTTCCCCCGTTCGTGCTCTGTCTCCCAAAACTTAATGAACATTAAAAAAATTGTTTAGATACATGAAAGAAGGAGACAGTCTTCTGTCCTAATAGATAACCCCAAATCTGAGCCCTGTGGTCCTCACGTCTGAGCCTGGCCACGGCCTTGTAAGTTAGAACTGTATGTGTATGCGTGGCTTAAAATCACTCACGCAAAAACAAACGGATACCAAACACCTTCCCCCAGACAATGAATCACAACTACTCACACAGAGAGGAGAGAGAAACAAATATAGACTTTTTTTTTTTTTCAGAAAAAAAAATGCAGTTTCAGCTATAGATGCTACGTGTTATATTTAGTGTAGGTTTGGCATAATCATATACTGCCTTACATTATTTGAGGGTTTAAGTAAGTATATCAATTCCAAAAATAATTACCCTGCTAGGAGTTTGGAGAGAGAGGGAGATAAGAAATGTGGCATCTAGCTCCCAAAGGGCTGATGATGGTAGGCATGTGAGAAGGGACAGCCTGGTGTGGGCCATTTAAATAAAAAGCCCTGTGATTAAATGCAGCCACCACAGCTCGGGCACAACTCCGGGGAAGGGCAGTTCTCCTACCAGGTAGCCAGGCAGCCTTTCCACGGTGGCCCCTTTCCACACTGGCCCAGGGTCCCCTCCCAACTCCGCCATTGACTCTTTGTGATTCGGGGCAAGTGTATCACCTCTCTAAGCCTCACGTTCCCTGTGCACAAAATAGAGGACCTACCTAACAGGAGAACGGACCGCAGGTTAAACAAGACGGCAGAGGGGGGCCCCGTGTCTGTGATTTTGTAGTTATTAGATAGCTGTCAGTGTCCTTTTCTCTCGTGTTATTTCAAGGGCCTGGATAGCCACGCAGTCTTCTGTATTTCACTCGTGAATGGCCACCATTAGAATATCATCTCTGGGGGCGCCTGGGTGGCTCAGTCGGTTAAGCATTCGACTTTGGCTCAGGTCAATGATCTCACGGCTCGTGAGTTCGAGCCCCACATAAGGTTCTGTGATGACAGTGCAGAGCCTGCTTGGGATTCTCTCTCTCTCTCTCTCTCTCTCTCTCTCCCTCCTCCTCCCCTGATCTCTCCCTCTCTCTCTCTCAAAATAAAGAAATAAACATTAAAAAAAAAAAAAGAACGTCATCTCTCAAGCCTCTGATCCTTGCGAAAATACAGTGCCATTGGGAGAAAATTGGGGGGACTGTGCCTGGTAGAAACAGTGCAGAATAAGGGGCTGGAAAATGCTGGAAGCAACACACACACACACACACACACACACTGTGGCTGGGGCCAAGGAGGTTCCAATTCTGGTTCTACTTCCAACCAATTGGTAGAGGAGTGTGACAAGGGGTCTGAGATCACTTCCGGCTGGGGGGAAGGCATAGGTGATCAACTGGTGATGCCTGTCAATAAAGGTGTGGGCGTCTGGAGTCGGGCAGGGCATGGGAGACGAAGGCTGAGAGCAGCGTGGCCTCTGTGGCTCTTGACTGCCCGGCACTCGCCCCCTACCTCCGGCTTCCGCCTAAAACATTCCTCCAGGAGGCCCTCCTGACTTCTCTTCCTACGTACAGCCTGCCCTCTCCTTTCCTCTCTCTGGACCCACCCAGCCCGCCTGGCTCCCCTGGCATTGACATTCTCTACTGTCAGCCCAGCTGCTTCCAGCCAGAGCAGCTCTTGCTACCAGAGGGGAAGGGTTTGGGGCACGCGGCACCAGGCCCCGGCATCTTCTCCCGGAGCCTCATTACGATATTGTCGATATTCCCCGCGAAAGGGCATCTCTCCCGACGCCTTCGCTTTTTTATTAACGTGTGTGAAGGCAAGTCAAGCCTGATTATCATGAAGACAATTGCTGAAATCCCTCCTGGAGAAGGCTCATCCAGACGGTGTAGGCGGTTTAATTTCAGAGACCCATTAATTGGCAAAATTGCTTAAGCAGCTGCTCTTGGTGCCATTTCAGAACCGCTTTGTGAGAAGCAGAGAGGAGGAGAGAGGGAAGGAAGGAAGTGGGCCTCCGGGCAGCCGGCCTGCCCAGCCCTGGGACACAGGGCCACCACTCAGGGTTCCTATTTGCCACAGGCAGACAGATAGGGACCCACGTTCTGGCCCTCGCTCCAGCCCTGGCTCCGGCCCTCACTCCGGCGTTGGCCTGGCTGCCCCCTCCGCCCTGCTCCTAGCCAGTCACTTGGACTTGAGACTCGCAGGCCCACACCACCGGCCTCTCTGCTACCCCTTCCCCCTCCAGCCACTTCCGGCCAGTAGCAAATTCCCAATCATTTTCAATATCAGGTTCAGAGCGCTGACTCCACCAGGAAGCCTTCCCAGGTTTGCTTCCTTAACACCAACCTCCTCTTTCTCCCTACTACCTTTGTTCCCTCAACTATCCACTGGTCCCAAGGCAAGAGCGCAGCGTGGACAGGGTTCGTGGTGTCTTTACCCCTCCGCTCCCCGCACAGAGAGCCTGTGATAAAACATGGGTTGAATAAAGGTTGCGGTTCCGCAAACATGCGCCAGGCGTTGTGCTAAGGGAGGAGCGTGGGGCTCGTTTCGGGCAGAGAGAAAGTCTGACGCGTCGTCAAGGGATGTCGAGCGGGGAGATTCTGAGAAGGACGCGGTGCCCCCAGCTCACAGTTGGAGAGAGCTTTGCAGGAGGAGAGTCCTGGGACTGGGGTTTAGAAAAGGCACAGAGCAAAGCCGGTGATTATTCTGACACTAGAGTCTTCCAGAAAGATAAATGTATGTAGACACATACATATATATTCTGGACAAGTCCCAGGACGAATGTACTTTTAAAACAAATTATTGAAGCGTAACATGTATGCGGTAAGGAGCATTAACGTTAAGAAGAGGCCACGCTAAACTCTTAGATTCGTATCCAACTCGTAACTTCCACCCAAATCAAGAACTAGAATATTTCCGGCTCCCCAGACAGCTCCCTAATGGCTACTCCCTCCCAGGCGCTGATGCCCCAGGAGTAACCCCTTTTGCCACTCACCACAGATTACTTCTGGAATCGTAGAGAGGTATCGTTCAGCTCTGGCTTTGTTCACTCAACCTTATGGCTGCAAGACTCATCCATGTTGTGTGTAGCTATCGGAGCAAATAGGCCTTTAATGAATGCCTCGCGTGAACCCAGTTCTGGCAAAGACTTCTCCTTACCTACCGCACATCCATTCCCCCCTCCTTCCTTTCCTTCTAAACAAAAGTCCAATTCAGATAGGAGGGCAATAGGCACAGCTGAAAAATGACATTTCTCGGGCTTCCCTGCAGCTGAGGGTAGCCAGGACAGTGGAAGCTGTTCAGCAGAGCTTCTGGGAAGCTCTTTATGGGGGACTGAGTCAGCCACGAGGCCTCCCTGCTGCCTCTTTGCACCTCGTGCATGAACGTGACTGGCGCTCCGGCGGCCATCTTGGGCCATGAAGAGACTAGGGAATAGGGCCACGTGATGAGGATGGTCGAGCAGGAAGCTAACTGAGCCTGGATTCCTAAGAGCATCCTGGAGCCTCCTTGTGAACCTGGGACTTCCTGCAGGTTCCTTGAACCTCCCTGCAGGCTTGTTTAAGCCCCTGGTACTCGGGCTTTCAGTCAGAAGCAGGAGAACCTAACCCTAATAGTTGGTGCACCCCATATTGGCACATAGGAGCTCCTCACTGCGTACTGAATAAAATTCAGATTCTTTTCGATGGCCCGCATGGCCCTGTGTGATCTGGCTGCTGGCTCTCTTTCCAATCCCTTCCTCCATTCTCTCCTTTGCTTTCTATTCACAGGACCCCTCTTTCCTGTCCTCAAATACTTGAGCTCTTTTTTTTTTTTTTTTTTTTCCTCAGGGCCTTTGCACACGCTATCCCTCTGTCGGGGAGCATTTTTTACAACACCCACCTGGTTTCCCCTCCGCTTTCCACTGCACCTTAAGCAGTTCAAAGAGGCCTTCCCTAAGCACTTGACCTAAACTAGATGCTCCTGGTACTTTTCATCTTGAGATATATCACACTTTGAAGTTATAGACGCAATTGTTTATTTCTTCAAAGCCTGTTCGTGTCCACCGCACCCTCAGTTCCGTGACGGCAAAGGACTGTGATTTTGTTCTGCTCGCTTTTGCGTCCCCAGAGCCTACCACAGTTCCTGACACATGATAAGTACTCCAAAAATATTGTTGAATGACTGAGTAAACGGATGAATGGATGAATTTGAGGGAAATACAAAGGAGACTATAGCTCCCGGCCCTACGATGAAGGAGACCGCCGATCTCTGCTCCACAACAAAATAAAAGCCTTGACGTATAGAAGATACCAAGATGAACAAAACAAACAGAATGCTATGGGACCAAAGCTAGGGGACCCAGTGGGTGTCAGGGACTCGGACAAACAGGCAGTGTTCTAAGAATCCAGAAAAGAGGAGATGGGTGTTCCATCTGTAGAGGTGTAGCGCCTCCCATCCAGAGGTAGAATCTAGAACACCACCGCTTGCATCTGGGCTGGCCTGTTACTTCCTTCCACCAAGAGGGTGTCATAGACGTGACCAGGAGCCAGTGCCAAGCCTAGGCCCGAAGGGACCTTGCAGATTCCACTCTTGTTCCTCTTTGAACACGGCCGCCACACGAACAAGTCTGGGCTAGCCTGCTGGAGGAAAAGAAATCGCATGCAGAGAGGGGAGGGCGCCTGGGTGGCTCAGTCGGTTAAGCGTCCGACTTCGGTTCAGGTCGTGATCTCGCGGTTCGTGAGTTCGAGCCCCGCGTCGGGCTCTGTGCTGACAGCTCAGGGCCTGGAGCCTGCTTCGGAGTCTGTGTCTCCCTCTCTCTCTGCCCCTCCCCGGCTCCCACTCTGTTTGTCTATCTGTCTGTCTATCTCAAAAATAAATAAACATTAAAAACAACAACAACAAGAAATCACATGAGGAGAAAACCAGGCGCTCCAGCTGCCCACCAGATGTAGGAGCACGGCCATCCAGAACCAGCCGGCCCCCAGCCACCCCATCAGAGGACGGCAGACGTGTGAGCAAGCAGGGATGCCCAGAACTAACCTGCAGACCTGTGAGCCCAACTAACTTGTTTTAAGTCACTGGGTTTGGGTGTGGTCTCTTACTCAGCTACGGATCCCTGACCCGGGTAGGCACCCTGACATACTAGACAGGTGAGAACCTACGAGAAGTGTTTGGGGCTAAGTGGAGAGGATAATTCTCGGGAAGCTGATGTTAAGCCTGCTTCTTCCAAATGATCCCACTGGGGTCTGTATATCGTCTATGCCCCAATTCCCACAGAAAGTCCTTCTGCGAGTCAAAGGTCCTCCCAGACGCTTCTGGTCGGAAGAGAGAGCCAGGAGTGTCAGCCTCCAAAACGCTATTTTCCACTGCAATTGTGTGGCCGGAAGCAAGCTCCCACCCACGCCTGCCCCCAGGCTCCCATCGGCCAGTGGTGGTGTCACTTTCAGCCCCCAAGTCCCTTTGAAGGTTACAAGCGGGCCAAGGCGGCCAGTGAAACACCAGAGAGACCCAAGCTGGGATTTAGAGAAACGGGAAGTGGCAGTGAATCCTAGGAAGAGCTACCCGTGATCTGGAACAGAAATATTGGCTCAGCGTTGGGGCGGGGGGGGGGGGGGGGGGGGGGGGGGGGGGACAGGGTCCCGTGCCACCCCCAAGCGGCCATGGCCTTCCTCTGAGGGTCTTTTCATGCAGACGCTCTTTGTCCTTCCCTGGCAGAACCACAGAGGCCCAAAACAAAGTGACTTTGATCTGCTGGGACCCCGCAGTGAGGAGGGGACAGAGCAGAAACTCTGCCACTGCCCTCGCCACCACACCGATCACGGTGCCACCCTGTGAGCCCGAGTGATGACCGGTGTGGGAGCCTGTGGCCCCAGCTCCAGGGTGTCAACACCCCTGGTCATTTTCTCCATCACGTTGGGACGGGGCCCTGCCCCACATCACAGGGACAAACAGCCAGCAGATACCCCAGCCTTTGCTGCCCCCTGACTGCACTGGTGTGCCCCCATAGCACACAGCGCTCCTGTCAAGTTCAAAGCTATGGTCAGTCCCTGTCTCCCCCAGCCCCACTCTGGGCAATGAGATGCTGGTCCACAGCGGGGGCACCACCGCTTTCCCATCCCCAGGAAGAGAGTGAGCACGCCCGCCTCTCCCCTGCCCAGCAGCCTGCCAGTGAACTCAGCCCCAGGGGCCACATGGGCTTCAGACCCCCCCCACACTTAGGAAGACGCACCCACTTTCCTGGCTCCTGCCCAAATACCCGTCTCAGCCGAACCCTGTGACCAGTACTGCCCCCCGAGGATAAAGGAGCAGGTGATTGGGGCTCAAGTCCAAAGTCTCTTACTTGCTAGCTATGGGATCCTGGGCACTTTGGTTAACCGCTCTGATCCTCACGCGTAAAACAGACATGCTACTACCCACTATCGTCTTCAAAAGGTGGTCGGAAAGATCCAGAATGAATGTTTGAATCAGATAATGTATCTGATCACCTTGGTCAAAGAGGGTGTGTTGGCTCTCGGTGCCACACTCTCCCGTTTGTTTGTTTTTATGTTTGTTTACAGGGAGAGAGAGAGAGACAGAGACAGAGCGTGAGCAGGGGAGGGGCAGAGAGAGAGGGAGACACAGAATCCGAAGCAGGCTCCGGGCTCCGAGCGGTCAGCACAGGGCTCGATGCGGGGCTCAAACCCACCAACCGTGAGATCATGACCTGAGCTGAAGTCAGACGCTTAACCGACTGAGCCACCCAGGTGCCCGGCCACACTCCCCTGTTATGACTCCCTGCCTAGGATTATCCCTGAAACTACATTTCCCAGGTTCCCTTGCATGCTGGCTTCCCATTGGGTCCTGCCAATGGGACACCCTGGCGGGAGACTGGAAAGCAGGGAGGAGGAAGAAGGCATTTGACTGGTCCTGGCACTGCCTCCAGCAGAGGCAGGGGCCATGTGCCCAGGAGCAGCTGTGGTCCTAGGGGCTCCCAGGTGGGCCACAGACCCCAGGACAGAGGCAGACTCCTGGATGAGGCAGAAGAACCTTCGTTTCCTTATGCCCTCTGACCCATTTAGACCCCTGTATCCAATTCCTTGCATTAAATCTGCTGGAAACATCTAGAGCAGCTCCTATCTCCTGCCTGGGCACTGACGGATGCTGCGGAGAGCAGGCAGCCTGCATCTGGAGGGTTGCTCACTTACTCTGTGCATCCTTCTCTGAACCTTAGCCCAGGCCCTCTGCGGTGCCAAGAACCCCCCAGCAGCGCCCCCCCCCCCCCCCACCTACTGCCTGACCTTCTGATCAGAACCCAGACTTGGGCCTCAGTTTACCCTAACAGATCAACGACTCGAAACCTTCGCCCGTCCCCTCTGTAAGGGGCTCGGCTCTTCTGTTCGAATTACCTCCCCATAGGCCCTGACGGGGCCCCAGTATGCCTCAGCCCGCTCATTCTCCACCACTGCCAGGGACTCCCGGCCACGCCACGAAGGCAGAATCCTAAAGTGTGTACGAGGCAGAGAAAGGAATGGCTTCTCCAGGCAGCTCAACCCAGAGGTGACCCCGGGGCTGCAGCAGCCCTGTAGAGATCTGGACTCTAGCCTCCCTTCTTCAGAATGGCAAGATAGTATTAGGCCCATTGTACGGACGGAAACAGTGAGTTTCAAAAGAGCGAAAGTGACTTGCCCATGGCTTTCTTCTGGAAGAGGCTCTCATCTGACATCAGCACTCACCACTTCCCTATTTTAGGTGCTAGGGGGGTCCACACACCCCTCAGCTACACAGAGCCCTCAACTCAGGCTGAGTCCCACCCACTGGGCTTTTCCAATCCTTTGACCCCAACACAATACAATGTCTGGATCCAAAGTCTGTCGAGTGCCATTTTCCACCAGGGAATTAAGACGCTCATCTGTACTAACGTGTTGGAGAGCGGATGTGCCCTCTGTTCCCTAGAAATGCATTTGTTCTTAGCGGATCTCTACCTCCCACCGTGAGGTTGTGTCCTCCCCACCCTGGGGGGTGCCATTCACGTCCTTGTCTGTGGGAGCAGCCCTCCCCCACCCCCTGGGGGCATGCAGCGCACGTTTAGACAGTGGTCCTGCCTTTCCAACGACAAGGTTTAGTCCAAAGGAACACGTTGGTACAAGGAGCTCATGACTAGGGGTCAAGAGACCCGGGTCCGATCCGGAATCTTCTACCAGCCACTGACCCCCTCTCTGTGGAATCTCATTTCCTCCCAGAATGGTCAGGTATGGTCAGGTGCAAAGCTGAACACCTACAGATACACTTTGTCACTCAATCGCGTCGGAGGCAAGGCAGGCGCCCCCTCTGCAGAAAGGCGAGGGTAGACGCCAGAGAGCTGAGGACTTGTCCGGTGTCCTGTGGACCGAGAGGGCCAGGGCCCGACCTTGGACCCAACTCTCAGGCTCTGTGTCTAGTTCCACCACCCTCACTTGGGCACCGGCCGCTTCCTCAGCTGTGAGGTTCGGTTGGTGCCCGAGTAGCTAAGCAACGGCAGTCTTGGGCGGCATGGAGGTGTCACAGGGCTGCCCAGGTGCACCGGCTGCCTCCCCATCGGGGACCCTTCTCCAGCGTAAGCTCAGAACTGGCTCTACAAGGTAGCAGGTGGAATCCCCGCATTTCCCTCACCTGCCTGGGCCTGGCAAGCAGAGCCTGAGAACAGACGTCGAGCACCTTGTTCTTGGCACAGACGACGGATTTGTGGGTCCCCTTCTAGGAGCCGCACTCACTCCCCCGGTATACGGTGTTTCAGCCCGTCCCGAGCTAGTGAAAATAAACAGTGTCATTATCCCTCCACTGACTGCCAGGCGGTCTATTTATACCACTTAAGACACAGGATAAATGGCTTCTCGGTTTCATAACGAAAGGAATATTTCATTTTGCAGAGCTGAGGAACTGTTTATTGAGCATAAAAACAACATTTGTACTGTGTTTTGATAATCAACAGATCTGGAAGTCGGTTTGTTTAGACGGAGACTTGCATCCGACCCATAGCCCCTTCTGAGGTTGGTGCGGGTGGAGGAAAGGGGGGCCCGGAGCCTCTGATGGGGAGGGGGGCGGTCTCAGGGCCCCCAAATGTCCTCTCCCCTGGCTGTGTTAACTCAGGAGTCCTCACAGCCCGTCCCGCAGGGGCTGTAATTATTCCCCCGAGTCCACACGCGGGGAAACCAAAACACCAAAAAGCCAAATGGCTCCGCCGGGTCACAGACCCTGCAGGGGATAGAGCCAGGATTCACGGCACGCGGACCGTGCCGTGAGCACGGTAAGAGCAGAGCCTGCTCTCACCCGCTATGCTGGAGGTCTAGTCCCAGCCTCCGAAGGGTCTCGATGGTGGAAGGAATACACCAAGAGGAGGGAATCCCGGCGGGTCCCCTCGTTCAGGTTCTCCAGGGCGGCTGCTTTTTTCCAAAAATACCTCCCATTCACACGTTCCGCTTCCACGGCTCCGTTCTGTCACAGACACTCTAGGAAAGCCAGCTGTCCTTGCCGCTGGCTGTGACCTGCTTCCATCCCCTGCTGACGTGGGTACCCCGTTGGGATCTCCACTCTCTCCAGAGGCCAGTGTCTCCTCTACTGATGCTCTCCTTCGCCTGTTAGTACGGACTGAATGTGTCCCCCACCAAGTTCATATGCGGGACCCTAACTCCCGACGTGATGGTTACAGGTGAGGCATTTGGGAGGTAATTATGCCGAGGTCATGAGCGTGGGGACCCACGATGGGATTAGCGTCCTTATAAGAAGAGGAAGAGACACCAGAGTGCGCGCGCGCTCTCTTTCTCTCTCTCTCTCCCACATGAGATCACAACAGAAAGGAAATTGTCTGCAAGCTGGAAAGACAGCTCTCAACATGAACTGAATCTGTTGACACTTTCATCTTGGACCGCCAGTTCCCAGAGCCATGAGAAATAAATGTCGTTGTTTTCTGCCACCCGGTCTGTGACACCTCGTTATAGCAGCCCGGGCAGACTAATACACCTGCAGGGGTATCGGGTAGGGGGGTTAGGGTAATACCTGTAGACTCTGGGCCCTGCTACGCGCTGAGCATTATGCCAAAAGCCTCTCACGAGTTATCGCTTATCTTTACAGGAGCCATGGCAATCAGATATACCTTTCTCCGGTTTAGACATAAGGCAACAGGGGCGCCTGGGCGGCTCAGTCGGTTAAGCGTCCGACTTCAGCTCAGGTCACCATCTCGCGGTTCGTGGGTTCGAGCCCCGCGTCGGGCTCTGTGCTGACAGCTCGGAGCCGGGAGCCTGCTGCGGGTTCTGTGTCTCCCTCTCTCTCTGCCCCTCTCCCACTCACTCTCTGTCTCTGTCTCTCTCTCAAAAATCAATAAGCGTGAAAAAAATTAAAAATAAGGAAACAGTCTCAGGAAAGTCAACAGACTTGTCCAAGGCCACACAGTCGGTGACGGGCAGAGCAGAAAGTCAAGAGCAGTCTTGGCGATTCCCTGGGACTCTCTGCGGCGTCTCCTCTCAAAGACTTCAAGGCTGAGGCCAGAATAGTGGTTGTGCTGGGCTCCCGACCCCTGGCCCTCCATTCCAGAAAAGCACCTAACTTCCCTCTGAATGACTCAGTCTGTCTTGGGAGTAGGTTGAACAATGATTCCCGAAGATACCCACATCCAAACCTTCAGAATCTGTGAATGTATTTTATGCGACAAACGGGATCTTCCAGATTTGATTCAATTAATGATGGTGAGACGGGGAGATTATCTCGGATTACCCAGGTGAGCCCTAAAGGTAATCACAAAGTGCTCTCATCGGAGGGAGATCTGACCACGGAAGAGAGGAAGGCAATGTGATGACAAAAACAGAGGTTGAGGAAATGCAGCCATGAGCCAAGGAGTGTGGCCGCCTGGCTGGAAGAGGCAAGGAGCAGATTTTCCTCTGGACCCCACGAGGACCCAGATATTCTGACACCTGGATTTTAGCTCCATAAGACCCATTTCAGACTTCTGACCTCCAGAACTGTAAGCGTAAATGTGTGTTGCTTTAAACCACCGAATTCGTGGTGATTTGTCATGGCAACAACGGGAAACTACGTGGTCCTATAAAATCCAGTCTTCTAGTTTGGTCCTGACTTCAAAACTCTTGTCCTGTGGCCTCCATACACACGCCGGCATTTGTTGGTACCCCAACATAGGATCAGAAAACTCCATGGCTATTTCTATAGTGTTACCACTGAGAAGAATCCCAAAGTTCAGAGAGGGGAAGCGGCTTGCTTAAAATCATAAGCTAATGATGGGGGAGATGAGATTTGAACCCAGGACCTGTGGCTTCCAGATGAATCCTTGGTCCCCCTCTGTAGACTCCCCCGCCTCTTTAGGGCAGTCTAAACCTCTAAGGCGGGAGAAAGCAAGGGTACCTGTGGGATCTCAGTTATGTCCTGCGTGTGTGTGTGTGTGTGTGTGTGTGTGCACGTGCGTGTTTCTCTTTGTGTCATGTTGTTTTGTTGGCTGGTTGGTGATTTTATTTTGTCCCCACGGCAGACCATAGGCCTGTGGCGCAATAAGGAAGAGAACGTTATTCTGAGTTCGAATCACCATTGCACCTTCCAGTTGAGGACTTTTTTTTTGGCGAGAAAGAGCTAACGGTAAATGTTCGCTCACACCAGTTCATGTTCTTCCTGGGCGTGGTCCTTGCATCCAGGCGGGCCCGTGGGACTACTGCTGGTCAATGGAATGTGGTAGAGGTAAGACTTACCACTTGCAGGCTTGGCCTTCACAACCTCCACAAGCCACCCTTTTTTTTTTTTTTTTTTTTAATTTTTTTTTTTCAACGTTTATTTATTTTTGGGACAGAGAGAGACAGAGCATGAACGGGGGAGGGGCAGAGAGAGAGGGAGACACAGAATCGGAAACAGGCTCCAGGCTCCGAGCCATCAGCCCAGAGCCTGACGCGGGGCTCGAACCCACGGACCGCGAGATCGTGACCTGGCTGAAGTCGGACGCCTAACCGACTGCGCCACCCAGGCGCCCCATCACAAGCCACCCTTTTTATGTCTGCCTTGCTCACTGGCAGGCTGGATGCAGAAGATCCCAAGGAAGATGTGGAGGGAACTGAGGCCCTGGAAGGCTACTAGGCTCGGGTTAGCAAAGCTAAGTAGAGTAGTGTAAGCCAAGTGAAAAGGAGTGAAATACCTGTAGAGCCATCGGATGGCAAGACCCACATTGGACCTTGCCTCGGTGGTACGACAAATGGCCTGTCGGTCTGGGAGACCACTAAGTCCAGAACTGGGCTTCCTTGGTCTGGCCTGAGTCCGTCCTGGTGGCATTTTCCTGTCCACTGCTCTTGAGGGTCTCCTAGTGACGACAAGTGGTTCTTACAGAGGGGGCCAAGCCCTAGGGGAATGGGTGTGTCCCTGGAGGAAGAATAGGGGAGGGGGGAGAAGAGAGAGTCTACCTCTAAAGCAAGAGACAGGGCAGGGCCTATCCAGGCAAAGGCAAAGAATCAGGCCTCTCTCCACGCCGTCACTGTCCTTGGAGGAAGTGCCACCCAAGACTGTGGGAAGTAGATCCAAGCGTAACGGGGTCTCCAGGGCAAAGGTCCAGTAGACATAAGACAATATGTTCACCCTCCCAGGGAGCCTGAGACATGGGAAATAAAAACAATATACTGGGGAAGGTTGAAAGTGGTACCTTTTATCAATCGCAAAACACATTTTTTCCACCAGTTGACATTTTGGAAATCACAATGCATCTTACACCCAATAGCACATCGCGGCATAGAGTAGCAAATGCTTTTTCCTTTCCACGGTACCTAACATAATGCCGTGCCTCGGATCGGGTGAAATGCAGTCGAGATGTGATCACAGTCACTTTTTAAAAGAACGCCCCTTTGTTCAACTAGAAATTTGAGGGCGTCGTTGAAGCCTCTAGGCAAATAGGAGCTGCTTCGGATTCTGTGTCCCCCTCTCTCTCTCTGTTCCTCCCCGACTCGTGCTCTGTCTCTCTCTGTCTCAAAAATAAATAAACGTTAAAAAAATTAAAAATATATATGTATATACTGGGAGCTGAATCCCTAAGTCACCACATGGAGGAGAGCACCCAGCATAACAAATTTCAGATTTACAAAAAAAAAAGCCAAGCTTGCAATATTTCGGAATAGAACGACTTATGCAGTACTGGGGCGCTGAACGTTAGAGATGGAATCTTTATATGCGGGTTATCTTTGGGTGAATGGCTAGGACATGACTTCTACACAGTAGCCACTCGAGAGAGAGTTGTTGAATGAGTTACTCAGAGATTAGTACCAGGGAGTGATCTTTCTTCAATTCTGTTTCTCTTGTGTTCTGTGTCTCTCTCGTTTCCCCCCTTTCTTTCTTCCTAATTTTCCATGCTAGGGGTTCACGGGAGAAACTCTCAAAATTTTTAAAGATTTAAAGAAAATCCTCGGCCCGCCTTTCAAGTCTACCTCCTTCCCGTGCCCCAGCCCTTCTCTGAAAGCACAGAAGTAATGTTAGTAACTGTTTCCAAAATGTGAACACTTTTGATGCGTCCGGGCCAATGCTCAGGCTTTCCAGGCACGCTCTAGCATTGTGTTAACACTTTGCTTGTGGCTCTTAGCTTATACCCTTCCTTGACTTTCAGTCACTTGCCTGCTTGCGAATCTCTTAAGGCAGTGATTAGGTTTTTAACTCTTCTGTGAACCCTTTCCTCCCTGCACCTAAGGCTGTAACTAGCATTTAACGAGTACTTACATGGTTGAGTAGACGATAGGATAATGGGTGGATGGATGGATGGATGGATGGATAATTCAGTGGCTGGATGGACAGCTGCATGAAACTATTTACTATTTCTTGCTCTTACATCACAGGAAACGGGTCAAAACAGAGTTTCCCTATGACGGCAGAGAGTTCGAGGTCACCGAGGCGAGGGCAGATTTCACGAGGCACAGCTAACTTACTCGAAGCTGCAAATGGGTAAAAATGATCCAGTCCCTCCAAAGTCCAGAAAACCGAATGGGTGTCTGCCTCTGGCCAATACGCGTGATATATTCTTCTTAATAAAGCCAGAGGAGTGTCCTCAAATTATCCAAGGAATACATTTGCCCACCCACAGCGATGGGGGAAGCAATTACTTATTAATAAAGAAATAGCTAAATCTAATTATATCCCCATCAGAGGCAGCTGGTAATAACACCGGGCTGGTCCTCCCGAGCTCGGTGACCTCGCTGACCGCAAATCAAAGTTTAAACCATCCGTCAGCCTCCAATACCTTCCCAGCACACCTACCAATTACCAGCACCCTGGTGCCGCTGTCTGCCAGGGGTCAGAGGTCACCGCAAGCACTGGATGGCTGGGAGCTGGCATGGGGCTTTAGAAATCTCATTATCCTGTTAACCATACATTTATCTGACAAGATAAAAGAGACTAGGTGACCAAGCTATCATTAAAGATTAATAGAAAGTATAAAAAATTCAGCTGCAACGAGCATTGCTGTTTAGGGTTTGTGATCGGCATGACAGGGTTATTAATCAGGGAGCCAAAAAGATTTAGGTCTTCGCTCTTGATAGTCTCTATTTTTATTTTTAGTTTTGAATGTTTTTTTTTTTCCCTTCTCTGTGTCTCAAGTCACTGCCTCGTCTCCCACCACCCCAAACCGGAGGTCAGAGGAGACGCCTGCTGATTGGCTCCCCCGGTTTCAAATCATAACCCGTCGGGCCAATTATAAGATTTGCCAAGACTCAGAGGTGACACGGTGGTGGCAGAGGGACGCTGCTCCCCGGGTCCAGCCCCTCCTCACGTGCCCAGCCTGTTAACCAGCGGGGTCCATCAATACGTTTGTAATTTAACGCAGTCCTACAAGGCACACCCAAGCCCCCAGATGCTTTCTCCTCATCCGTGGTTCCGTTTCAGTCTTACAGGAGAGAGCGCCTGCCCACGCCTGCCAGCAATCAGAGGGCAGGCTCTTTTTTAAGGCTCAGGGATTCTTTTTATTCTTTCCGGTGCTATCCCTGATTGCCCACCCACCCCTACCACCCTGCTTCTTCCCGGCATCTTCCTTTACCTTTCCGATCGTAAATCAGTGTCCCTTTCCCACGCGGTGCCATAGGAGTGCTCTCAGATGACAGCTTGGCCGCCCCCCCCCCCACCATGCCCTGGGGGCCAAGGTAGGGAAGCCAGGAGGATGAGGTGGCGGGTGGAAAACGGTGCCCAGGGCACGCGCGGGGCTTTCGCCTGCCCCGTGGACCGCAAGTTCAACGGTCTTCAGAAGGTTGCTCAGGAAGTGAGGTGACCACTGCCCTGGAGTCAGGGCAGCCTCAGCAGTGAGCAGGGGATGCCCATCAGGTCTGCGGAGTTTTTAGAAGGCAGCTGCCCCCGCCCCCGCCAGCTGGGTGACCTCAGGAAAGTCCGCAGGCCTCTCTGAGCCTGCTTCCCAGGCTAGGAAATGGGGACGACCCCCTCCCTCTCAGGGTTGTTTGAAGATCAAAAGGAATCCTTGAGCGTGGTCTCTTCTGTTGTAATCACTTCTTGCCTTGCTCCTGCTTCCTCCGGGTTCCATTAAAGCTAATCTGATAAATCAATTAAGGATAAAATTCCATTGACTGGCCTCTGGCTAGCTGCCAGAGTTCAAGGACAACGTTTTATTCTTCTCTGCAACTATCCCCCCCCCCCACAACACCACTCCCCTCTGCAAACACACACACACACACACACACACGCAGGAAGTGAGTTCTCAGGGAAGTGTGGAATGCCCTCCCTCTTCTTCCAGATCACAGACACCGTCCATGCCCCCATGGCGTCGCCAGCACGTGCCCCAGTAAGTCTCCATAAAAGAATGAATGTCTGGCCAGAAGGGCAATCCAAGCCTCCTGCTAGGAGGAGAGTCAGGTCAAAGACGGTTAAGTATAGCTGACAATCTGGCCCAAGAAGCCAAGGAAGGTAAACTGGAAGGAAGAAGCAGGAAGAGAAAGGACAGGTTGGTAAGAGGAGTGCAAGCTGGGTCAGGGAGAACGGCTTTACGACTGAGCCCTGTGGAGACTCAGCCTTTAAAAAGGTGTGACTCCAGGGGCGCCTGGGTGGCCCAGTCAGTTAAGCGTCCAGCTGTTTGAGTTCGGCTCAGGTCATTCTTCTCAAGGTTGGGGAGTTCGAGCCCCGCGACAGGCTCTATCCTGACAAGGCAGAGCGTGCTTGGGATTCTCTCTCTGCCCCTCCCTGGCTCACACACACACACACACACACACACTCTCTCTCTCTCTCTCTCTTTCTCAAGAAAAACATAAGTAAATAAACATTAAAAAAAATATATATATATACGTGACTCCCGCCAGCCATGTGGCCTAGCGCTGGGCATGGTTTTACAGCATGGAGACCCAGCCGTCGGCTGCAGCTGGGGGGGGCACTGTCCTTCCCCCTGGAAAGCCAGGTTGGCAATGTAAGGCACCGTAACAGGTGGAGTAGGGGGGGCGGTCTTCGAGCAGGGGCATGACAGGAGGAACGTGACATTTCAGGGACACACGTCTAGTGACGCTACACAGAGCAGGAGAGAGGAAGAAAGAACGGAACTGGGACACGAGGGAGAAGGCTGAATCCACGACGGTGGGGCCGGGACGTGAACGGAGAGACGGGGAAGTGTCCTCACTCCCCACCCGGACGAAGCTGGACAGCCCGGGCAGCCCAGCCCGCTTCTGGCTTCCTGTCCCCGTGTCCCAGCCAGAGCCTATCCAGCAGGCCCCTCCCGCCCCATGGCAGACGGAAAGGAAGAACATGGTTTCTCCTTCCACCTCTCGCCTCCACCCCCTCTGACAGCCCAGAGAGCTGTCCCGTCTGCGGAAACGTGCCCCTTCAAATTCGGGGCCGCACAAGCCTCCTCATTCACTGGCTGATTTACTAGATGTGTATCTAATGCATAGTTACATGTTAAGCACTTGTTCCCCAGAAAGTAATTTTCCCTTACGTCACAATGCCTGTTGTTTGAAGATCTTAACATTTGGGAAAGGAATCCAGAGTAAGACAAACACCCCATGACTGTGCATGGCTGGCCTTGCAGACAGACACGGTGACAGCTTCCTCAAAGGTGGACACTCATAAAATTCCTCCTGAAAGAGTCTGGGGCTAAGAAAGGGGTGCATGTGTGTGTGTGTGCACGCGCGCGTGAAAACGCAGAAGGAAATTACTGTTTGGACATCCACCGTTAAACCTCCACTTGATGTATCCATGTTGAAACTGACACTCAGAGAAGTAAAGAAACTTGCTCAAAATTACTCGGCCTGTGTCAAAGTTCAGAGTCAGCTCGGTCTGTGCTGAGAGGGCTGAAGAAACGGAAGTACAATGTTTCCCCCACCCGGTGGCATGCTTAGTATTTTCTCAGATCCATTTGTAGACCTCACGATCATCGCCTGAGCGCCTCCCATCTTGGGCGTTGTGGTTGAAACTGCACCTATGTTATCTACTGCAATGCTCGAAACCTTTCTGCCAGGAGGCTTATTATTCCTGTTTCAGAGATGAGACCGTTGAGGCACTAAGAGATTAAGTGATTCCCCCAGGAGGAGCTCAATTCAAATCCAGGTTTCTTTAAAGTCGTCCCCCCCCCCCCCAGAAAATAAATTTCCTTGAAGCAACAATGTCTATTGTCTGAAGATGCTACGTTAGGGAAATAAAAACAAAGCCCAAGCTCTTAACCACCACATGACACTGACTTGTTTCATTATGACCCAGTTTTGAGTCTTGGGAGTTCAGAATCGAGGTAGACGGGGAAACCATACCCACGTGAAAACCAAAGTTGTCACGTGATGATCTACATGTAAAGGACGGCAGCTACCCTATCTCATCGAAACGCATATTCTGTCTTCCCACTCTGTCAGTTTCTGTGTGTCTACTGCCCTGAGCTAGCTTCCCTCATGGTTGCAAGATGGCTGCCACAGCTCCAAATATCACACACAGTCCTGATGTATCCAATGTAAGAAGAGAAACCAGTTAATTCCTGTGTCTTTTTTCCTTTACTTTCCCCTCCGTTTATTTAGTGTAATTCCTACCATACCTGTCTAACCTTTTGTCTGCACTGTGTATGGAGACATGTTAGAAAGATGTTTACCCAATCTTCAAAATGGTTTTCGTACTTTAATGCACAGCTTGATTTTCTTTTTTGTAATGAACATACACACGTCACTTTTTAGGGACAAAAATGATAAATTTGGGATTCAAAAGAAACACAACCAAACAAATCTTACCGTGTCACTCGCCCGCTGACCACACACCCCTGTTGACAAGACAAGGGACAAACTCTTCAGCAGAGTTTATAAAGCTGCCTATGATCGGGTGTCTATGGTTGTTCCGCGGGACACCGGTCCTCAAACAGGCTGGCTGTGTGGGTGCTTCCATGGCTCAGGCTGTTCCCTGTGGCCGGAGGGCCTCCCAATCCACCGCTCGCCCAGAGAAGGTCCTATCCTGCCTCCAGGCCCAAACTGAACACAACTGCTCCTTTAAGCCTCCCCAGGAAGCTCAGTTGGAAGGTACGGCTCACCCTGTCCAGGGCCCATAGATTTGTATTTATTCTTCTATCTTAGGACGTTTTACCAACTGCCTCTCCAAGTGCTTAGCTTGGATGGTACATTGGAGCCCTAGTCCCCTTCCTCTCAAGACTGATCCTCTGCATCTCTTCCAATCAGGTCACACTGGGACCTTGACAAGGGCCATGGAGGAGATTTTATGCCACAGGCATTGGCAAATGCTACGATAGGGTATTTTATCCCCCCACCCCCTACCCCGGGGGAAATCTGGCTGTTAAACATTTACCAGCCCACACCAGTTCGGGTAGGGATCCTTCTCTTCCACCTCCAAATCAATTCAGTGACGTCAGTCTTACCCCCCCCACCCCCACCCCCTGCCGCGAGCACCTAGCACGGTGCTCTGCTCAAAGCAGGAAGGAGCTCACCGCTAGAGAATCAGCTTCTGGAAATGCCACCTAAGCAGACGGGGCAATCCAGGAATGGACTCGCGTCCTTCCCAGCCCTGGGCGCGGCCTGGAGCTTCTGGAGGGTTCCCTGCGGTGTTCCTAGAGAAATTGGCCCCACCTGCTGGAGAGGGAATAGGGTTTAACAGGAACAAAGGAGACATCAAATAGCCCCGGGGTTCCCCAAATCTCTAAATCTCATACAATGTAGAGACTTAAGTGACTCAATAACTGAGCCAGGCAGTTCGCCTGTTGGAAAATGCAGGGTGGATTGCTAAACCGGCCCAAGTAGCATTGATCCTCAGCTCAGGGCGGGGTCAGAGGGGTCCATCCAGTTCCCTCAAGCGCTGCCTGTGCTTTTCAAAGGAGATTGCAAGTCGCAGAGGAGAGCAAGAGGCAGGCCTGGGCAGCGCTCCCTCCTGCGGGATCCTGAATCCCCAGACTCAGGGATCCTGAATCCCCAGACTCAGCTGGGGCCTGCCACAGGCCTGGGTCTATGCAAGGTCTGTGCAGGGCACGGTGGCAGGCCGGAGGTCCTCAGAGAACTGACAGCCATGACTGGGTGACAGTCATGGTCACCCAGACTCAGGAGATCAAGGACAGCGTCCCTCCCGCCGAGAGGCAGGGGCTGAGTCTTGCTCAGGGGTGTTCCCCGCCACAGCACCAGGTTTTCAGGTCATTCTGAATCACGTCCGTTGAAATAAATCCAAGTTCTGGTCCTTTGCCCTGAACTCCTGTAGACAAGACCTTCTCTCCCTGAGCCTCAGTTTCCCCATACAGACAATGAAGCGCCTCAGCTCTATGAGTTCAGGGATAGCCTTCCCACCCCACTTAGCTTTGTCACTTTATGTCTCTGGGCACGTTTGAGCCCTGCCCCCCCAGCACCCCAGCCTGGAGCTGCCCCTGTGCGAACCTGTCTGTTTCTTGCCAGTGGGGACAGACTTCTCCCCGGAGCCCACCCAGCTGGCTGGGAGAGGTGCCTACCTGTGGGAGCCAGCTGAGTGACGAGAGGAGAGGGGAGCTCAGCACAGGTCCTGGGCCACCCACCCTCAGCCAGTGGCTTCCTTGAGTGGGAGGATGTCAGAGGCACGTCAACACTTTGGCCGCCAGTCTTTAGGGCCGGCGAGGCAGGGAGAGGGCTCGGGGGAGCCCGGGCCCTGCAGAGCCAGCCTGCAACAGACGGGAGCCCAAACCAGGAGGGACCCTGCACCCCACCCCACAGCTTTTAGGGATCTGGGGAGAACGTGGGGGTCGGGGAGGCAGGGAAATTTCTTTTCCTGCATTTTCTGCCCACGAGACACTTTATAATTTACCTCCTTTCTTTCTAACAGAACTCCACGAGGCCCCCAATTCTCAGGTGAGGCTCAGTGAGGTGGCATGTCTTGTCCCAAGTCACTCTGTCCCCCAGGACAGAGAGCCTTTGGGATCACAGTTCAAAGGTGCTGAGCACCACACTCGGAAGAAAACAAGGAAGAAGGTGCGACCCACACACTTGCTGCCATTCCAATTTTTACGTGTAAACGGCGAGCTCTGCCCCTCCGACCCCGACTGGGGGCACTGAGGCCTGGTGGTGCCCACATGGGGCAGCTGAGTCTGGGAAGCATTGAGCTCCCATTCGCGTGAGGTCCGGGGCGGGTGGGGGTGGGCAGGATGATGTGATCAGACCCCCAGGGGAAAGCCAGCTGGGGACCCAGGCTCTGGGCCAGCCCCCACCTGGGGCCACAGCCCCACTGGAGACTCAGCTCAAGGCACG
The DNA here is from genome assembly GCF_007474595.2 of Lynx canadensis. Taxonomy (NCBI): domain Eukaryota; kingdom Metazoa; phylum Chordata; class Mammalia; order Carnivora; family Felidae; genus Lynx; species Lynx canadensis. The sequence continues at coordinate 35,007,001 of NC_044308.2, read as the reverse complement.
AGAGCTGGAAGTCCCACTCTGCCGCCCTCTGCCCTTCTCCGTGCCCCTCCACCGGCCTCTCTGCCCAGGCTTCACTCCCACCCACTTTGAGCCCCCATAGAAAAAGGGCCCCCACTCCCTTCTTTCCTCCCAATATGGGCTTGAGGTCCGTAAGAAATTGCCACAAGGACCCGCTGGACTATAGCCCCAGTGTTAGCAAAGTAGAAATACGCAACCAGAGGTTAGAGGCTCCACCCACCCACACCTGCGTGTGGCTCTTCCCTCAGAGGGCCCTTCTAGAAAGAAGGGAGACCATGGCCCCAGACGAACCGCCCCAAGTTCAGCTTTCCTGTCCTCCACAGGGCACGGGCTCAAAGAGGTTGGCTAACTTACCCAAAGTCACCCAGGGGGTATTGGCCGGAACCAAAATCCGAGCCAGTTGCGTGGCAAAGCCTGTTTCCATCAGATCCTGCACCCTGGTTACTGCTGTCCAGAACGGACCCCAGCCGCATGGGGTCCCGCCATGGGTCATCTCTTCTCCCAGACTCTGCTGACCCCCTTCCTTCTCCACAGTGAGCATCTGGCCCATCTCAGGCATGACCTTGGGTCCCTTCTCAGCCCTGGGGACAGCCCCGGGTCACACCCCTCTCCTTTCCTTATCCCCCACCCTCCACTTCTCCAGAGGTCCTGGCTGCCTCTCCCTCCATTTCCATTTTCAAAACCTATCCACGGAGAGCCTGTGGAAAGTCAGGGACTCTTCTTGGGGCTGGAGAGACAGAGGTGGTGAGCTCCCGGATCTCATGGTCTATATTCTTCTTTTCATGTTTATTTTACTTTATTTTTGAGAGAGACAGAGCATGAGTGGGGGAGGGACAGAGAGAGAAGGAGACACGGAATCCGAAGCCGGCTCCAGGCTCCGAGCTGTCGGCACAGAGCCCGACGCGGGGCTCGAACCCACGAACCGGGAGATCATGACCTGAACCGAAGTCGGACGCTTAACCGACTGAGCCACCCACGCGCCCCCGCGGTCTATATTCTTCTTTCGGGAGGCAAGTACACGAACAAATAAATAAGATAGCCCCTGACAGCGGGCGCTAAGTGCTGCAAAGGCTACAGGGAAGCGAAGTGAGCTTGTCCAGGCTGTCCCTCAGCCATCCTGCACCGCATCTCTGCCCTCACATGACCTTGGGGAACAATGATGGGAGGAACAGGGGCAGGGGCCAGGAAGACCATGCAGGAAGAGGCTCGGGCCAGGCCCTTGGAGTGTGACGTTGCGTTAGATTTACGTCCTCGCTGTGAAAGACAGAGATCATCTCCGGGCACAGAAGACAAAACTGAGGCTCCCAGAACTTGCTCCGAGACAGGGGAGCCCGTGCGGACTGCACCAGAACCCAGCTCTCCGGACTTCCCGCCCAGCGCTGTTTCCAAAGTCCACTGCCTTCCAGGCAAGATATGAGACTGCGGCCTCCCCTCCCCCCGTATTACCCCATCCCCCAGCCCCCTAACCTGGGACAGCCCAGCCTCCCCTCCCCTCCACCGCCACTCCCAGCCCCTGCACACGGCTGCAGCAATGGCTGGGGGCACAGACAACCCAGCAGTTCCAGAGACGAGCCCAGCAGATAGCGCAATGCCTCGAGAAGGCGTTCAGGGGATGCTGTCCGTTCGGTTCACGGGGCAGACCGCTTGCTAAAGTGGTCTCAGACCGGAGCCTTCTAGCTGGAAGGGGCCCTCGAATTTAATCCACATGTAATTATAAGATCACATGCCACCCTGGGGACTGTGAAAGCGTAGGAAGGGGTGACAGGAGAACACTAGATAAGGGGGAACACTTATTATTTTCTGGGGGTCGCTGAGGCAGGAACAGTGATCTGGCGTTACACAGGGTAGAGGGGTGGGGAGGAGAGGACACGGCAGAAGGAACGATCAGTAGGAAGGTGCACGGGAAGTTCTAGAAGCCAGGGAAAGGGTACTGTGGCTGAGCTGATATGGCTTTGCAGCAGAAACAGGGGTGCCAGTATTGTGGGTGGGTGCCACACCGTGCGGAGAGCTATGGATGGGATCAGGCACTTGGGGGACGCCTGGGTGGCTCAGTCAGTGGAGCGTCTGACTTCGCTTCAGGTCACGATCTTGCGGTTGCGGAGTTCAAACCCCGCATCGGGATCGCCGCTGTCGGTGCAGAGCCTGCTTTGGATCCTCCGTCCCCATCTTTCTCCGTCCCGGCCCCGCTCACGCTCTTTCTCTCTCTCAAAAATGAACACACACTGGGGCGCCTGGGCGGCTCAGTCGGTTAAGCGCCCGACTTCGGCTCAGGTCACGATCTCGCGGTCCGTGAGCTCGAGCCCCGCGTCGGGCTCCGCGCTGACGGCTCGGAGCCTGGAGCCTGCTTCGGATTCCTGTCTGGAGGCCGGCCCAGGTGCCCACAGGCGATGACGATGCTTTAGAGGAGGGGCACCGGTGAGGGGGAGAGTAGGGGGCGCATCCCAGAGATACGAAATCCGGAGGTGAGATCCGCAAGCGTGGGTGATGCATGGCGGGGGAGGATGGGGGAGAGCGAAGTCAAGGGAGGTGCCGGGCTCCCTCCTGTGGCAGCACGTGGGTGGGGACGATCCGATGTTGGAATCCAAGGCCCAGATCGGTGACATGTGCCCGAGACCTCCCAGCCAGGCTCCATTCTCAACTCTGGGTCTATTTCTAGCTGAGCAGAGCAGGGCTCCGGGGGTACAGCTGCTCTTTGTCCCCCTAGAGCCCGAGAGGCTGGAGACGAGCCCCGGTCCTCAGGGCGCGCCCCGCCCCCACCCACAGTATCTCACACGGTCCCCGGCACCCAGGGCTCGGGATGGATGGCCAGGGATCCTGAGATCTCTTCCGCACCCTAATCTGTCTCCCGGAAGTTACGTCTCCTGGGGACTCACCTTCCTTCTGTGTTTAAAACACTGTTACTGACAGGGGTGCCTGGCTGGCTCGGTCGGTGAAGCATCTGACTCTTGGTTTCGGCTCAGGTCACGATCTCACGGTTCTTGAGTTCGAGCCCCATGTCAGGCTCCGCGCTGACCGCATGGGGCCTGCTTGGGATTCTCTCTCCCTCTGCCTCTTCCCTGCTCGCTCTCTGTCTCTCTCTCTCTGCTTCTCAAAAACAAATACATAAACATTCAAAAAAAATACAATAAGGTAGTTACTGACAATCAAATGACACGAGGCACGCGGTACCAAGCAATACGTGAATGGAAAATATTTTTATTACAAAGCGTGGGGCGGAGTTGAGGCCGGAGGATGAGAAGGCCGGGCCTGGGGGTAAAGCCCAGGCAGAGGCCCGAGGAGGGGGCCCGGTCTCCACAGTGGCCCCACGAAGGCATATGCCGTTTGCGCATTGTTCAGGTAAGGAAATGAAGGTGAACAGAGGTGGGCAGCTCATCTACACTCACCATTTCCGAAGGGGTCAAGCTCTCCTCCCCCAGGCCTTCACGGATGAGACGTTGCCTATGGAGATGGAAGTGAAAAATGGCTTCTCCATGCTGACAGTCTCCCCAGGAACTAGTTGCAGGAACTTTTAGCAGCTGGGACCTCCAAAGGTCTTCAAGCGTGATAACCCAGGGCAATTCTGAGGAAGGAATTGGCCTTTCTGGGGACACGCCCAAGCAAATAGATGTGTGCAAATAGTTGTGTTCTCTTCAATTTTTTTTTTATGTTTATTTTCGAAAGAGAGAGAGAGAGAGAGAGAGAGCATATGTGGGGGAGAGGCAGAGAGAGAGAGGGAGACATAGAATCCGAAGCAGGCTCCAGGCTCTGAGCTGTCAGCCCAGAGCCCGACGCGGGACTCGAACTCACGAACCGCGAGATCGTGACCTGAACCGAAGTCGGATGCTCAACCGACTGAGCTACCCAGGCGCCCCTGTTCTCTTCAATTTCAAAAGCCAGGGCCTCCCAGAGGCAGGGGGCCGGCGGGAGGGGTGAGGAGGGAGCCGCCAGCCGGGCCCTGCCCGCGTGCCTGTCGTCCCCCCCCCCATCTGCTCTGGAGGGGCAGAGGGCGAGGAACATGCTGTCCACTGATCCACAACTTGAGCAAAACTTAATTGCTTCCCTGAACCTGAAAAATATCAAACTGCATAAATAAATGTGCCTTAAATTATTAATAAAGGCATTTACATCTGGAGTCGGAGCATGAAAATTAATCTAATTTCTTATGCTAAACCGGCTGGTGTGGCCTGTGATTTAAGGATTCAGAGACACAAAGGGCAGGGAAGAAAATGATGGGAGATGGGCTGTCTTTGGCATTTTGCATATAAGATCTGGAAAAGAACGAGAAGGAAGGAAGGAGCGGAAAGAAAGTGTGGGAGGGAGTTCTCCCGGAGACCCGGATGAAGGCCCCTTCCTCACTGAGAAGCAAGAACATAGAGTCTACCGTTTGAATGGCCCTAGAAGACTCTCCCGGGCAAACACGAACCAGGCTCCACCCTGCTTATCTTCAGAGCAGCTCCAGAAAACTCTGAGGGAGCCTAGGTTTCTGTGCAGGTTGAATTACTTGACTTTCTCAAGGGCAGGTGTGATGAAAGCCCAAACTGGGATGGGCCTAACAGCTAGAAAGCAGGACCATCAGCTAAAGCCTGTGTGGCCAGGGGGAAGGAACCCAGAGACCCCTGTCACCTGCCAGGGCTTTCTTCCTTTAGCTTCCGGAAGCAGGGTGGTACGAAACAGCCCTGCCTCCGAGTGCCAGCTCGGCCATTTACCAGCTGAGTATCCTTGGCCCAGCTTCTCCTCTCTGAGCCTCAGTGTCTCCATCTGTAAAATGGGCTGACAATATCTATCTCACAGCATCTGTGTAAGGACGCAATTTGGGAATGGCTGAGCCTGAGGGCAGAGGGTACTCCTACCGACGTCGTCCCGTGTCTTTGCTACCCCCTGCTGTGCCAGACGCTTTTGTTCTGTAAGAGAGAGAAAAGAAAAGGGTGGGTTGGGAGTTTGGGCTGAGGGAAGAGCAGAGGAAGAGAAATGATATGGAGCCTGTTCTCATCTGGCCCCTGGGACTGCGCTGAGCTCTGAAATCTAGAGGCTGGAGAGTCAGAAGTTAAAAGGTTTCGTAAGACTGTGGACAGAAGCGGAGCTTGCGGCGTGGAAGTGAAGAGACGTGCCCCCTCCTCTTCCTCTGCCTAGAACATTCTGTGTTCCAGTGTTCAATGCCCCGGCCACGGATGGTCTCCTCACACGGCAGGGGTCATGCTGGGGAGGGGCAGTGGGACAGACACAGGGGTCACAGCCTCCAAGCCCCCCCCCCCCCCAGATACCCAGGAAACACTCATTTCTAGCAGCGGGAGCCAAGAAAAGCAAATGGGCCGCGATTTCCTGGTCACGCGCTGGGGAGCTAGGACCCCTAGATTCCATCTCTGAAATGCCCGTCCTTAAGCTCGGTATACAGCTGGTGTCAGGTGATCTCTTCCTCTATCTGGTCTCCCAGGGAATCAGGGGCTAGGGTTCTGTACTTTAAGCCCCAAAGACACCGTGGACTAACCCTATTTATTTTTGAGACAGGGAGAGACAGAGCATGAACAGGGGAGGGTCAGAGAGAGGGAGACACAGAATCTGAAACAGGCTCCAGGCTCCGAGCTGTCAGCACAGAGCCCGATGCGGGGCTCGAACTCACGGACCGAGAGATCATGACCTGAGCCGAAGTCGGCCACTTAACCGACTGAGCCACCCAGGCGCCCCCGGCCAACACTTGTTAAAACACCAGCTAACATTGAACTCTGCATGCTACCTCTAATCGTGGAGTGAACGTTTTTACTTCTTTCGGCCCACTGAGTCTTGAACAACCACCGTGTAAGGTAACGTCTCTCCGCTATCGTGAAGGAAACCGAGGCCCAAGGAAAGTGACCGGCCCCAGGAAACACAGCACGTAACCCAGAAAGCAGGAATGTAGTCGCTTGGTTCTCTGATGGCTGGAGAGTCAGGCTGACCTGGGGCTCCCAGCCCTACGTCGTAGCAGTGGCCCTGGCTGGCATTCGTGGAACCCCTCCCGTGTTAAGAACTCCACAGGCACAACCTGCACTCCGTCCCAAGAGCCCCGTCACAGGCACACTCTCCCCCTCGTATAGAGAGAGCACTCTGGAGAGGCCAGGCTCCCTTTCCCCTCGTCCAGGGAGGAGAAGACTCAGGACTCCAGAGGCCGCCCCTCTCGCTTAGAACATCTCGGCTTCCCCATCCGTCCAACAGACCTGGAAACACTGAACTTTGCAGAGGCCACTTTGAGGACCAACGAGGGGGCCTGGGGCCGGTTACTGTCCCTCTGGGCAGCCCGGGTTCCCTGGAAAAAAGAAGGTGGCAGCGGTGGTCCCTACCCAAGGTCACAGCCTGGTACAGGTCGGGGGCCTGCTTCTCCCACGACTGCCCCGGACACCGCCTCCAAAGGCAAGCGGAAGGGAACAGAAAGATCCCATTTGCTGCAGGAATATGTCTTTAAAAAAGGAGGGGGTAATGCTTGCTTCAATTTTTTTCGTAGGTTTTTTCCCCCCTCGGATGTTACCCTAATTACACTTCCAAACTGCAACACGGATTTTTTAAAAGGTTTCCTAGATAAAAGTTTAATTAATGCTTATTAAAAAGAAGATGAGCGTTTAGACTGAATGTATGATACAGTAGAGGTGGCCATTTTGTTGTCTATCTTTAGGTTTCAAGGCAAACAGGGACCCCCCCCTTTTGTGCTTACGGTGTGAAGTCAACATTTATGTCCATTTTATAGGAACTGTCATTAGGTCATGTGCTGGGGACATTGTCACCAATTACTGCCTGCCGGAGTAGAGTCGCTAAGACCAAATTGTTAAGAGAAGCGGGGTATCCCCGAACCCCACGTGTTTTGTGTTGGGCTTAGGAGGAAAAATGCCATTTTCTCAGAAATTGCTTTCACCCTGAGTCAAGAATTTCCAGGGGCACCTGGGTGGCTCAGTGGGTTATGCGTCCGACTCACGATTTTGGCTCAGGTCGTGATCTCATGGTTCACGAGTGCGAGCCCCACGTCGGGCTCCGTGCTGACGGGGCAGAGCCTGCTTGGGATTCCCTCCCTCCCCCTCTCTCTGCCCCTTCCCCTGTTTGTGCGCTAGCTCTGTCTCTCTCAAAATAAATAAGTAAACCTTTAAAAAAAAAAAAAAAAAAAGGAAAAGGATTTCCTGGTCTAGCTCTGGGCACCGTGCCTCCAGGATGAGGGCAGACGGGTAAGGAGAGGGATTTCACTTTATTGGGTCCTCTGGGGACACGTAGGAGAGTTGAGAAGCAGACCCCTGCTCGTGCTGGCGGTGGCTGTCCTCAGCCCACACTCCCCGGTCACGATGCCACCCTCCAGCCCCTTGCCCCCCTCCTTCTCTCCGCCAGACGCGCTTCGTGCCTGCGTATACCGTGTGGCCCTACACAGGTCACCTCATCTCTCGTCTGCAAGACAGGCATGGGCTTCCCTGCCGCACAGGGTCGACGGGACTCCTGTACGATCCCAGAGGCGAAAGTGATTTGCGAACCGTAGGGAGCCATACGGTCACTGTTGTTACTATAGCTCAGCTAGACGATCAGCAGACACTCCTTGAGTGCTGTTCATTTCCCTTAGAATCTGAGCGATCCAAACTGCAGGAACGGCACTCGGGTTTCAAAAGGCGAAGTGGCGGAAGACAGAACCCCCCCCCTCCCTCCCCCACCTGCTCCTGGAGACTGAGATCCCCCTCGCCTGAGCCTTGAGCTGCAGGGAGCTTGCTGATGATCTGCAAACCTGAGTGGGGGGGCCCAGCAGTCCTGGCTGGATCAGGGCGGGTAGGGAAGAGCCACCCCAGGAGCTGTGGGTGCTCATGACCACCGTGTCATTCACTTCCTGTGCTCAAGTGTGGGCCCCACGAGGCCGGTGCTCACCTGGCCTCCAACGCGCAGATACAGGCATCGCTGGTCACACCCCGGGGGCACGAGGGGGAGAGGGGGTCCCTGAATCCCTAACACGCTTGCTGAGCGCAGGGTACCTCTAAGGAGTAGGCCGTCGGGCGCTGATTACATTATCTGCTCCGCCAACATTTCCTGCGCAGTTGCTCAAAGCCGTCCTCGTGACCGTCGCTAGGAGGGGGAAGTCAGAGGAGGAAGGCAAGGAAGCTCGAGACTAACGGCCCCACTGTGTCTCCCACATAAGTTCGTCTCTGTGTTGTACTGGGTTCCTGTCTCTCTGTGGAGGGCACACATTCTACACTCTCCCGAGAGGCCCCTTGGCTGAGGGTACTTGCTGGAAGCCAGAAGGAACACCGTGGGGAGACCAGGCCGATTCAGCTGGCTGGCCACCCCTCCGCTCCCACTCCCAACCCGGGCTTCCTCCAAAAAGAGCACCCCGGGCCTGCCGTGACCTGCCCCCTTGCCGGGCCCGCCTCCGTGGCTCTCGCCTGTCACCCCCAGGCCTTGCTCTGCACCACTTTAGTTTTTAAGATTTAGAGAAAGGGAAGTGTGGTGAGCCCAGGGCGGGCTGGGGCAGCGGAGGGGCAGGGGCCCCCCGGCGGGGCTCAGAGCAGAAGCCGCTGATGCGCTGTGGTCGCCTTGTGGTTCGGGCCCAGAGGCTCATGCAGGCGCTTGTGGGGAGCATGATGACTGGTGAGCCGATTCGGAGAATTTCTGCAGGTTTTGTAATGAGAGGTGACAGCTCACAGCGGGAGACGACAAGGTGCTTGGGTGCGGGGACAACGGAGGGCAGGGACAGAGGGCAGGCCTCCCACTCGGGCCACGGAGCGCAGGGCACGTGGGGCGGTGTCTGAGCGCAATGAATCCCCTTGGAAGAACTCACTTGTTCAGGGCTGGGGTAGGGGAGTGATGAGAACAGAGAAGAGCAGAGGTCCGGCCCCTCCTGACGAGCCGGGCCTGCTCTGCGACGGGGCTCTGCCCCACGTGTCTAGGGCTGCGGGCTGCCTGTCATGAGGGACAGCTCTAGGCTATTCCAGCAACCACTCCCTGGCCCCCTCCATCACCGTGGGGACACAGTCCTGGCCTGGGCACAGGACACCACAATAAGCAGCACAGAGGGGGGATGGCTGGGAGGGAGAGCCTGACTGGAGTCTAGACCGGGTGGTTCGGACACATTCACACAGTAGACGGTCCCTCTGACAGGGACCCATCATTATTCCGTGGCTGTGGGACCCTATCTTCCTTCCTTAACGTGACCTTCAACACTGGCGCACCCTGGGCCTGCCTACCTTTTCAGCATCATCCCCTCTACCTGCCCCATTGACATGGCTGAACTACCAGACTGTTGCCCGGCACACTACATACCCACTCTGATGCCCCAGGGCCTTTGCACTTGCCAGCTCCTCTGCCCATAAGGCTTTTCCCTTTCCTTCTTGCCTGGCAGATCTTTCAGGAACCAGTTCAGATACCTTCTCTTCTGTGAAGCCTTCCCTTGGCCCCAGAGCAGAACTCACCCCAGGCCCTCCAGTAGTACAGTCACTTACTTTGCACACGTGTCTGTCAAAACCATTTGTTTTCCTGGCTGTCTCCCTTCCAGGCTGTGAGGAAAGGGACCCTGCCTTAATTTACCTCCTGCTCCCAAAGTTCCAGTCAGAGTCTGGAATATGGCAGGCATGTCATGGAGGCATGGAATGCATGCATGGGAAGGATGAAGGGCACATCCAGGCGGGGGAGAGTGCCTCCTTTGAATCTGGGCCCCCAGTCCTAAGATCTGCCCCTCCTCCTCCCCTCCCGTCTTCCAGAAAGCCTTCTATATTCCCTCACATGCCGGAGGCCCCATTCAAGGCCCTCCCCTCCACTCTCAGACTCTCACACCTTGGATCCCAAGTAAGCGCTTGATCCCTGTGAAGCGGTTTGGACCCCAAAGCCTAGAGGGGGGGGTCACAGGAACCCAGCGTTCCCCTTAGAAATCTATCAGAAGGTGACAGATGCATCCCCTTGGCAAGCCCCAGCCCGCCCTGCTGCTGTGTTCCCTCCCTCAGAGAATTCCCTCCAGCCCGGGACCGGGAACCCTGAGCACCGCTCCCACGACCAGGTGAGGGCGGTACCCGGCCCCAGAAAAGGGTTTAGCCTCCAGCAGCCACCAAGAATGGGCACCAGCCATGCCTAGAGGGGACGGGCAAGGCAAGGAGGTGTGCAGAGGCTGACAGGAACTCGTTTAAACCAGACTCAGCCAGTTTTGCTCTGTCTGAGCGGTGGAGGAAGTGAGTGGTTCACACCTGGTGAGTTGGAGTGGCCGGAGGTATCTGGAGGCCTGGGGGGGGGGGGGTTCTGTCACTGGATCTCCCACAGAGCACACAGGCGAGGTGGCCCCCACCCTAGGGCTCCTTGAGAGACGGGGCCAAACCCATGCCCGCAAGAGACACTCAGAAACAACAAGGCTGGGCCTTCCTGTCTCCCCACCCCGTCCTGGCCCTACCCTGTGTGGTGGAGATGCCCAGAGAAGGGAAAGCTCGAGTTCCAGCTGTCCAGAGAACTCTGTTCCCCACCGTGTCCTTCCCCCGGAGTCCTCGGAGGACTATTTACGCTCCTGGCTGCGGGCAGCCGGACTGCTGCGGGTGTCCCCCCTTCTGGAAACTTCCAACCCCTTCATCCTCCGCGGGGCATCAAAGCCAGGCCACTGCTCCTCCAGAGAGGAGACGCCACGGCAGCCGGGGGTCCCGATGTCCCTGTCCCGTCCGCCAAGGAGACTCACGCTGCCGACGCAGCCAGGCTTCCGCCCCCGATGCCTGCACGGGACGCCTCGCGGCCCCGTGTGTGTCCCTAGGCAGAAACAGCCCTCTCCTGTCTTCTCACGAGGCTGAACCGCTCCTCAGAGAAGCAGATGGAAGGGGAGGCCCCAAATCAAGACGCTTATAGGCACTCCCACCTTCGGGAAGCAAGGGGTCAGCCGTGCGGCCTCGGGTAGAGCCTGCTCGAATCCTGCCTCGCTCGCTTCCTGGCCGTGTGATGTGCGGGCAACGTTGCTTCTCTGAGCCTCAGTGTCCTCCCCTGTAAAATGGTCACGAGCACAGATACGCCTGCTGCCTGGGGTCGTTCGCACTCGTTCAGCGAGCACTCCTGGATTCTGAGCTTAGTGGGGGCAGCACAGGATAGGAGTTCAACAGTGAACCTTGCTGCCCCTTCACTGCTGGGAGGATTCGGGGTCTCCACCAGGTAGCGCTCAGGCCCCGGGATCAGACATGGTGGGTTTGAATCCTGGCCCCGCCACTCACCAGTTGGGTTTGCCTTGGGCAGCTAGCCCAACCCGTCTGACTCTCCCCTCCTTTTGGCAGTGGGGACCCGTAACAGCCGCCACATCAGAGGGCCATCAGGAGGACTGCATGGGGAGGGCACACGCCAGGTTTAACCCAGTCACTGGCATGTAGTAAGTGCTCAGTAAACGTTGGTGGTGCTGTTGGTTTGATCCCACCCCCCAAACACAAGCGCAAGACTCTCCTCCTTTACGTTCGAGTCACACGCAACGCGATCCCCCGGCCCCGGGAGAGCCAGAGTCCCTCAGAAGCTGCTTCATCAACCGCACCTCCCAGCCAGATCAACATCACCTACGCGACCGTTGGCACCCCTGGGTCACCCACGAGGAACCCTGCCCCTGGGCTCAGGTCAGGAAAGGTGCTAGCGTGTTCCCAGAACAGGAGGACATTTCCTTGCAACTTTCCCACCTGGGCCCGGGTGCGCAGGGGGGAGGGAGGGGAGCCACCCTGCCCGTGGCCCGGTTTCCCGGTGGAGAGCCAAGGCTCAGAGCCGCAGCGGGGCCCGGGCAAACCTGGAGCCTACTGGGTAGTGGCAACTCAGGTTCAAGAGGGGGCGCTGAATGCAACATGGCCCCGTGACAGCCAACGGTGGCCCACATCACCTGACCCCGTCCCTGCTCGTGCCACCTTACCCCTTGCCGGCATTCCAAGAAATCTTCCTTCGGATGCGTGCACGTACAACTTTAATTTCTTTTGCACAGGTATCAGTTGTATCCCTGTATTCTGACCACTGCTTCCTCAACGTTTTGCTGCGGTTGAAGTTTTTGAGGAAATGCACGTCACATGTAATTAACCATTTGAGCGTACAAGTCAGTGCTATTCAGTGCACTCACCACGTGGTGCGACCACCAGCTCGCTCTACTTTGAGGACTTTTCAGGGGCGCCTGGGTGGCTCAGTCGGTTGAGCGTCCGACTTCGGCTCAGGTCACGATCTCACGGTCCGTGAGTTCGGGCCCCGCGTCGGGCTCCGTGCTGACAGCTCAGAGCCTGGAGCCTGCTTCGGATTCCGTGTCTCTCCCTCTCTCTCTGCCCCTCTCCTGCTCGCACCCTGTCTCTCTCGCTCTTTCTCTTTCTCTCTCAAAAATAAATAAATGTTAAAAAAAATTAAACCAAAAACATTTTCAGCGCCCTATGAAAACACCCCGTACCTATTAAATAATCACTCCCCATTTATGCCTCCTCCTCCAATCCCCTGATAACCTCGAATCTGCTTTCTGACATATGAGCACCCATTTTCCCGCTCCCCCGATTCCGCAGCAGGGCCAGGATGGGGGCGACGCTGGTAAGCTGCTTTTGGTGCCCACAGGAGCAGCGGGCAGGTGCTTCCAGGGTGGGCAGGTGCAGGGTGGACCCTGAGAGTGCCGCCTGCCTCCGTGTTGTGCATAGGGCACCCCCTGGCCTCACCCTAGGACTGGCCTCGTTGGACAATTTTAATATATTGACATGCTTGCTTTATCCTGCTCTGTAAACATGTGTTCCTGCTGAGATGTTTGAAGACCAGTTATGGAACACACGGCACTTCTCTGCTCCATTGTCCCGCTCACATCTGCTCTGAGGACGTTCTACACAGTGACAAATCCATTGCCCCCGCCTCAGGGCCAACTACCCCAAACACGTCTCCCATCGGTGTTGTTTGTTGGCTGTTTGGTTTGTTTTCAGAAGGGTCTCACGTGGCACGTGGGTATCAGGCCTCTCTCACGCTAAAATGGCCTTGGCTTCCCCCCGCCCCATAACACTGGGCTTTTGAAGAGTCTTTTAGAAAGGATTTGCCTGACTGTTCTACCTCGTTGTCGTTCAACCTGTCCCTCTGGGCACAGGTGGTTGGGGCCAAAGGCTAAAGTCTTTGGCAAGAACGCTCCGTAGGTGATGTGCTCCACACGTCACCTTACGTCAGGAGGCCTGTGATGCTAAGTTTGGTCAACTGGATAAACTTCTGACCGCCATATCTCTAATGTAATGGTGCACGGTCTCCCTTTTTCTAGGGGGAGATGCTTCGTAACTGCACAGATATCCTGTTCCCCAACACCCTTCGCTCCCTGGTTTTCGCTCCCCTGGGTGAGCCCTGCCGGGATCAAGAATTACACTGGGGATTGCAAATGGCGGCTTTCTAACTTTATCATTCCTTCTACACACATTGCTCAGCAGGTATCCTCCTGTGAAGAAGAGCTTCCCATTCTCTCTCTTCTCTCTCTACCTCTCCGTCTACCTGTTCAATTAATCATAGGCGTCATTTTCATCAGCAGTTCCAAGGTTAGCTAGAGGGGTCCCTTCAAGTCTGCTTCTACATCTTTTTGACATGGCCCCACTAGGCACGTCCTTGCTTCATAGAACAATAAGAATGTTCCAGACTTACTCGTCCTTTCCTTCCCTCAGATCTGGATCAGATTCAGATCCAGATCCGATCCCTCAGATCAGCAATCTCTTCAGGAAGGTTTAGTTGGTGGGAACGGTCTTAGAAAGCAGGATCCGGACACTGGGGAGTTCAGTTTCACTCCTCATGGGGCTCCCGATTGTAGATCCTTTCAGTGGACAGAGGCAGGAAAAATAAAATCAGTTCATAATATCGTCAGTGCAAATGGAACGCTCTGGGTGGTTCTTCTGAACTCTTTCTTGTTGTTCGTTTAATATGCGAGTCCCGGGGCGCCTGGGTGGCGCAGTCGGTTAAGCGTCCGACTTCAGCCAGGTCACGATCTCGCGGTCCGTGAGTTCGAGCCCCGCGTCAGGCTCTGGGCTGATGGCTCAGAGCCTGGAGCCTGTTTCCGATTCTGTGTCTCCCTCTCTCTCTGCCCCTCCCCCGTTCATGCTCTGTCTCTCTCTGTCCCCAAAATAAATAAACATTAAAAAAAATAATAATAATAATATGCGAGTCTCTTTTATCTTACACAGAAAATCCTCGTCTCTAACAGCATTAATGTACGTATTTACTTGCTTTATTTTACAATATGCATAGTAACAATAAGCCTATTGAGCAAAGCTTGAGGTTTCTTTGTAGTTTTATTTGTCCTTAGAATATATGCCACCGCAGGTATATGGCCAGGGTATTTTTTTCCCAGGTTATTTGAATTCACTGTCTGCGCTGTTAGGTCCCCAAATTAATTTGCAGTTATGTTCAGTTGTGTATGTGTGTGCATGACCTGGGGGGTTTCTTTTTTCTTATTTTTTATTTACTTTGATTTACTTTTTTGAACATATAAATCATGTCCATAGTTAAAAACACATAACCATGTTTAAAGTCGTACTTGGAGAAGTTTTACTCCTACGCTAATGCTCTCCACCCTGTTCCCATCCTCCTCCGCTAATTTCTGGTACATTCTTCCTGTGTTTATAGATGTGTGTAGACGCATGCATATTGCTGTTTCCTCTTTCCTGCAGAATTTATGTTAAGAGTGTAGATGGGAGCCCAGAGTCCTGGATACATGAGGCAAATTCGGGGGCACCTAGGTGACTCGGTTGAGCATCTGACTTGAGCTCAGGCCGTGTTCTCACAGTTTGCGAGTTCAAGCCCCGCATCGGGGGCTTTCTGCTGTCAGCTCGGAGCCTGTTTCAGATCCTCTGCCCCCCTGTCTCTTTCTGCTCCTCTCCGGGTGGCTCTCTCTCTCAAAAATAAATGAATAAACTTTAAAAAAGAAAAATAAATGAGGCAGCTGTCCTTTTGAACCTCACTCCCTGCTAGCCGTATGACATGAACTGGTCCCATAGGTTCTCTGAGTCTCACCTTCCTTATCTGGGAAACGGGGTAACAATTCCCACCTTTTCTGGTTTGGGCGAGGATTAAGGTCTTCCTCGTATCGTATTAGAAAATTAAATCCTTGATAGTTGGATGGTGAGTGTTCGCATGCATTCTTACATGTGTCGTGGGTGTAAGGGTGTGGGGAAGGGGAACCCTTTCTTTGAAACTTAATAATGTGGGCTGACAATCTCTTACCCAGAACCCTGGGAGCCAGATGTGTTTTGAAAAATTACAAGATTTATAATCGGGGCGCCTAGGTGGCTCAGGGGTGGCGTCCGACTTCGGCTCAGGTCATGATCTCACGGTTCGTGGATTCGAGCCCCACGTCGGGCTCTGTGCTGACAGCTCGGAGCCTGGAGCCTGCTTCCGATTCTGTGTCTCTCCCTCGCGACCCCTCCCCGACTTGTCTTCTGTCTCTCTCTCTCTCTCTCTTTCACTCAAAAATAAATAAGCATTTTAAAAAAATTTTTTTAAAGATTTATAATTTTAGCAGGTGCTGGTGTACAAAATCTGTCTGCTTCCCAGTACTCCTGGCAGAGCCTGGAACGGCACCTTCTAGTCAAACACGGCATTTCTGCGGCAAAATGCACGAACGTTCACACCAAATATAAAGATTGCATGGCCACAGGTCGGCTGAAGTAAGATTCTGCTGCTAAATGAGTCTGTGCTGAACTGTCAAAATCAATTTTTCGTGTTTGAGAGCTTCCCGGATTTCGAAACTGTGGATAAGGTGCCATATCGCAAGATCATCCCTAACCAAGTCTCCACTTTTGCAAAGCCATTTCTGACAGTGCAACGTCAGCATGTTGTACCTGCACCCCCTGCGTCTTCGTATCCGTCTCTCTTCGCATAGTTAAGGGCACAGTGGACACAACCGAGTTACGGGGGTGCTGGCGCCCCTGAGGTCAGCCTTGGCCATGCTAAATAATTTCCACGTTTGGCACAGCGGTACCAAGGTTAGGAAATCTATCGCGCCTACCCCAGCTTTCGCATTTACCCATTTTCTGCTCACGCCTAGCAAACGATATAGGACAAAATGCGATGGCTCAGTCACGTGCATGCACACGCCCTGCCCAGTGGACTGAACGGAAGCGCTCTTTCGTGTCCAGGCTCGGATCCTCATTAATCAGTTGATGCGGGACAATCCAAAGTCAGCAGGCGAACGTCAGCTCCGAGCCATCCAGGGCTAACGCACAAAACTTC
This sequence comes from Lynx canadensis, assembly GCF_007474595.2. Taxonomy (NCBI): domain Eukaryota; kingdom Metazoa; phylum Chordata; class Mammalia; order Carnivora; family Felidae; genus Lynx; species Lynx canadensis. The sequence goes on along the minus strand of NC_044308.2, from coordinate 34,990,873 downwards.
ACGGTGCCAGTTCTCGCGGGAGTCTGGGGTTTGAATCTGTGCTGCCTGGGGGGTGATGAGGGACCCCCCCCCCCCCGCCCGACGCTGGAAAAGTCAAGTGGTCCCAGGTTGGCAGTGCCCCCTGGTGGCCGGAAGAAGCAAATGCAACCCTCCCAGGAGGGAAGTGCGTTCTCAATCGGATTTGCCAAAGAGAAACTCCAAACACACACACACACACACACACACACACACACACACACTCAAAGCAATGAGTCACCCTGAGCAAGAGTCATCAGAGACAACGAGCAACAGATTTCAAACACGGTTTCTCAACCTCAGAGCCACTGACATCTTGCCAGGTGATTCTTTACTGTGAGGGCCGTCTGCACATGTTTTGGCATGCCTGACCTCTACTCGCTGGATGCAGGTTGCATGCGCGTGTGAGCACGCACACGCACACATACACACAGTTTAGTTTTGACAGCGAGAAATGTCTCCAGACATTTCCAAATGTCCCCGGAGGGAAACATGGCTCCCGCTTGAAAAGCACTGATTGAGATCCTCAAACGGTTTCAGATATTAGAACGATGAGCTAGGTCACCAAATAACTATGTACGGACTGTTTAAAGACTTGAAAGATGGAATGGAAGAAGAAAAAAAAAAAAGATGATCAAGGAATAAGAAACTACCAAAAATGATAGGGAGATGTTTATACAGACTCAAATAGAATGGCTGAAAATGAAAAATTAACTTTAAAAGTCGGTGGGTGTGTGAGACACAGATAAAGAAAGAGGTGATGCCGGAGACTTTTCAGGATCCATATTGGCTAGAAGTCCCAGAGATACCTGGCAGGATGGAAGTTCAAGTTGTTGCTGTGAGTTTGCGGTAGGAAAGCTGGGGACTGAGCCGCGAGGCATTATCACCAAAACAGAGACACCAGCGCAACCCAGGGTCCGCAGGAGGGCCACTCTGGCCTCAGTGGAACGGCCGCGCGATTCCTGCAAAGGGAATAATTCCCGTGGACAGCTGACCTGAGCCCGGCCCTGAAGGATCTTGAAGGATGTTCGTCCAGTGTTGAATCCAGAGACCTTGATCTGAGCCCTTTGCTTTACAGGACAACCTGGGAGGTTGAAGTGCAGAGAAGAAATGGGATGTTCTTCTAAGCAGGAGGAAGAGTCTGAGCAGAGGCATGGAGGCAAGACCGGAGGCTTCGTGAGCAAAGAACAAAGGGTAGGGCGCCTGGGTGGCTCCGTCGGTTGAGAGTCCGACTTCCGCTCAGGTCGTGATCTCGCAGTTTGTGAGTTCGAACCCCACGTCGGGCTCTGTGCTGACAGCTCAGAGCCTGGAACCTCCTTCGGATTCTGTGTCTCCCTCTCTCTCTCTCTCTGCCCTCCCCCGCTCACACTCTGTCTCTCAAAAACAAATAAACATTAAAAAAGAGAGAGAGAGAGAACAAAAGGAAATTTTGTTTGATAGGGTTGGGAAACATTTAAGAGAACAATTGCAAACCTGACTGGTTGGACCATGTGAAACCAACCTGGGGAAGTCCCTTGAGGGATAAGCAGGTATGTTTGGACTTAAAACTTTAGGCCAGAGGTTGGCAAACTACAGCCTGGGGGACAAATCTGGCCCACTGCCTGTTTTTGTCAATAAAGTTTTATTGGAACACCGCCATACTCGTTCATTTACATATCATCTATGGCTATTTCTGCACCGTGACTGTAAAGATGAGTAGTTGTGAGAGATACCTTATGGCTCCCAAAGCCTAAAATATTTACTTTATGGCCCTTGGCAGAAAAAAGTTTGTTGATCCCTGATCTAGGCAGAGGCAGCCAGCCGTGAGGCCTTTCACCCAAAAGACCCAGATGAAGAAGATAAACCCAGAAGTCGCTGAAGGACGGTGTGTGTTGTAAGAGGAGGAGAAATGTGCCACAGCTTTATTAATTCCCTACAGTATACCATCCCTCCACCCACGTTATCCTTATTGCTTTGCATAGCCACCCTGCTGAGAAGTCGTCACTCTTCTAGTAAAAAAAGATGAGGAAAATGGGGTCCAGAGATATTGAGTGGCATAACCAAGGTCAGCCAGTGTCTCGGGCAGCGTTCAGATCTAATTTCAAGCTGGTTAGACCCCAAAGCCAACGTTCTTCCCACCACACCTCACGACCTGCCAAGGCACTGAGTATTCAAGGGGCTGAGGGTGGCCCCAGGCCAACGGGTTGGCTACTGTGTCGTAGATAGCCAGCAATTGTCCCAATTGGAGACGTGGTGAATGTTTCCCTCCTCTCTTGCAAACAGACCCAGGGTCCCACTCTGACCTGGAGGGGGGTACCCATGGTTCCTCCAGCCATCGGCTCCCAACTTGTCCAACCATTGACTCCACCCTGTCCCCCTCCACCCCATGCGTCTGGAGCCACTGGTTTGGCCAAAAACACCTATCATACATCTTCCCTCCGGCATCGTGTCACGGCCCGATGCTACAGACAGTTGGGTGAGACGATACCATCTCCCTATCTATGAAAAAAAAAAAAAAACGAAAAAAAAAAACCAAAAAACAAAAAAACACGAGGGTTGGCAGTTCTGCACGCTGCCACCCACAAGAGATGACCCAGTTGATTTGCAGTGAAATTGCAACACAGCCTCTGCTCCTGCCCCAGCCGGATCCCGAGTCCTGGAGCAGAGCCCGCTGAGGCTTGTTTCCACCCCCAGACGGGCTCTGTTCCTCCCGTGACTAATTTGGATCCTCATCTGACAGCTACCATGACCGCTCTGCCCAGATAGGGCCTAACAGACCAGCTTCTCGGTTTTGTGGTCAAACTGGTTCTTGAAACTTCCCCCAGGGTTCCAGCACGGTTTCGTCTGTCTGTGGGGAAATGGAACTGGCTGCCCCTTGGGGTTGAGCTGGCTGGGGATTGGAGAAACCAAGAGAAAGGGATCAAGAAAGTGTGAATTCTACTTAAGGCCTTGGCTATCTACATTGGTGCGTGACTTAATGGGAAGGCCCCCCTCCCCCCCCGCAGTGGATCCCAGTGGATGGGTCTGTTCCTTATCAGCTGTCCCTTGGCCCAGATGCCATGCCGCATGACCTCTGACCCTCAGGGCGCCTATGAGGAAATGGGTGCAAGCATAAATCGACAGCCTCCCCAGAGCAGATGGGGAGGAACCCCAGGCCTACTGACAGCTGCCAATGGGTTTACACCCTCCTCCTCTCCCGCCTTGGGAAACAGTCAGAGGGATATGTCAGCTACGGGGGACGCCACCCACGTCTGCTTGTTTGCTATGGTGCCGGCTGTCCCAGAGGCAGAGGGAAGTGAGAGACCACTGGCCCGTGCTTACTCTGCCGGCCTTTCCCGGACGCAGCCTACTGGCTTCGTTGCTGTAGCCACAGCGTGTGCTCACCTGGGGGGTCTAGAAGGAAAAAGATAGACGAGCCGGGAGAGGACAAGGTAGGTGAGCCTTAATGAGCTCAGGGCCCAGCACGGAGCTTGGCACATACAGATATCATCACCATTTGTTTCCTACCCGGTGAAGTAGACATTATTGATGGGACTATACGTGTGCCTTTCTGAGACGTAAAGGGCCAGGACTGTGGAGCTAACTCCTCCTGGATCCTAGCACTGCTGGACGTGAACTGCCTACGTGATCTCAGTTTACTCACCCGAGTACGTGGAGACTGAAATATACCGATGATTGCATATCCTAGTTACAATGGTTGCATAATTTATACGAAGCACTTAGAATTATGCCTGACACACACAGAGTAAAAGGGTTAACTAATTGTGATTCTTTTTTTTTTTATTTGTCACCTTCACTTTGGCCTTGAGGAAATTGAGGCTCAGGGACAGCGGTTGACCTGCCCCAGGTCACACGACCAGAGAATGGTGACGCTGGGGCTCACTTCCACGCGCATATGATGCCACTACTCCCCGTTCAAGTATTCTGAGTCCACAAGGGTTGAGATAGAAAGAGAAACTTGGGTACCTTTCAGCCTCAGGGCAAGGTCACTGCGAAGGCAGATGCCAGGAGCAGTGGCTGTGTCCAAAGAAGGGAGAGAGTCGGCGGCGCCTGGGTGGCTCAGTCGGTTGAGCGCCCAACTTCGGCTCAGGTCATGATCTCGAGGTTCGTGGGTTCGAGCCCCGCATCGGGCTCTGTGCTGACAGCTCGGAGCCTGGAGCCTGCTTCGGATTCTGTGTCTCCCTCTCTCTCTCTCTGCCCCTGCCCTGCTCACGCTCTCTCTCTCTCTCTCTCTCTCAAAAATGAATAAGCTTAAAAAAATTAAAAAAAAAAAAAAAAGAAGGGAGAGAGTCAACTGCACAAGGTTACGGGGTGAGGAGCACGGCGGGGTGGGGGTGGGAAGGCGCTCACGGCTCCTCAACACCTCCAGGAGGGGAAGTGGCTCTGGGTGACAGGAGTCTGCCGAGCCTGGAACACCAGCGAGTGATCGTGCAGCCAAGAGTCAAAAAGAGACCTCAAGACCTCAGTCTCCCTCCCAGAGGGCGAGGTCCTGGCAACAGATAAACAGGAAGACGGTTTCCTGACACCACGGGGACAGACGCACAGACACGAGACCAGCACCCACGCCTGAGCGGTGGCGCTGAAGTGTCGTGCACCAGCCCAACATCAAAGTGTCAGAAGCCCCTTCGGGTGCAGCATCCTTCCTTAGCAAGCCCGCGCCCGGCCACAAACAGGGCCCGGCCCCCGGAACCCGAGGGCAGGTACTCAGCCTCCGATCTTTCCAGCCTCCGATCTTTCCAGAGTGACCAGATCCGCCCCCCCCAGGGTGGTTCTAAGGACTGAGGTTAGATTACAGGGCAGGATAACAGAGCGTCCTCCTGTTCGGGGGACCGGGGGAGTAGTCTGAGCTGTCTATACATGAGCGGCCTCCAAAATACCGAGCTCTCCATCGTCAGTGGTTAGAGAAGCCGGTGCCACCTCGAGAAGAGGTTGCAAAGGGGATTCGGTCGTTGAATGGGAGCCAGCCAGAATCTGTAGCCTTTGAAACTCTCATGGGCAGGCTGGGGCCTCTGATTCTGCAGGCAAAGACCGAAGCCTTCTTGATAAACAGCGCTATCTCCTTAATGAATGCATTGCTAGGGCATTCAAGTTCAAAGCCAGTACAAAACGGGCAGGCAAGAAGGGGAGAAGAACGGGAAGACTGGGTGGGGGCTGCGGACCCCCGAGGCCAGCAGACTTTTCTACCTAAAGGGCCTCCTTACTTGCCGGGATCCCCGAGGCCCCGCCGGAAAGCCCGAGAAGGCTGGGCTGTGACAAAACCGGCCCCCTCCCAAGGCCTAGGGCGCACTGGTGTGCGGAGAGAGCGAGAGTCATGCTCACTGCCAGAAGCATCTTTGGGCTTCATAATTGTCGCTCTGAAAATCTGTCAGTGACCGCGAGGGGCACCGAGGCAGCTCTTTGGAAAACGAGCAGACGGCAGCTGAGGGAACCAAAGCCTCAGTTATTCTGGGGACTGGAGCCTTTGAAAGGAGATGGGCTAATGTGGAGGGCAGGCTGTCCTCAGCTGCTTTTCTCCCTGTCCCCTCCCTTCCCACTTAATCGGGAGCCCCTGCCCAGCCCTGCAGCCCCAGGACCCCAGTGCCTGAGGATTCACCCCTGCAGGGGTGGGAAGGAAGGAACTAGACAGCATCCAGGTGCACAGGCCAGCTTTCTGAGGACCCCAGCCGGTGGCCTGGAGTCTGTCCCCTACCCCAGGCTGTGACCCTGGGTTCTGGACATGTTCCTGCTGATGCACTGTCTCCCACTCCCAGACTAGACGGTGAAGGCATTGCAGCCGTAGTATTTTTCTACGGTACAATTCACTGTTTGACCCAGGGGACATTTAGCACAGACTTAATCTCGAATGAGTACTTACCGCGACAAGTAACTTCTGATTTAATCTTGAAGCAATCTCTTGATACGGGTACTGTTATGATTCCCATTTTACAGATGGAACAGTTGAGGCCCAGGGAGGGAAAGTAATTTGGGCGCGGCCACACAGTTAGTGAATGACGGAGCAGGGATTCGAACCAGGCAGGCTGGCCCCAGAGCCAGCTCTCACACTGTCGTCCGTCCCTAGCTCTAATGCTGACCCTGTCTTGAGCGTCCATCCAGACTGCTCACCCGATTGATTCCCGATCCCTGGCCCCACCTTTAACCCCCAGGTGCTTCAGAGTCAGGCCTCCCCCTCCTCAACCTCCTCTCTCCGGCTCTGCTCGCCCTCCTGGGTTCGGGAGGTGCTGCCACCTACAGGCCTCGTGTGCAAAGACGCAGAGCTCTAACAGGATCTGGGGCAGAAGGGTGGCCCTGGGGACCCAGGCCTGGCGTCCTCTCCCACGGCGGCTAAGAGAAGGCAGAGGGGTGCAAGTTTCGGACCTGAGAAGTTCTGCATCTGGGTTATTGTTCGATGATGATCCAGACGCCACCGGGGGAAAAAAAGGAGCAGGGGCTCTGAAGGAAAGTGTGCGGGAAGCATTGAGATGAGCTCCAAGAGACACCCAACCATCTGGGATGAGTCAGTCCCCTGGTACGGTCCTGCCTGAAGACAGGAATTAATTGAGCTCAGAAAGAATATTTCCCGTTTCTGTCCCCTCCCTTTCTTTTGCAGCTCACTAAAGTCTTCAGCGACGGCACCCTAATCTAGCCGGAAGAAGTCCACAAAGCCACAAGCGTCCCCGTGCTTCAGACCTAGGATGCACTGTTCTCCACGTAATGGGGACAATCCGCACAGACGGGTGACAGATGAAGAGAGGGCCCAACCTCTGGGGACAAACAGGTTTAGAACCTGCGTCCACGATGCCGAAGGAGCTGCAAAGCCGGGCGTTGTCTGCCAAGGGACCGAGAGAAAAGGCAAGTCCCCACCTCTGGTTTTATTTCTAGACTTGCCACTGGGTTGCTATGCCAGCCTCCATGGCCACCTCCCCGGGGCCTCAGTTTTACGTGGAAGGAGGAAGGAGGAAGGAGGAGGGGGGGGAGGGGGAAGAGAACGGTGGCTAACTTTGCAGCGACGGAGAGGTGGGCACCGGGCAAGGTGCTTTACACAGAATTTCCCCCCAGCCCCCGAGGATGGCGGGTATTAGAGCCGTGTTTTACAAAGGAGAAAACGGGCTCAGGGAGGTGAACTCACACCCCCCTCCCCCCTGCCGCTGGAAGGTAAAACAATGACCCCAGAGATAACAATCATACCAATACGATGTTAGTACTTGACATTCATGAAATGCATGCTGTGCCCTGGACAGCATATTGACTTGTTTAAACCTCACCAAAACACCGCTACTCGGGTATTATTACCCCCATCTTACAGATGAGGAAACCGAGCATGAGACGCGTTGCTCCCCACTCCCCACGGCCAGCAGCACCACTGTCTTTCTCCCCCAGGTCACAGAGCTGTCACGAGGGCGGTGGCATTGGGGCGCAAAACGCACCGCGTGTTCTTCCAGAAGAAAAGCGGCCACTGGGCCTGCCTCTGCTGCCTCCCTGAAGTGGGGCCCTCCCCGGCAGCAGCAGGCCCTTAGCCTCTGTTGATGAATTGAGAGCCCAAGAGCTCGTCCAGTTGACTGCGGTATCTTCCTGCGTCCCCAGAGCGGTGGAGTCGGTGGTTACAGAGACGCAGAGCTCAGCTGGGAAACATCCCGGAATAGGAGACAAAGAACCGCTTTAGACAGGAGTGGGGAACGGCTCCCGGTTGATAAAAAAAAAAAGTCAGAGACAGAGATGGAGAGAGAAACACACACACACAGAGAGCGACCGAGGCAGAGAGAGAGTGAGGGGGGAAAAGAGACAACCAGGGACCCCAGCAGGCCGGGGCTGGCCTGGGCGAGCCCCAGTGAGCCAACCTCCAGCTGGAGTAGGGCCCACACGGGCCGACCGGTCCCGGGGACTGACCCCGCCGCCCCATGCACACCCATGCACACGCCGTCTGCAGTCTCTCCTCGAGTCCCCCCGGCAGCACCGAGGGGTGGGGGCGCCTGGACTCTTCCGTAGGCTCTGCCCAGCCCCTCTCGACACCAGCCCAAAGTGAGCATCCCTCAGAAGGAGAAGCCTCTGGCTCAGGGTCACCGGCCGGTGGGTGCCTCACGAAGGCCCGTGGGTGCTGGTTCTTGGAAGTGAGGCATGGGATGAAGGCCCTAGGCCACAGGAGGGTGATGGGCACAGGAACCTTCTCCACTTGCCTTCCCCACGCCCCCCCACCCCCCGTGGGGAGCTCCAACCCAATAAGACAGGGGAGCCAAGGCATCTGTATCTCTCCATCTCTGGGTGGTCGCTCCCCGTGAGCACCTCTTCCCCAAAGTCCATTTGGTTCTAGAAGGCCCCAGCTCTCAGGGGCCTGCTGTTCAGCATCCCCCACCAAACCCACTCACCCTGCAGGTCTCGTCTGCTCTGGGAGCAGGACCCCGGGGGTTATCGGGCCAGTGGGGTGGGGGGAGATCAGGCCCTTCTCTGCATCAAATTTGGTCCCGCGTGGTCCCTGTCTGACCTTGTCACAAACGACTCAGGGATGGTCCTGCCTTCACAGCAGGGGGACGAACACGTGTACAGGAATTCACGTGACACACGCAAACGCAGAGGCGTGTAGACAGGGCCGGGGAGGACGGGAGAGGCGCCTACTCACCAGGCCCAGCAGGAGTAGGACTGGGCCCTGGAGGACAGACAGACAGACAGAGGAAAAGCACTCCTGGCAGAGGCCCAGTGTATGTCGCAGCACAGAGGGCGGGGGACACGGGTGATGGGGTGGGGCTAGACTGTAAGATACACATGGGGCTGGGGTTCTCCTAGACCCAGCCATACAGACAAGGCCAGTCTCTGGTCCCCTCCACACCCCCCTCACGGAGTCTGGGCTCAACCCCGGAGGCCACAGGCAGATGCAGAGGGTATTCAAGGGCAGAGGGGGTAACACTTTCCCATAGCACAGGCCCAGGGGTGTGTCCAAGGACAGGTGCTTGGCAAGCCCCTACTGGGCGGAGGGCTCCTTCCTGCATGGCCACCCTCCCTCAGCTCCTCTGTCCTAATCTCTTCCTGAGGTTTGCTGCCCAAGGGAGGACCCAGTCCCCACTCCCTTGGCCACTGGCCCGCACCGCCTGCCCCCCTTCCTGGCTTAACGGAGGCAGGAAATCACATCGCAAGGAGAGACTTCTAGGGAAGCCTCCCTGTGGAATCGAACATTCTGGGGCTGCAGGAAAACCGCTGGCGGCCCTATCGCTTGGGTCACCAGCTGATTCCCCAGCAGTGCTGAGTATTCAGTAAACACCGGCCCTGTGGGTTTTCCCCGTGTTCACACAGCTCACCCCAGGGTTTCCTGTGTGCGTTTTTGCGTGTGTCATCTATGCGGGATGACATAAGCACCAGCCATGAAGGCAGTGGGGGTAGAGGGGCTTGGCTGAGGAATCTTGATGCTAGCTCTGGACCCAGTTGGGAGGTCCAAATATGCCAGAGCCAAGCTTAGGGAGATGGCTGTTCGTCGTGGTGGCTTTGTTGGGGCTACGGTGTTAGTGCCGGGGCTGCGGACTCACGTCAGGCTATATGCTCTAGAACTTGAAGCAGAATTTCCCGGGAGCTTGCAGTGAGGAATCTTGTCCCTTCAGTGCTTCCCCGCTTCCGCCTGGCCTGGGACACAGACACGGGCAGGGTCAGGCTCAAGACATGGGCTCTGCTCCCCACCCAGGGCCCAGGAGCTGGTCAGAGAACCCTGCGCTGCCTGAGCACCTGTGCCTATCACCCCAGGCCCTGACCTCGCTCTCTGATCCCCTGGGACCTGGGCTCTGTAGGCCTGAGGGTCAGGCTGGACATCGGAGAAGCCGGGGGAGGGGGGGGGAGCCAGACACAGAATTTTGAGACTTGCCTCTTCCACTTCCTCACTGTGTGGCCCTGGGCGGGTTACTTAACCTCTCTGAGCCTGAACCTCGTCCCTCACCTGTAAAAGGGAGATTATAGCCTTCCCTTACAGGCATGATGTGTGGACGAAACAAGGTAATGCCCGGACAGTCCCAAGCTCAGCAGTGATGGGCCCCCAGCAGAGCTAAGTAAACTTTGGCTGCAATTATAAGCTGTTATAAAGCACTTGGCATGGAATAAATACTCTACAAATAAGCACCATGCAAGTCTAAATAGTTATTAATTATTATGATGACTAATCATCATTATTGTTGATGATAAACGTGAGAACTGCTACCCAAACACCAGCTCCCCCACTCAATCTGTCTGCAGATGGTTATCCCTCCTCAACCACGAAGAACATTCTGGGACCCAGAAAGATTGCTGGTCCCAAGTTGGCACGCAAGGAGCACTGCCTTCCCCCCAACACTCTGGGCAGCACTGATGGGCTGGTCTCACCCAGGCAGGTGACATTCACCCAAACGCATCCCATCTGGCCAGTCAGGCTGCTCAGTCTGCCTCTGCCTGCTCGGCTCCTCCGTCTCTGGGTTGTTACATATTTTAGAGATCGCCTAAATGAGAACACCCCTTGGCAATTCCTTGAGTGCCGGCTTGTAGGCAAGAGGGAGACGTGAGTGTAGAGTGTGACCTGCACAAATCCTGGTCCAGCTCCCAAGAACTCTGTCTTTAGGATGAGAGCAGACAGGTAAGGAGGAGGCCCTGGTGAGCATGTGACTTTCACCGCCATCCTGAAATGAACCAGAGGAAGGTCTCCCGAGGAACCCGGGACCTAGCTCAGCCCCAGCATAGGAGGAGCCCAATAAATACATGGATGGATAGATGCATGGACAGATGAATGGATGGGTGGATGGATGGGTGGGTGGATGGATGGGTGGATGGATGGGTGGGTGGATGGATGGGTGGATGGATGGGTGGATGGATGGGTGGGTGGATGGATGGGTGGATGGATGGGTGGGTGGATGGGTGGGTGGATGGGTGGGTGGATGGATGGGTGGATGGATGGGTGGGTGGATGGGTGGGTGGATGGATGGGTGGATGGATGGGTGGGTGGATGGATGGGTGGATGGATGGGTGGATGGATGGGTGGGTGGATGGATGGGTGGATGGATGGGTGGATGGATGGGTGGATGGATCGATGGGTGGATGGATGGGTGGATGGATGGATGGGTGGATGGATGGGTGGATGGATGGAAGGGTGGATGGGTGGATGGATGGATGGGTGGATGGATGGCGGATGGATGGAAGGATGGATGGATGGGTGGATGGATGGGTGGATGGATGGGTGGATGAATGGAAGGATGGATGGGTGGATAGATGGAAGGATGGAAGGATGGATGGATGGGTGGATGGATGGCAGATGGAGGGAAGGATGGATGGGTGGATGGGTGAATGAATGGATGGAAGGCTGGATGGACGGATGGATGGGTGGATGGATGAGTGGATAGATGCAAGGATGCATACATGCATATATGCATAGATGGATGGAAGTGAGTATATTAATCATACCTTTTTATTTTTGCTATTTCTGATGCTTTGATATCTGGGACTTTGCTGACCAAGGAGACACTGCCCCTCCCAAAGGTAGTCAATTCCTAGAGATAGTAAACAACTTGCCTGTGAGTATACCTTTCAGATGCAAACCAATCAATCCAAAACCCAGGCCCCTCCCAACTACCTCCTTTATCAGACTCTCCTACTCCAGGCCACTACCCACCTTCCCTAATCATCCCTGGGACAGGTACAAGACAACCAGGGACAGTCCCTATGCCCCAGAGCCTACTGAAATTATTTAGACTAGCTAATCCTGAACCTGCTCGCCCTGCCCCACCTGTCCCCTCCCACGGAAACCACTATAAAGACACTTGCCCTGCTTTCCTCTCACTCCCTCTGCCTCCAGACTGACCCCAGGACTTCCCCAGGGGGCCCGGCATGACGTGCAATGAACACCAGTCCTTGGGACTGGAAGTAATAAGCTCTGTCTTCACTGGCAATCCTCTGCTCATCTGATGGCCTCGCTGTACCTGAATAATAATAAAACCTGCATTTTAAAACAGAGAGGGGTGGAAGGAGGTGGGGGGGGGGAAGGAGGAGAAGAAGGAAACAAGGGTGGAGGGAGGGAGGCAAGGAGGCAAGGGAGCAAGGGAAGTTGAAATGAAACTGGGTCTCAAGTTACTGGAGGGAAGACCTGACCCGCAACTTTGCTCTATGCTTGGAAGAACCAGCTTCCTCCTAGAAGATTCTGGATATGCTGGAGAGAATGTTTCTTCAAAGTGTCATAGGCCAGCGATGAACACAGTGTGTTCTCAGGGCCTTCGGGGACAGACCTGGATCTGAATCATGGCCCTGCTGTTTACTGGCCGTGAGACCTTGGACAACTGACTTAACCCCTCTGGCCTCATTTCCTCAACTATTATACACACACACACACACACACACGCCTATACCTACCTTCCAATGTCTTTGATGCTAGAATAAGAAGACACATGCATAACATACTGCCCAGCTCAGAGCAGGCACTCCATAAATAATGAATGTTATTACTTGGCTCTTATGCTGTCCTGCACCCCCAGTGCCACCTGCTACAAAGACTGTGCTATTAGGTCTAAACGTCTTCCCTACTCAGAAGCCCCTCTTTGGGTCTCTTGGTCTCGGCCTCCCAGAAAGTTGTCTTAACCTCCCAGAGTTTGGGGCTCGGCAGGCAGAAGGCTCGCTGCCCCGTGTGAAGGAACCTTCCGGAAGGGCCCCTGCGCGATCCTCTCCCTGACCCCTGCCTGTGGAGATTCTGTCCGGCTTCCCCTGCTGATTTGAAAGTGAGGAGGGATGGACCTTTCCACTGGAATAGCATTTCAATCTCCCCATCTCCCCGGTACACCATCGCTCAGTAAAAATAGCTAATTTTAAAATGGCTGCTCTTATGATGGACGAGATTAATGGATCTTGAAGAACAGCCAGTATCCAACTGCTCCTGCAGCCATGATGAAAGCTAATAATGTAGAAAATTCTGCCAATTCCTTTAATTCATGAATATTTAAGCCTGTGAAAAATCTGTCAGATTATATCATTTTTTTCTGGTGATTTTCCGCCTAAGTACATTGGTGGCGGCCTGCCAGTTGCTCAAGAAACTTCAGTGGGAGCAAAATCGTTTTTGTTGTTGTTGTTGTTACTATGGGCTGTCGTGTTCTTGCTGAATTTATCCCTCATCCCAGGACTGAGTCAGGTTCGCCTGAGACAGCCAAAGGCAACTCCGGGGATTTTCACCTCAACAAATAGATGGATTCCTCTCCGAGCCCAAAGGCTGGAAGAGGCCTTTGAGAGCAAAGCCCGTGGTTTTCAAACTGTGCTCCACGGTACCCCAGGGTTCCGGAGGGCGGGGTTCCAAGGGATCTCCAGGAGGGGGTTGGGTTGGGAATGCGGAGTGGCTGGGGCTGCGGAATGTGAGCCTCCCCACCCCCCCACCCCGCCCCCACCAAGCAGTTCTGCTTTCCGTGTTGAGGTTCCAAGTAAAATTTCCTTGGAAAGAAGTGTTGCCCCAAATTTTAAAAACTTAAAAAGGGGTGAGTATGGAAACCACGGCTTAGCCCACCCCTCAAACAACAGATGAAGAAACTGAAGCCCCCCCCACCCCACCCCCAAAGGGTAAGGAGTTCGTCCACGTCCTGGAAAACGTCAGCGGCAGCACCCGAACTGCGGCCGGGGTCCCCTTTCCAGCACGTTCCGGCCGACCTCTTGACGGTCCAGCTCAGCCAGTCTGGGGGGAGGCAGGAAGTGGGGCTCTGATGGCAACAGCTCCCTGGCCACCGCGGAGGGGCCCCGTCCAAAGCCAAGACGCTTCCCTGCAGAGACACGCGGGAGACAATGAGCACGTTCAGTGACTCGGGAGGGAGGGGCAGCCAACTTCAGAGATGATTATCGTTCGGGGACTTGGCTGGAGGAAGGAGCGAACTGCTTTTTATAGGAACTGCCGTTCCTCGTTTTGTTCTCCTCGGGTTATTCTCCAAAGAGAGTGGCTCAAGTCAGCTGGCGGGAGCGCCAGGCAGAGGCGGCGGCTGTGGCCGCGATGGCCCGGGTTCAAGGCTTGCTCCAGCCGGTCACGTCCTCACCGGGGCGGCCGGCCGGCCCCTCCCACCCTCTGCCAGGGGCCCAGGTCAGCCTGCGCCTCGCGGGCCGGACCCCGGCCAAAATCAACAAGTCTTTTGTGCTTCTCCTTCAGACACTGTATAATTACAGCAAACACGTACTGGCCGGGCGCAGCGACCGTGAGGCAATCGTTGCCGGCTCTCAGATGCTCTTGGCACTGGGTCCTGGAGAGCCGCGCGGGGGACCGCGGCTCCAGTTGGCTCGCGCTGGCCGAGAAAACAAGAGATTTTCAGGAGTCGTGAGTGGGGCGCTGGCACGGCACCCACGGTGGGTCGCTCATCGGCTATTTCCTTGACAGTGGGTTGCGTCCTGCCACCGACCCAACCGGCTGACTCACGAGTCAGTCACTTTAAAACTAAATAGGCCGTCGAGGCCGACCGGGCCCAGCGAGCAAAACAACGCCAGGCTGCCGACAAAACGGGCCCCTGCCGCTTTCCGGGTGGTTTCATTTTTCCTCTTTTTGTCTTCTTGGTTGCAAACCCCGAGAACGAAACCGCACACCTCCCCCCTCCAGCTGCGCTGCTACCAGGGGGCAGCCAGAGGGGGTCCCCGTGCAGAAGGGAAGGTGCCCCGGCGACACGGCCCCTCTGCAGGTTCACGGTTCCATCAGGCAGGCTGGAACCGGGTACCCCCAGTGCCCTGCTCCGAGGGAGGCCCCGAGGGGGAGGGGGCCAAGTGCTAGGTGACCACTGACCGTGGCCGGGAACCCCCCCCCCCCCCCCGAAGCTGGCCTGCTTGGTCCTCTCCATGGCTTTATTGGGAAAACAGCCATGGCCTCTATTTACAGATGAGGAAATAAAGGCTTCTCAGTCTGTAATTCGGATTCAAGGGTCCCGTGGAGGGAGTGGAAGAGGTGGGGGCTGAACCCGGATTTGCCTGACTGCAACACTCTGCGGGTTCCCAGGCTCACCATCCCATAATATCTAACGTTTTGGGTCCACCAAGTGAGGTATGTGGGCCTACAGGGTGATCGACACCCATAGGGCCCTCACCCCCACCCCCGACCCCCTCCCTCCAGGCTGCCGGTCAGCCTGGGGAGCCAGAGAGGCAAGGTGAACCAGACGAGTGACCGGCTCACTGCCATTGTGGTCGAATGCTCAGGAACCACAGGGTGGTCTCAGCACGAGGCAGAGGGCCTGGCTTGGCCAGAGAGGCCTGAGGGATGGGTAGGAATTAAGTGGGCAAAGCGTTGCTGGCCCAAGGAATGGCAGGCACAGAGACCCTGAGACCGGCAGCGTGGGGGGCTGACCTTCCGGGACCTTCAGGACACAGAGGGAGGGGTCACGAGGGTAAAGAACTTGTCCCAGGGGCCTTGAAGGCCAACCAAGAAATAGTTGGGGGGTCGTTATCCTATGGGGCAGCCCTTGATGGGTTTTAACCAGCCGCATAATCAGCTCTGTTTTTTTAAAGGGTCCCTTGGTTGTTTTCTGAATGATAGATCAGAGGGGCAGGGGTGGGCAGGTGGGGGACAGTGGTGGCTCCTGCTTGAGGGTCAAGCTGAACCAAGCACGTCACCTCATCGCAGTGACGTTCCTAAGGACCCATCGGCTAATTAAGGCAACCTCATGATGGACAAAGTTTATAGACGTGGAAGTAACCCTAAAAGGGCAGAATGTCCTGTCGCCCTGGCAGCAAATGCATGGCCTGGGGTCCTGTGGCTCTCGGTGCTGTGTGCGGTCCCCTCTCCGCCCCTCTGTGGGTCTGGGAAGAGCCGGGCCAGAGCCGAGGGCAGCCTGCGCTGACTGCAAAAGCGGCACCCCCTTTCCCTCCTCCCCCTCTTCACATCGCTGTGAGTCACTCTTCTGAGCAGTCCCTTGTGTTCCCCTCAAGGTGGCTTTGAAATCCACTTGACCAGATTATACCAGTATTGAAGAAGATGCCGGTGTTTCTGCTTCCCTGCCTTTGCCCTGGAGGTTTCCTCCGCCAAGATGGCGTCTCCTCCGCCAAGAGGGCCTCTCCTGGTCCTGCCTTGGCCATCTGGTGATTGGCGGTCAAGTGGAGCTCCAGTTGCCTGATCCCTTCTCACCCCACCCCCACCTCCTTCCTTACCCCTCCCCCCAAGCCTGGAAGAGCCCAGGGCCAAGGGAGATGCTCAGCGGTGCCAGCTGCACGGGGGTGGGACTTCTCTCCCTCCAGCCCCTTCCAGCGTCAGCTGGGCCAGACCCTCTGTCCTGGCCCAGAAGGCCTCTGGCTGGCCTGGGCACTAAGTCTGGGGACAGGCGCCCTCCTCCCACCCCCGTCTGGCCCTCCCTCAACTGTTCCCACCCCCCTACGGGACACAGCAGGACTGAGATCCGGGCCCCAGTGCAGGGTAAGGGGCAGGGGTGTCCCAAGCCCCGCAGTGTGCGCGGGCACCATGCTTCCAGCTCTGTAACGTCTGCTCTTTTGCCACAAAAAGCCCTCGGGGAACTCATGGGGAAGGAAGGGCAGCGTCCGGGGATCCCTGGGGCGCTCGACCCAACACCACCTCAGAGCATGAGAATCTCCGCCACCGTGTCCGACCTCCATTCTGCGAATGAAGAAGTGGGGGTTTCAGGGGCCGTCGCTCACTTTCTGCTGAGTGGAAATGAGCAGAGGAAGAAGCCAGGCCTGCTCTTTATATTGCTTCCTCCATCATGAGGAAGGAGGTAGGAGGAAACCTCCAGGACCCTGTCCCCCTCAGCCAGCCCGTGGTGACACCCCCAGGACCTCAGCACAGCAGCCCGGGCGAGGTCTGGCACGCAGCTACGGGCCTCTCTGCCCAGGCTGGGGGCCAGTCACCGAGGTCCCCCAGAGCGCCCTCGGTACCCGCGAAAGCATCCGCTTGAGAAGCTGATTCGGGGCTGGGATTTGCTTACCCCGAGGCTCCTTGGTTGGGGCTGTTGAAGTCTTTCCCGGCCCCCTCCCCAGCCCCATGAGGGCCCTGCCCACCCTCCTGGGGTCCCTCCCACCCCAGCACTTTATCACCACTCAGACTGGGCCTCTCTCCACCCCCAGGTTGTGGTGCGTGGTGTGGGAAGGGGGGGTGACAAGTGGGATTCACAGGCCAGCCGGTCCTGGCGGGGGCCTCGCTCACCAACACCCACATCACGCAAATGTATTGCTCAGAAAACATCGGAAATGCGCTGATTCATAAATATTTAATGCCCTCACAGAGGAGCAGCCCTGGGGGGAGGCGGAGGGAGTGTCCCGAGAGGCCGTTAACTGCCTCCGGGACAGAGGAGGCCAGGCTCTCCCCCGGGGCCAGAAGGCCTCTCCCTCCTCCGGGCTGCTCAGCCGGCCAGGCTCAGCCCTCCAGCCCCTTTCCCCCAAGTGCTGAGCAGGTGGTTTCACTTCCGGGAGCTGCTGCCCGAGGATGGCCCTCCCTGAGCCCCGGGGAGTGTCTGCCATGGGGAGGCTGCAGTCAAGATGGCTTCCAGGCCTGGCTAGTCAGTCGCTCAGCCCTGCGGGCTCTGTAGACAGCCCCAGTCAGGTGGGAGGAGGACCCCCAGCCAGAGAGACCCCAGGGGGGCCTACCTGCCGGCTGTCATCCTCAGGTAGGAGTGGAGGTGGAGGGAAGGAGGGAGAGAGAGAGAGAGAGAGAGATTGAGAAAGGAGCTAAGGAGCCAGCCTCAGCCCGGGACAGTCGATCCCCGGGGGACAGTCACCCCCAGGGTGATGCCGGATTTTTACCCCAGTCTTGGGAAAGCCCCTCCCCCGCCCCCGACAAGAAACAGACATGGGAAGGGCCAGAAGGAGGCCCTGGGGGCAAGCACTGCCATGTTTGGGGGAGAAGGCAGGCCGCTGAGTGTTCCCTGCATTTGGGGTGGGCGGGGACAAAGGGAGACACTGTGCACATTGACTCACTGCCCCCCAGCCTCTGGGCCCTGCGTCTTCACCCCTGCAGCCCCACAGCCCTCCCCTGGGTCCCCATGGTAGCTAGTCTGCATCCCCAGGGGACTGGCCCCTAGGACAGCATCCTCCCCAGCCTCCTTTGCCTGCTTGTCCCGCTGGGGCTCAGTCCAGGGGAGGCCCGCAGGAGAGGAGCCGGCGGTGGAGACGGGCAGGGGTGTGCCGCCAGCGGTCCCCACATTCTCCATGACCACAGCGTCTCCTCCAGGGTCCGGTTCTCAGCAGGTCCTCACAGCACTTCCCCCCCACCCCTCCAGCCCAGCTCCCACCCCAGCTAGTCTTGGGGTGCCTCAGCCCGTCTCACGGGTCCCTCCGTCCTGCACAACCCCTCACCCCTCCGTGAGAAACCTCTGTCCTCAGTTCCCTCATCTGAACCCTTGGGGCAAATCCCCTTCCTGCCAGGACCCAGCTCCTCGCTCCGCCCCTCACTTTCTCTTCCTCTTGGCCCCTCAGAGGAGAGGCAGAGCTGCCCCCAGAGGGGCTGGCATGGGACAGGGGAGAGAGGGCGGCTTCGGGGACCAGGCAGGCCTGGCACCAAGTCCGGCGGTGTCACTGAACATCCACGGGGACTTGGGCCGGTCCCTTAAATTCTCCATGCTTCAGTTTCCTAATCTGTAAGCTGGAGAACGGGGGCAGGAGCCTCCTTGGGAGTTAAGATGAAATTCGACCCTCTGCACACTTGGAGCCCTCACTGTCCTAGAGGTCCACAGCCAGTGGGGAGGGGGGGACAGCTCCCCCAGGGACTCCCCAGAGTCCCTCCTGTATCCCCGGGTCCCAACACACTGAGCTCTCCATGGCAGCCCGAGGGGTCTCAGGAGCCCACACCCTCTGCCCCCAGACCTCAAAGCCACAAAGAAAGAAATGACTGTCGCGGTTCCTGATGACAGCCTCAGACCACAGGGAGAGGGCTGACTCACCCCCCAGCTAGCAGCCTTCCCCCCTGCTTCTGCTGGGTTCCATCCACAGGCCACCATGTTGTCACCTCCTCTGTGCCAAGTGCAGGGAGTGGGCAGAACAGTGTAAACATGAGGAGCTTGGTTCTCAGCTCAGAGTGCCTGGGTTCCGATCCTGGACAGAGGCTACATGAGAGGACCACCCCATCACCCCCCAGGCCCCGGCACCAACTGCCCGGATTTCAACAGTGGCCCCCTATGAGTGCCCGTTGGTCCTTCCAAGGGATCCTGAACCAGCCTCAGTATTCAGGGAAAGCCATACCGGGCTACCTCTTAATAGTAAAAATAGTAAAATGATCTAACTAACACCACAGAACCGATAGCCAATTTCTCTTATACCAATCAAAAAAATACTTACCAAGTGCCTAATATGTGCTAGGCGCTGTGCCAGGAGTGAGATGGGATGAGAAGCAAGCAGAGACCAGGATTTCATCCTTTTCCCAAGAGCAATGGCGGGGCTATTGAATGGGGAGAGGGAATGTGTGATCAAATTTGCATCTTGAAAGGATCCCTCAGATTGCAGCATGAAGAACATCTGGGTAGGGTTCGATGGGCACGGAGGTCACCGAGGGACCTCACAGCAACCAGATGGGACACCGAGGCCACACGGACTAGTGATGGAGCAGGAGAGAGAGGGTGGATGGAGTGGAGAGATGCCGAAGAAGTAAAATTGGCAGGGCTGAGTGAGGAGGTTAACATGAAATGGTGTGGGAGAGAGAGGGAAGGGCCAAGGATGACACTGGCTTGTGTAAGCAGGTGGATGGCATTGCCATCTAGTGAGCTGAGGAGCCCTGGGGGGAGGGCCAGCCTTACGGACCAGGGGTGGAGGGAGGAAGACCCTTTGGTCTTCAGCATATTAAATTTCAGGTAACGTTGAAGATTCTCAAGAAGACGCCAAGTAGACAGTGGGACATATGCTCATGGAGCTCAGAAGGAAGATGAATCCGGTGAAAGCTGAGGAGACATCCAAGCCCAGGGGGTGGACGAGGGCTGCTGAGAACAAAGTTGAGTGAGGAGAAGGGAGGTCCGTGCCCTGGGAAACTCCAAAATGGAAGGCCAGGTGGAGGAAGGTGGAGAAAGTTGCAAAGGAGGAGGGAAGCGGTGACCCAAGGGGTAGGAAGAAAATCAGACCAGCCTTGCGTCCTGAAGCCAAGAGACCTGTATTAAGAAGGAAAGCGAGGTGTTACACGCAAGGTCAAGGCAGACAAGGACTGAAAAGCGTCCACCGCTGGTAGCGATACAAAGGTCATCGGTGCCTTGGCAAACGCTACTCTGGGGACACTGGTTGGGCTGGAAACTATTTCATCAAAAATGTGTTCCCGTCTAGGCTCTCTGCCAGGCGGGAGGTATACTGGGGACCTCAGGGGGGCCGCTCCGCACATTGTTCTAGCTCCCCCGCCTTTCTGCCAGACGCCTGCTGGTTGGCGAGGCCGTGTGACTAATTCCAGCCAATGCACTGTGAGCAGAACCAGCGGAAGTCACTTCTAGCCCGGGCAGGTGCGAGATACACCACAGCTCGTTTTCCTTCTGCTGTGGGACTGGCCAGGCTCGAGCCCGGAGACATCATGAGGAACTGAGCCTCCCCGCCATCTTTGTTTGGTATTCTCCCAATGTTCGGCCACAGTGTCCCTCACTCCGCTCAGTGTCCTGTCTGCAGACATCCTCCTGTTAGTGGCAGCCTCCAAAAAAAAAAAAAAAAAAATGAATTAACGAAGAAGCTTTTCTCACTGGTTGAGGCTTGACATCCCAGCTGACAAGGGTTCCTGGCACACCGGCAAGCCACAGCCCTCGGGCTGGGAGTCCCTGCTCGGGCAGGTGACAGGGGAGATGGTGTAGGCATGAGATAGCGAGGATGTGCACAAGGTAGGAGGAGGCGACAAGGGTGAGGAA
Source organism: Lynx canadensis (assembly GCF_007474595.2). NCBI lineage: Eukaryota > Metazoa > Chordata > Mammalia > Carnivora > Felidae > Lynx > Lynx canadensis. The sequence goes on along the minus strand of NC_044308.2, from coordinate 34,970,159 downwards.
GAGGTGAAAACGAGGCAGTGAGAAGCAAGAGCATTGACAGAAACTAACAGGGAGCTTCCGCATCGACGTGGGCTTGCAAAGCAATCGTCCTGTCAGAAGGTGGGGACGTTTTAGGAACGCGGGCTTTGTTGTCAGAAAGACCTGAGTTCATATCACACGTCTTCCGTGTATTTGTTCTATGGCGTCCGGCGAGGTATGGATAATCTCTGTGTAATGTGCTCTCTGGGCCACTGTCCTCCAAATCTTCCCATTGTTCCTTGGTTCCGAAGCGAAGCTGGAAGATACAGGCCGTGCTGGCTGTCACCCCCGGGTCCCAGATCTAGGGAAGACGTCACCCACGGCTCACAGCATTCTTTGCTAGAAAACCAGATGCAGCCTCAACATCCTTCTTAGCGCAGTGCTCCAAGCGGCCGCCACCAATTCAGCACAGTTGGCTTTGAAGATAAAACGTCCTTGCTGTCTGCAGCCTTCTAAGTGTTTTGCAATATCACAGGTTAGGCCCCCCTGTTCTTCCTGCCTGGCCTCTCAGCAGTCTTTCTTACTCGTTTATTTTTCTTAATGTTTTTAAAGGTTTTTCTTTCTTTTATTTTTGAGAGAGAGAGAGAGAGAGAGACAGAGCATGAGCGGGGGAGGGGCAGGGAGAGAGAGGAGGAGACACAGAATCCGAAACGGGCTCCAGGCTCCGAGCTGTCAGCACGGAGCCCGACGCGGGGCTTGAACTCGTGAACCGCGAGATCGTGACCTGAGCCGAAGTCGGACGCTCAAGCGACTGAGCCACCCAGGCGCCCCTTCCTTACTCATTTTATGTTCCTGTGCCTATTTCTGGTGAAGAACCATGGTGAATGGCATCTATCCACTTGTCTGATAAGTGACCCCCACCAGGCAGGAACCATGACTCTTTATATTTAGATGCTTCCCACCTTTCTCTCCAGCACTGCCCACTGGCCCCCAGTGGGTACTCAATGCAGATGAATAAAATAAAGGAAGGGTACCCGGGGGCGGAAAGGGGGAAGATTCTAGGGCTCACACTTTTCCTCTGTAAAATGGGATTAGTGCCTCTCTGTTAAGGCGAACAGAAAAGCAGGACAACGCGTGCAAAGCACAGTGTCTGGGATTCAGAACAAAATGAAGGCACGGCGGAGGGAGTTTGCAGGAAGAATACGCTGGAAAGGAGGGAAACCGGAGGCAGACGGGGAGAAGACAACTTCTTAATGAGCCCTGACCACGTACCAGGCACTGTTCTAGGCCCCGGGTGTACTCAGTGGTGAAAAAAAGACAAGCCAGAGGCAAGACAGATCGCCTCCTTAACCTCCGCGCTGGATGCGGGAGCTGCCCCTCTAAGACTCTATTCACTTCCCAGGCCTGTAGGATCGAGGCCAATCTCCTCAACTTGGCATTGGTATAGTCAGGACAGGTAGGATCATGCTGCAGTAACAACCGCCCCTCCCCCCCAGATTTCAGGGGATTGCACAAGTTCGTCACTCAGGCAAAGCCACACGCATCTAGGGACGCTCCAGGAATGGTCTTGTCTGTGTCGGCCCCAGGTTGGGGCTGCTCTGTTCCGGGGCCACCTCCAAACACCATGGCCCGTTTCTCTTCTTGTCGCTGGTGGGGTTGAAACCCCAGTCCTATGCCAGGGCCCTCGCCGGGCCACCTCGGAGCCGCTGCATTTACCCTTCCCCCTGCAGAGAAGACACTGCCCCTCACTCCTGCCCTCGCCTGGCTGGCAGATGCCAACAGAGCCTGGGACTCCGACGCAGTGCACCAAGCTGTGCCGTGGGATTCAGAAAGGCAGGAGGGACGCAAGGTGTTGGCCACGTTCCCTTGGGACCTCACCCTCTCCACCTGAGAAATGGGCAGAATGGCTCTTGCTGCCCGGGGAGGGGGAAAGGTTGCCCCTTCCTGCCTCTGAGAAGAAGAATAAAAACCCAGCTAGCTGGAGTCTTCACCTCTTCCTGGAGACAGTCCCGACCTGAGGGCAGTTATAGGCCGGGCCTGTGAAGCGGAGACAAGAAGAAATCGGTCTTGAGGCTGGGAGCCCTGAGCCCGTGGCCACTGCATGTCAGCTGAAGGGGAAGCAGGCCAGGGAGTTCCAACTAGAGGAAGAGGAAGAAGCAAACAGGCCCATGTCCCTGGCTCCCCCCACGCCACTGCAGCGCGTTAGAGGGGGCACCTGCTCGGTCCCTTCATCCCTCTTCCTCTGGGTGTTGTGGTCGGGCCGGGGGTGAGTAAGCCGTATGGTTCCCCAGTGTGGTCGCGGCCACAGTCACCGGACCCTTGCTTCAGTCCCCTGCCCTGCCTGTGTGGACAAGCCCCGTGACCTCTCTCACCGGTCCTCCCCCACCGCTGGCGCTCCCCCGGTGGCCTCTGCTTCCCTCGCCCAAGTCCAAGTCAGAGCACGGTCAGCCCCAAACCCCGGCCCGGCCTGGCCCAGCTGGCCCCTAACTGGAGCACAGGGCACCGCCTGTGACCACATCTTGCAACGTGACTCACTCCATCTGTGGAAAGACTGACACAACTGTAGGTGAGGAGTCATTTCTGCTGATGAGGAAACCGCAGCAACCCAATGGGGGTGAGAGGGCAATCCATCAGGGCCATGGGGACCCGCCCTGAGAACAGGCACGAGGGAGAGGACTCAGGCTTTCGTCGGGGAACCACCAGCCGCACCAGAGAACCGGGGCCAGAGAACAGCCCCGGGGCGCATGGCTGGCCACCTGCTGAGACGTAGCAGGGCTGGGGCCAGGAGGAGGGCTAGACTATTCATAGGCAAGGGTGGGTGCCGTTCAAGGACGCCAACTCTGCCAGGGACCCCCGGGCCATGCATCTTCTGCCCTCGGCAATATAAAGGTGGGTGTGGGGGGTTCTTGGAGGAGGCTGGGTGATCATGAGCGGGAGAGCCTTCTCTGGGGGCTGGGGCTGGTGCCTGGACCAAAGATGGGAGCCATCTTGCCGCGCGGGAAGCATCTGCGTCTACTTCTAGAGCATAAGCTCCCGCAGCCAGAGCAGGTGCTCAGGAAATACTACTGAATGGAACCTGAAATCCCAGAGGCCCAACAGCCCGCAGGCTGTGGCCTGGCTCATCTCCGTGCACCTGCACTGGGTGCCTGATCTAGTGCTCGTTTCCAAAGGCCGCAAAGCCCAGCTGAGCCACCTGCCCGATGAGACCTGAGTTTGCTCCCCCGGCTATGAAGGAGCAAGCCAGTGAACTGCCCTCTTGTGGGTTTACAGCACCCCCTCCCTCCTCGGAGCTCGGCACTTGCTTCCAGGACTTGGCAAAGGGTCCGGTGGCGCCTCCTGACGGTCCTTGTACTGGATTCTTTTCCTGTCTTTCTATTATGTCTCCACCTTCAACATAAGCCATTCCAGACACGGGCTGCGCTGGCCTAGAGACACCACCCCTGCCCCATAGCCACACCTCAGCTCTCCAGATCTTGACACATCGCTGCAAGAGAGGCATTGTGACCTCATTCTACTGAAGAAACCCGGGGCTCAGGAGGCTATATAATCCACAAGGACGCTAATAAGAAGCAGACTTAGAACAAGGACCCAAACGCTCTCCAAATTCCCTGCTCAGAATTCTCTCCAGACTCCAGCCCCATGAACTAGCTTCCTCCATGGGGTCTCCCGGTGAGGGCCAAAGATGTGAGGAGCCCTCCAGGAGGTACCAAGCAGAATGTAAATACAGGAGAAGACAGCAGTTCACCTTCCAGATCTACAGGTCACAGACCCCCCAGCCCAGGAGCCACATGAAATATGTGGCCCTCTAGCTCACACGCTGGAGGCCCCCCCCCCCCCAGCAGCACAGAAGGCAGAACTTAGCCATCAACGTGCAAGCCTGACCCCTGGTGACCATAACCTTGAACTGCATGGCCAGCCAAGGGGGCGGAGAGGTCAAGAGGTTTGACACTGACTGCGGTGCCATAGACCAGGCCAAGTTCTCACCTGCACAGAGCTTAAGGGTTGGGCCGTACCTCTCAGCCTTCCAGGCCAAGTGGCTTTGGAACCTCATGCGGCTAGCTCTCGGGGTGTGCTCATGAATCGTATATCCCAGGCCACCTGACAGGCAAATAGAGTTTTAGCCCTTTCTACAGATAAATAAACTGAGGCCAGAGCAGTGAAAGAAATTCCCGAGTCCAGTCAGTTAGGGAATCAATGGCAGACCTTATACCTGAACCCAGATTTTCTGACTTAAGAGGCTGTCCTAATTTTCCTAACATCTCCACTCTCCAGGTCACTAAAGGCGAGAAAGCCATAGGAAAACCTAGCCTCTAGGACACCCCACTTAAAAAGTGGATTTATTTAAAATAACATAAGCGTAGTAAAATAAATGCGTTGGGGCGCCTGGGTGGCTCAGTCGGTTAAGTGTCCGACTTTGGCTCAGGTCATGATGTCACAGCTCGTGAGTTCAAGCCCCACATCAGGTTCTGTGCTGACAGCTCGGAGCCCGGAGGCTGCTTTGGATTCTCTCTCCCCCTCTCTATCTCCCCATCTCCTGCTCATGTCCCCTCCTCTTAAAAATAAATACCCATTAAAAAAATTTTTTTAATAATACTACATGCTCTGTCTCTCTCTGTCTCAAAAATAAATAAGCGTTAAAAAAAATTAAAAAAAAAAACGATGAGTGCACTATTTGGGACACACTTACACTAAAAAAGCCTTCACTGTTGGTCTGAAATTCAAATTTAACTGGGTGTCCTGTATTTTATCTGGCAATCCTAGACTGGCCGCCACTCTGGGATGGGAGAGGATGGCAGCTGGTTAGGGGGCTCCGGGACCAGCCCGGCACCTGGGAGGCATGAAGCAGGAGACCCAGGCAGGGAGAAGGGAGCCCCTGCAGGCGCTGAGCAGGGGAGCGAGGTGCTGGTGTGTTTCTTTCCTCGGGGATTATTTTGACAAGCATGTGGGGGAATAGGCTGAAGGGGAAGCTGCTGAGTAGGGAGGGCCAGCAGGGATGCATGCTATATGATTTGCATGCGGGTTGCAAGCAGGGCGGGGGGTAGGGGGTAGCGGTGGTCTCTGGCCGTATTCTAAAATTTTTTTTTAATGTGTATTTATTTTTGAGAGAGAGAGTGTGTCAGAGTATGAGTGGCGAAGGAGCAGAGAGAGAGAGAGAGAGAGAGAGACAGAATCCAAAGCAGGCTCCAGGCTCTGAGCCATCAGCACAGAGCCCGATGCAGGGCTCGAACCCACGAACCGTGAGATCATGACCTGAGCCGAAGTCGGACGCTCAACCGACTGAGCCACCCGGGCACCCCTCTCTGGCTGTATTCTAACTATGTTCCTCCCAGCTCTGCCTCCTCAGACACTCACACCTGGGTTTCCACCCCTACCTCGGACTTCTGTTCCTTTCCTCCTCCCTCTGCCTGTTTTCCTCACCCCCCTGTCTTCCGACTGCCTTGTCCCTGCTCATCTGCAGCAGTCAGATTAACAAAGGGAAGAGGAAGGAAGCCACTTTGCTGTTTTTTCTTTCCCACCTCAACCTCCCCAGCCCTCCCCACCCGGGAGGCGGCGGTGGGGAGGGGGTACCCAGCCAAGTGGCCAGTGGCCAGCCTTCCTGAGAAAAGCCTCCCCCTTCCACATGGGCCTGAGAACCAGAACAGGAAAGGCCTCCCGCTGGCCGTCCCCTAGAAGCAGGAGGCTTCTGGGCCCTTGTTCACCCCTCGGGCCGAAGGCTGAAGATACCAGCCCCCCAAAACACAGCCCTACCACCCCCCTGCTGCCGGCAAATGCTTCCTGATGTCCAACAGCCCCACCCCCAACCCTGTTCTCCCGGGGGGAATTCTATACTAATTTCCCCTGAGCTGAATCTCAGAGGGAAAGCCGGTCTTCCCAGGTCAGTGGTTTTCAAACTTACCCCCAAATCAGGTCACCGTGAGGGTGGCGAGGGGGGGGGGGGCCTCTCCAGGGAGCAACTCCAGGAACCTGTCCCTCGTGTCAGCCACAGATCCCATTATCCTTATTCTGTAAACAGAGCTCCTTGTGAAATTCTTGTTTTTTAAGAAGGGATCCCCTGCTGAAAAATATTCACCTATATACATCTGAACCCCATGGGTGAGTCTGTGTGGTGATGCTTTGTTCTCTTGTAGGAAGGCTCCCTGAGTTCAGCCTTTCCTACTCCACATCACCATCACCGGACCCTTGCCCCCTCAGCTTTTAGTCCCCTCCTGTCTTTCTCCACGAAGCTTTAAATTTTTTTTTCAACGTTTATTTATTTTTTGGGGGACAGAGAGAGACAGAGCATGAACGGGGGAGGGGCAGAGAGAGAGGGAGACACAGAATTGGAAACAGGCTCCAGGCTCCGAGCCATCAGCCCAGAGCCCGACGCGGGGCTCGAACTCCCGGACCGCGAGATCGTGACCTGGCTGAAGTCGGCCGCTTAACCGACTGTGCCACCCAGGCGCCCCTCCCCGAAGCTTTAAATCCTGGTGCCGACTGGCCCTCTCTCCAAAGGTCTCTTTATCAATCCCCACAGCAGCTCCCTAGCACCACACTGGCTGTGGCTTCGCGGCCCATTTTACAGATGGGATCACTGAGGCCCTGAGGTAGCACAACCCAAAGTGGATCCTGGGAGTCTGACCTTGGACGCCGGCCCTCCCTCGGTGGGCAACTACTGTACCCCCAGCCCAAACTGCTCGCTGGGATCCCCGTCCAGAGAGGAGTCCCCAAGTCTTTGGATGGCCCGGCTCCCACCCAAAGGGAAGAGTTTGCCTCGAGAGCTGGGAGCTCCCTGCCAGCAGCGTTCAAATCAGTGTGGCCCAGCTTCCCCGTGGAGAAAAGAATGAGGTTTCCGGGGTTCTCGGCCCGTGTAGCCTCCTCTCTGCAAGCATCCAGGAGCCCGCCGCCTGTCACCTGTTAATGGTAGGAGAGGAACAGCCCTCCATGCTGGGAGACAGCTCCCGGCTGAGACAGATACTCAGTCAGGGCTGTTACTCACCCACACGCATGCTAAGAGGATATGCAAAGCCCCGCTCACGGCAGCTGATTGGCCCCCCTCCCCCATACAGCTCTGCTACGTTCCGTCCACTGGGGACCCCAGAGCCATCCGGTGGCTCCCACCCTTCACTCGGCATCACGACCAAAACCACAGAGGCCCAAATGGCACCCACAGAAGTTCAGCCGACCTGGGTCACGCCTGGGCCTCAGGATTGCTTGAAAGCTGCCCAAGTGAGGGGTACCCTCTGGTCCCACCTCTCCCTTTCACAGAGGAGGAAACTGAGGCCCGAGGGAGGCTGGTGACACATGAAAGCTAGGACCCCGGACCACTGGTCTGGAATCAGGGGTCTTTGCACCCTAAACCAGCGCCCCCCACGATAGTCAGGTCCGTGCTGTGAGAGGTCAGAGGAAAGGGACGAACACCCTGGTTCCCACCCCCAGACGGAAATGCTGGCCTTCCCTCCTGACTGAGACACGTCTTCCTCCTCGGATTCTTCTCCGTGAGTCAGATAATGGGTAGGTGACTCGGAGCAGGCAAACAGCCATTTCAGGCCTCGTTAGCAGTTGTGAGCACCTACGTTATGCAGACACTCTTGCTAAATCTTTGGCTGGCGTTTTCTCATCGCTGAGCTCTGCCATTTCTGGCCAGAATCGCTCAATGTTCTCCAAGAGGAAAACGCAAGCTGGTGTCCAACAGTGGCTGGGTGGATAAAGAAAACGTGGTCTAGGTACATAATGGAGTATTACTTGGCCATAAAAAAGAAGGAAATCCGGCAACAACTTGGACGGACCTCGAGGGCATTATGCAAAGTGAAATGAGTCAGACAGAGAAGGGCAAACACCACGTGATCTCCCTTACACGTGGAATCTGGAAACATCAAACCCATAGAAACAGGGAGCAGACTGATGGTCACCAGGGGCTCTGGGTGGCTCCGTCGGTTGGGCGTCCGACTTCGGCTCAGGTCACGATCTCGCGGTTCGTGAGTTCGAGCCCCGCGTCGGGCTCTGTGCTGACGGCTCGGAGCCTGGAGCCTGCTTCGGGCTCTGTGTCTCCCCCCTCCCCTGCTCATGTGCTCTCTCTCTCTCTCTCTCAAAATGGTAATCAGGGGAGGTGAAGGATGTGTTCGCTAACCTGATTCTGGGAAACGTTTCGCAATACATACACGTATCAAATCATCACGTTCTGCATCTTAAACTTACGCAATGTTATATGTCGATAAAGCTGTGCGTGGAACACAGGCGGGGCTTCACCGGATTTTCTTAGCCATGCCCCGCCTCACAAAATCCAAAAGGCCTTGCTTGGAATTTCTGTCGGACAGCCAAGGAGCTTCAATCCTTGCCCAAGGCAGGCAATTCCTGGTCCGACTCCAGGGCCAGGCCTGGCCACGACTCTGGAAGGTGCCGAGCACGGAGCCAAGAGTTAGGCCGCCTGAGTTCTCGTCCCAGCTCTGCCATCATCTGCGAGGCAAGTCGTTGCCCTCAGTGTCACTGTTCATTAAATGGGAGGGTTGAACTCTCTCAAGGATACTTGAATTTATTTCGTGCCGGACAATGCTTTCTTTTCCTTAATTTTATTTATTTTGAGAGAGAGAGAGAGAGAGAGTGAGCAAGCAAGGGAGGGGCAGAGTGAGGGGGAGAGGGAGAGAAGGCCTCTTGGGAGCAGGCTGGATCCACACTGTCATCCCAGAGCCCGACGCGGGGCTCAAACTCACAAACCGTGAGATCACGACCTGAGCCGAAGTCAAGAGTCGGACGCTTAACCGACGGAAGCGCCCAGGCGTCCCCATGCTTTCTTCACATAAAGGTGCATGTGGGCAGCGCCTGGGTGGCTCCGTCGGTGGAGGGTCCGACTTCGGCTCAGGTCGCGATCTCGAGGTTCGTGGGTTCCAGCCCCGAGTCGGGCTCTGGGCTGACAGCTCGGAGCCTGGAGCCTGCTTCGGATTCTGTGTCTCCCTCCCTCTCTGCCCCTCCCCTGCTCACGCTCTGTCTCTCTCACTCAAAGATAAACAAACATTAAAAAATTTAATTAAAAAAAAATAAAGCTGCGTGCAGAACACACAGATGATCGTGAACCTGACAGAAGCAACAGCCACGCTCTCAGAGCTGGGCACACACAGCCCTCCCCCTCCCCCAAGCTTCACTCTGGTCTGTGAGGTCCCCTTTGGGTCTGTCACCCTGGGATTCGATGGTGGGGGCGGGAGAGGGCGTGGTGGTAACAGACCGCTCAAGAAAACGATATCTGCGCAGAAGGGTCCAGCATTCCTTTTTCCCCAGAATAACCAGGGTAGGAAATTTCTTGCCCATTTAACGTGACTCTTACAGCTAAGGAGGTGACGGTGCAGGGAGGAGTGCTCCCAGGGCACCAGGGAGGAGACAGAGGGGCAGATGGGGCCCAGTAGCACCCTTGGTTCGCAGCCGCGTTTCCCCTTTCCTGCAGGATGTGAGCTAGGGTGCCCCCCCACGGATCCCCACGGATATTTTCGTGTGTCTCCCAATCTGCGAAGTGGGCACATCAGGGCCGTTGGAAGGACTGTGGAAACCATGCGAAGGGCCCAGAGCAGGGCCCAGCAGTTACTCCCCAGCAGTTAGGACTTGCCAGCTGTGGTTCTCCGTGTTGTTATTTTGTTCCCTTGCGGTTTGTATGCTCCTTTGATTGGGTGGGGGCAGGGGAGAGTCATAATTCTTAGAGCCCTGGAAACCTCATCTTAGAGATAAAGAAAGAAAGTGAGGCCCGGAGAGAGAGAAGGCCTTGCCCAAGTGCGCGCGGTGAGTCAGAACCGAGCTGGGCTCCGACCCAGGACTGCAGACCCCGGGGGAGCCCTCCCCGAAGGCGGAGCCCACAGCGTGGTTTCCTCTCCCTGCTCAGCCTGGCCCTGGCCTGCGTGGACTCATCCTCCCACAAGCCCTCCGCCCTCCGGCCGGCGGTGCAACCACTCACCCCTGGGGACGCGTCGGGTTCCTGAGGCCCAATTTGGCCCCCCCGTCGGAGCATATCCTCTCTTCCCTGGCGGGCCAGGGCCTGTAATTGCTCTAACTGGCCCCTGGGGAAGGGGGAGCCTGGTCCTCGTCCACATGAGTCAGGTTTCCAGAGAAGAAACCTCAGGCACAGCCACATCGCACAGCCTCGGCCTCGTCTCCACTCCCCACAAACCACTTCCTGCCCTTTCCTGGCACCACCAGCCCGAGGCTCCTGGCAGCTGCACAGCCCTGGTCTCTGCTGCCCCACCGGTCCTGGCCCACCCCCAGCCCACTGCAGACCCACCCTCCCGCCCGCAGGCAGGGGCAGGAGTCTGCCCATCCAGGTGCAGGGGCCACCAGCCGGGGCACCGAGGTCGCAAAGCACCCCCCCCCCACCCCGAGCTCGGCCTAGCCCCGGCTGTTCATGAACCCTCAGTCACTGTAACTAGAAGGTCCTCATGTCCTCCGTGTCTGCCCACAGCAGAGGGAGGGACGGAGAGGCCGGGGTGGCAGTCCCCTGCCCATCCACCCGGGGCCGGGGCCCGACTACATCCGTCTCTCCGCGCGAGGCGGCAGGAAGGACGGAAAGAGCCCAGGCTTTGGAGTCAGGCAGGTCTGAGTTTGAATTCTGGCTTTGTCCTCACCCTGCTGGGACTTGATCTCAGTAACTTCACCTTTCTTAGCCTCGGTCTCTCCACCTGTAAAATGGGGAGCATATTACCTCTCTTCCAGATGGGATGGGGGAAGCAACTGAACCCATACACGCAAAGGCTACACAGGGCCCGGCACACAGTTGATACTTAGCAAACACTAGTGTCCCTGTTCTTCCACAGCGTGATGCCAGTGGCTCTGGTGAGGTGATGACAGGTAGCACAGGGCTGGGTCTTGCCTCCAGTGGGAGTCGAGAGACTGGATCCAATCCCAGCACTGCATCTGACTTGCTGTGTGGCCTCAGGCCGGAGGGACGACCTCTCTGGTCCTCAGTTTCCTCACGCAGAAGTGTGGGGACTAGATGGTTTCCAAGGTCTCCCCTAGCTCTTGACGCTCCAGGACAGGGGCTTGGGGCTGATAGGACAGTGACACTGGGGAGGGCAGAGGTGAACGGGATGTGGTTATCACCATCAGCAGGGCGATGGGTAGTCTATCTATGACCGTGACACGGGCAGGGCTGGAGAGGCGTGCTCGCTCAGATAGGGCGCCGGAGGCAGCTCCCAGAGGCACAAGCGCTGGGTGGGGAGATGGGCCAGTGCTCCAGACAAGCAAGCACCCAGCACCTCCCTCCACCGGGCCTCCCCGGCCCCTCTCTGGAGTCAGGCCCAGTGAACGGGCACCACAGGTCCTAAGAAAAACCGAGGACTGTCTCCGCCTTTAGGCAGCTTTTGCTAGGGAAGGACAGACTTCACAGCACGTGATCAATAACGATACTAATAATAATAGCACATCATGACATTTACTCACGGCTCGCCCCAGGCCATGCCTGTGTTGAGCCCTTAATGAGCATCATTTCATTTAATCCCCAACAACCCCAATGAGATCATCACCCCCATGATTTTGACTCCGTAGTTAAAGCGAAACGTAGAAAGACTATAGTCCCCGGCTCTGCGGCGAGCAGCGAGGGTCAGCATTCAGGCTCAGGCTAGCCCCCCCGGTCCCCGGAGAGCAGAGGTGTGAAGAAAGTGCCAAGGGGGCCCAGAGGACAGGGCTGTTATCTGTGGGGGGTTTGGAAAGGTGTCCAAGAGGCAAGGCCAGTTGAGTCCGTCGCCGACAATACTAGCTGCCATATACATTGGGCACTTGCGAATGTCACGTACTTTTCAGCCTTCCAGTGAGGGTCTCATTTAGCTCTCGATTCCCATCCGTGTGGTAGGGGTTCGTGTTATTTCTTTTTCACGGAGGCACAGAGAGCTCAAGGCAGGGGCAACAGAGGCCAAGCCGAGAGAGCAGATCAGAACCCGCCAAGCTCAGGGAGGGGCAGTGGCTGAGTGGCTGGAGCCTTAGGCTCTGGGAATAGAGGCTGACAGGCAGGCGGGGCCCAGTCCTGATCCCCCACCCAAGGGCACACACACCCCCTGCAGAGCACACACAGGTCTTCATGTCACATCAGAACCTGGCGCTCGAGCTTCGGGGCCTCCCTCTCCCCGAGTGGCGCTGTTAGCCATCCTGTGTGTGACTGATGTACAGCCCCTGAACGAGCAGACACTGGGGCCCCTAATCCCCTCACACCCAGAAAGCTGGGGAGAGGCTGGGGTGTCCGGCCTGGAACTCGTGCCCTCTGGGAGAGACAGGGAACCTCCTTCTCGCCCTCCTTCCTGAACCTGTAGAGCAATTCCAGTGTGATTCATTTTTTGGAAGATAAAGAGTCAACAAAGCGGGAGAAGAGATTAGGTCTTTGTTTCCCTCGACTGGAGATGACCGGAGAAACAGGGCCGAAAATGGTGAAACTCGGGGCGCCTGGGTGGCTCAGTCAGTTGGGCGACCGACTTCGGCTCAGGCCATGATCTCACAACTTGTGAGTTCAAGCCCTGTGTCAGGCTCTGTGCTGACAGCTCAGAGCCTGGAGCCTGCTTTGGGTTCTGTCTCTCTCTCTCTCTCTCTCTGCCCTCCCCCACTCATGCTCACTCTCTCTCTCTCTCTCTCTCAAAAATAAATAAACATTAAAAAAAAATGCTGAAATCCAGGTTGGCAAACAAAAAATCAGTGGCAGATTAATTTCACTGTCTCACCAGGGAGTGGAATCCTGTACATTAAATATAGGATTATGGGAGATTAATTTCCCATCTCACTGGGCTGGAGGGAGTAGCCCGGAGGGAATTCACAGGGGTTCCATGCCTTTGGGGTGCAGGGGGGGGGCCTGTTTCAGTGGAGGAGAAGCAAGGATTGTCCCGGGGTGATGTGGTGGGGCAGGACGGGCAGGAGGGTCCCAGCCCCTGAGAGCTGGGAGGGAGGCACTCATTTTCACTACGGTCGTGACTCCTTTCTGTCGCTTCTCCGTCCTGCAAAGGTATGTCCAGATTCATTCTATCTTATTCACATGCCCTTTGTGTACCCATTCTGTCCTTCTTTCCTTATAATGGATTATATATACGTGTGTGTGTATATATATATATATATAATACATATATTTATAATTTATAATACATATATATACACACACACATGTATTATAAATACATAATATACCCTATGTAATCTTTACATCGTGGTTACTAAGGGCCGGCGCTCTCCTTCCAGTCATTCGGTCCATGCTTACAACCCATGAAGAATTTCTATTATTATCCCCACTTTACAGATGAGAAAACAGAGCCACAAAGACGATACGTGGTAGAGCTGGTAAGCAGCGGAACCAGGCTTTGACTCCAGGCCAACCGGCCACCAAGCCTGTGCTCCTCGCTCCTGCCTCTCCAAACGCAGGGCTTCGTAAATGAAGCACGCCTGTACCCTGTGGTGTCGTCTGGGCTATTCCTGGCCCCTGCTACGGCGGCCCGTCTCGGACCGAGTCCCGTCCCGCCCGCATCCCTCACTCACACACGCATCGTGAGGCTCTGCGCAAACTGGAGGCATCTCGGGCAAGCTTTGAACGTTGTCGTTGGGCCCAGGGTGGCGGCCCTGGGCTTCAGCTGCTGCCGCATACAGGTGGAGAGCAAGCGGGGTCCAGCACAGAGACCTGCCCACCCACGCAGTCAAACGCTGGCCAGGGGTGCTACGGCCCTCGCTGTGGGGAGGGTGGGGTGCATACAGCCGGGGCCAGCCAAACCTCGAATGGCAGGGCTGTCCCAGCTGCCTCCCAGACCTGCGGTCAGGACCTGGCACCAGAAGAGGCTGGCCTGAGAGAAGGGAAGGCCACGGCTTCCCAGTCCGCTGCAGCCCAAACCACAGTGTGGCAGAGACAGGAAAGGCTTCATAAGGCTCCCAGCCAGGGGCAGGGATGTGCGAGCGGGTTCTGGCCCGGCCGGGATCTAGTCCTCTCTCGGGCATGGCAAATAGCCTTCAACTTACAGGTGAGAGCCAATCGGCTGGTAGTGGCTGCCCGGAACATTCACTGATGATGCCAGAGTCACAGCCTGGCTCAGCAAGGAAGAGTTCTGTGATCGATTAGCCATGTCTGCAGCAGGGGCAGCATCGGCGGTGGGAGCATGATCGGCACCCAGAGCCATCCCCGTTAGCTCCATCATATCACATTACCCGCCCCCCCACACACACACACACACAACAGGGCTTCATCTCCCACTCCCTTCCCATTCTGCTCACCTGGAGCCATGGCCCCCACGGTCAAGGTTCTCTGACCACATTCCGGAAGACGATGCTCTGGCCTGGGCTTCAGGCAGCCTTCGTACCTCATCGTGTTCTCACTGTCTCCAAAGCCCCTCCAGCCTCACCCGCCTGGTGAACTCGTTTTCATCCCCCGACACTCGTCTACGCAGCGCTGCCCCAGATCCCTGCCTTGACCGGTTCCTCACTTTCTCTTCCGCTCGTTAGAATCAATACTAGTGTTGTGGAGGGATTCCCAGACCCGGGGCCAAGTGCATTGCATGCATCATCTCCCCACCTCCTTAGACACTCTACATCATGTTCTAAGATGATCCCGTTTGACAGATGAGGACCCGACACGGAGCGATGGTAGCTACTTACCCCAGGTCCCCCAGCTGGGCCGTGACAGAACCGAGATCGGAGGCCGGCTTGTCTAATTCCACGTCTCCATCCTGATGCCTGCTCTCGCGGTAACACACCAAGGGGGAGGCCCTTATGAACGTCTCTGTCTTCCCTCCGGAGAAGTTGCTTCCCAGGTGGCCACGGCCATTTCTCTCTCCTGTCCTCAGCAGCTAGCCCACGGCCTGGCACGCAGGAGGCACTCGATAAATGGTAGCTGAACTGGGGTTGATGGGGTGATGGAGAGCTCGCTTGCCCTGTCCCCCTGCCTCACTTCTGTCCCAGTCCTCCTCCCAGGACTTCCCCCAGCCCTGCCTGTCTGATCCCGGCAGTCCGTGTTTAACAGGGCCTCGTGGGGACAGAGTCCCTGTGGCCTCCCAGGCTGGGTGAGGGGTTCATCTTTCCAGAGAGGTTGTAAACTCACAGTGAAAGAAGGCAAAGTATACGTTTTCTGTTTTAATTAAATTCTATTATTTATTTTATTTTATTATTTGATTTTATTTTTTCCTTCCTTTGCCTCCTATCGACTGAGTGCTTCCATTGTATCAGGCATGGGCTGGGTCCAGGGGGAACATGTCCCCCTTCTAACCCAGTGTCATCCAAGTGGGCGCGGTGGACAATCCACTGCTTTAAAATCTTTTTTAACATTTATTCATTTGTGAGAGACAGAGAGAGACAGAGCATGAGCGGGGGAGGGGCAGAGAGAGAGGGAGACACAGAATCTGAAACAGGCTCCAGGCTCTGAGCCGTCAGCACAGAGCCCGACGCGGGGCTCGAACCCACGAACCGCGAGATCGTGACCTGAGCCGAAGTTGGACACTTAACCGACTGAGCCACCCAGATGCCTCTAACAAGCCACTGCTTTAAAACACAGCTTCCTGGACTCCCCCAACCCTCCAGGCTCCAATTCCAGAAGACCAGGGCGGAGCTCTGGATTGCCCAGCTTTAACGTGACATTTCTGATACAAAGCCATCAATGGCTGTAGAAATCCCCAGGCTGGCATCCCAGCCACTAGCTCTTCTGGTGGCTCAGTGTCATTGGGTGCCCTGGTTCCCCTGCTGCCCACAGGGCACCGGGGGTCCTAATTCTGGCTGTTCCTCCTTCGGACTCAATTTAAATACCTCTTCCCTGGGGAGGCCCTCTCCGATTCCTCAGGCTGGGATCAATGCACCCTCACTTTGCCATCCATCAGCTCGTCCCACTGTGATTGCCTGGTTATTTGTCTCACCCTCACCCTAGACCGTGAGCTCCATGAGGGGAGAAGCCTCTTACGAACTGATATACTCTGTCTAGCTCATCGTACATTTTTGTGGATTTAAAGGAAACATTTTAACCTGCCCGGTACAGGCTGGCTTGAAGGCATGGGGGGCCGTCTGTCTATCCGGGCTCCAGGGGCGTGCGGGTCCGGGTTGGGGCCAGAGCAGAGGTGGGGAAGCACCGGGCACCAGCTCCCCCAAGGGCGCGGAGGGGGAAGTTCTGGCAGGGCCCCTCAGGTGGGACAGCTGGATGTGAGCACAGACGTGCTATGGTCTGAGATGCAGCCCCAAATTCTGCCTCAGAGATTCTGAACTGCCAAGGCCTTAAGGGACCTCCGGAAGTCTGCAGCACGGTCTTCTCCCTGGGAGCTCCAAGTGGGGGCTGCTTTCGCCCACCCAGAGATTGTTGCCTCGTGACTCGGCTCTCCCATGTTGATCCCTAAGAGACGATGCTAACTGGTGGCTTCATTAGCAAGCACATCCAGTACGACCAGCCATGCCCAGCAACAAGCGTCGGGTCTTGTTACTGGCTGTGTGACTTTGGATGCACAGCGTGCCTCTCTGGGCTTTATTTCTCCCACCTGTAAGACGGAAGTAACTGCAGCTGTGCCTCACGAGGCTGTGGGGAGAAATCAGCGATGCAGCAGAAGGCCCGCGACGTCTCCTTCCCTTCCCCTCCATGACTGTGTCCCGCCTCTCGCCCTGAGAGCTTCGCAATACTGGCCATCCGCCGGCCTGAATGTCCCCTCCCAGCAGCATCTTCCTCGGTTAGGCCGATCTGCCACTGCCGGGCCCCGGAGAGAGCAGAGATTTTTCTGTCCACAGTGCTTAGGTGACTCATAATTTCCTCAAGGCTGAAACATGCCTTTTCTGAGTTGTGACCCCCTTCCCCCCTCCCCCCTCCCCCGAGAGGTCCTGAGGTCCTAGGCTTGCACTGGGCTCAGTGACACCTCTGTAGCCTGGTCACCTTCCCAGTGATGGACCCACCCAACGGGCCTCGGGAGGAGGGTGTCCTCTGTTCAGCATCTCTAGGGGACCATATGCAGCCCATGGCACATGGGCAGTGTTCAGTCAACGCTGGTTAATCACATGAGGTCCCCGTAAGGTAACACGCCCCTCAACAGGATGAATCAGCTCCCCCTCCTACATCAACTGCTTCTGTTTTCTTCCAGCGCCTTATCTCTTGCCAGGAAGAGAGATAACTAACTATCTCTGGGCAGGAGAGAGGAACTAACTAGGTAGGAGCCGGATGCCTGTGCACCTTCGTTTAAATTTTTATGAAATGAGGAAATTCTCTCTCCCACCGCTAAGTTCCTGGGGTTAATGAACCTAGGCTGGAGGAAAAGACTCACTGCTCCTCTCTGGTAGGCACGTGGGCGGGAAAAACCTGGTGCCCACCCCTTCCAGGCCTGCGGGAGAAGAGGGCTCCCTTTTCCTCCCCAATGCCAGGAGTAAGAGGTGAAAATATCTTGAATTCTCTTGCACTCGGGCTCACACCAGAACGTACCTCTGGGCTCCAGCAACATCCAGGATTTGAAAAGTGAAACACAGAGGGCAATTCTGTCAGGAGACAGGGAGGTACCAGCCCCCAGTACAAGAAAGAGAAGCCAGGAGCGTGCGTGTAAATGCTTGGAGATCCCCCGTACGTCGGAGGCACCCACAGCCCGCTTTAAACACCCTTGTGACCAGTCATCAGGCCGAACATCTTGACAAGGTGCATCAGAGTCTGGGATTTCACACACTCTGCCTGTGCAGAGGTGGCTTCTGAGGTCCGAACAAACAGCTTTTTGCAGGAACTTGCGAGAAATGATTCCTTGTTTTGGGGGGTGGGGTGGGGAGAGCAGATGAAGGGGGGCAATGATGGCTTCAGCGGAAAGCATGCCCAGGTGCTACATGTCAGGCAGACCCCCTTTGCCAAGATCCCCTCCCCTCCCCTGGACTGGCCAGTTGGAGTCACCAGGATGAGGACTCCGCATGTCTAGGGTTGGGGGTGTGGGCAGGGGGAGGGGACATCATCTGCTCCGGGATCTCACACAGCCCCGTGTCACCATGGGGGGGCAGTTGGGCCTGCCTCTGGAGCCAGACTGGTTTTAGATCCCAGCTCTGCCACTGGCTGTATGACCTCGAGCGCGTCACTTGACCTCTCCGAACCTCAGTTTCCTTTTCAGGCAAATAAGGACAATAAAACTACCTCCTTAGTTGTGGTGGGATGGAGTGGATAATAATGAGTGTGCCCGAGATATTGTTTGAAATCACTGTGTGGGATCTCTTATTGTTTGTGTTAGCCCTTCCGCACTTGATCGTAGCCAAAAGGTGGAGAAGCGATTGTTAACCCTTCTGGTCAAGGAGAAGAGGTTGGCCTGCCCCTCCCCTTCCTCCCCCAAGATCCCTGGTTGCTGTCAGCGTACCTTCCGGGGACTTCTCCCCGGTGCAGCTGCTCTGTCCCCAGTAGCCACTTCACCTGGATGCCACCTGCACCCTCTGTCATCCCCTTGGCCTCGCCTCACCTTCGGAGAGCACACGAGATGTCCCAGCACAAGCGTAGCGTGGAGGGGGAAAGACTCCGGCCTCTGTGCGGAATCCCGGGGGTGGGGGGGCTCTCCATGAGAGGTTACGGCCACCCTGGAAGGGACTCAAGTCATCCAGGAAGAGAAGAGCTTGGACATCCAGTCCCCACCCTGCCATCAGCCCACCGAGTCACCTTGGGCGAACCCCTCTGCACTCTGGGCCTGGTTCTCCTTTGTATGATACAAGGGGGAGGGACCAGAGCT
This sequence comes from Lynx canadensis, assembly GCF_007474595.2. NCBI lineage: Eukaryota > Metazoa > Chordata > Mammalia > Carnivora > Felidae > Lynx > Lynx canadensis. The sequence goes on along the minus strand of NC_044308.2, from coordinate 34,951,593 downwards.
GTGGATTTCAAACCGCACGGTCCGGGGGCCCGTCCACCCCCATCCACGGGCCCGGGAGGGCAAGGCCGCAATGGTGCAGCTCTCTCTGGTTTGTTTTCTACGCCGGGGCCCCAGGGGCATTGTCACTTGAGCAGAACCGGCTCTCGCGACCTACCACCCTGGGCGTGCGCCTTAAACCCAGGGAGGAGTAAGGGGGAGGCGGTCAGTTAAGCTGCTGAGTGAAGGAAGGGAAAGAGAGAGCCACGGAGATGGGAAGGGAAAAGAAGAGAACCCGGTAAGCGAGGGGCAGGGGCAGGATAAAAGGCGGCGGGTATAGGTTTCCGGGGCCCCCGCCCGCTGGCACGCACATCGGCCTCCTGAAGGGCTGGCTCACCGGGAGGCCAGGAGGGGCCGCTTCCCCTTGCCTGGCAGGTGCCCCATCTTCTGCTCTGAATATTTGATGGCCCCGCAGGAAGGATAGCGCTTCCCGGGTCGGGAGTAGGGAGCGGTGGAGGCAGAGCCAGTAATGAGCCCCCCTGGGTCCCCCCGTGCGGCAGTCATGCCTGCATCTGGAAACCAGCTGGGCCCTCCCTCCTCGGCAGCACCCCCTCCATCCAAGCGCTGCTCGCTGATTCCAATTGAAGCCCGCACCACAGGAGCCTCGGGCCTCACGCGGCCAACGGCCGGGGCTGGGGGGCCAGGCCGGATGCCTACAGAGGGCTGGCCCGGCCTTCGTCCCGCCCGCGCACCTGCCGGACCCTCAGCCTCCTACCGAGGCCGCCCAGCGCTCTTCTCTGGGCAGAAGAACCAGAGGAGAGGTCTCAATGCTCAGTCAGGACAGGCGCTGGCACCTGGCACCTCCACCATGTGGGAGCGAGGCAGGCCCATGTTACAGATGAGGAAAATAAAGTCCAAAGCAAGCAATTGGTCCACGTCCACGCAGCTGCTGGAGCCCTGGTCTTCTGAGGCCCAAACCAGGGCTCCTTCCGGCAGCAACGGCCCCCTCCTACCGGGCATGTCGTGTCAGTGTCTGTCTACACGCGGTGCTCACACGGTGAGAAAGAAGCCAGAGCAAGGAAAAAGCTGGGAGGCTTGGGATACCGATTCTCAGCGTCGTTTAGTTGTCACCACTTTCTACCCTTTGGGGCGGGCCGTTTACATCGTCAGTTTACAGATGACGAGGCTGAGGCTCAGGAGAGTAAGTTTCAAGTCCGTTGCAGCGGCCCCGGCAGCGGCTAACAGATGTGCTCATTCCACAACCCCGCTCGGCCTCCCGGGGATTCACAGAGCACCCCTGGGGACTCTGCTGGGCTCTGTGCTAAGAGGACACTGGGGCAGGGGAGGGGGTAGATCTTGAGGTTCCCGACCTCGAGTTGCTGGTAGCCTTAAGGAGGGGGTCGCCTCCTGCAGGAAGATTCCCTGATTTGCCCAGCCCCGGACTATGACTTCGCTCTACTCTCTCCTGGTGCCCTGTACTTTGCCCTCATGGTACGGATCCTAACCCTCATCATATGTGGGCGGAATTATCCATCTGAAGCCTCTGTCCCTTTTCTACAGGGCGGGGACCGGGCGTGCCTGGTCCTGGACGGAGCCTGGTGCTCGGAGAAGCCCGCCAACGCTTGTCCCGTGAAGGAGTGCCCAGATGGATGGATGGGTGGACAGACGCCTGTCCACGTGGTGAAGCAAGCAGTTAAGTGGGAAGTCAGAGAACAGAGAGAGGGGAGTGCAAGCACAAGCCCGAGAGGGAGTATAAAAGAAAGTTTCCGCGTGTGTGGGTGGGGGAAAGCAGAAAAGCAGCAGCTGTTATCTTTAGCAGAGCTTTCTGGAGAGAGATGAACCCAGGGTCACATGGAAAGAACAGTCAGGAGACCAGGGTCAGTTTCCACCATGGTCCCAACTTGCTGGTGACCTTGCTAGAGACCCTGACTTGCTAGGGAGTGGGGTTGACCAAAAGCCCCAGGCCCCGGAGCCCTGAAGCCCTGGCAGAGCAGGGCCAACCCTGACGCGGCCAGGCGGCTGCAGAAGTGTGTGTGTGTGTGTGTGTGTGTGTGTGTGTGTGACTTCTCCTACCTCGCCCCAGGTCCACTTGGGGCCGCTGGGCCCCGCTGTGTCTTATAGCCACGAGGCCTGAATCTGCCAAATCTTGGCTCCGTGCATCGGGACAAGTCACTGTGACCTTCGGGGTTCCCATCTGTGACGCCACAGAGGGGCTTTGAACCCCTCCCTAGTCCCCCACCACGAAGTTGCTGGGAGCTCCAGTAGAATCCGGTTTATGTAAGAAACTGTATATCCATGAAGTGCTACCTGCAAAGACATTAGGATGGAGAGATTTGTCTTCTAGCTGTCCTTCCCTCCCCGGCCCCCTCTGGCTCCCATAATGTCCCGTGTATGTCCTGGGGTCCTTCCTTTTAACAATCCTAGTGCTAATGATGGCAACTTAAGTATTACTTCTTTCTTTCCAGGGGGACAGGGGTCCTCTGAAAGCCAAATACAGGCTCTCTCCCGGGCAAGATTCCGGCCAGGAATGAAGGAACCTGGCAGGACAAGCAGATGCCCATTCAACCTGCTCCCTGGACCCAAACATCCCTTGGGACCCCTGGAAGCTTCTCCCCAAATGCCACTCCCGGAAGCTGGGTGGGGCTGCGCTTTGGGGAAGGAGAGGCGGAGCTAAGATGTTAGGCCATTCCTCAGGGCACCTCTTATCCACCCCTCACTGCACAGACAGGACCTCAAGAAGGGCCAGGAGCTGCCCAGTGTTACCCAGTGAGTCAGCCCCAGGCCCCCCCACTCTTCTGACTGCACTCATGCTGCCTTCTCAAGGTGCTCACCGGCTGGGCCATCGTGCTGCGGGATGTGACGGTGGCAGAGGTGAGCGGCACCCCTGGGTTCATCTGCCTGTAGCACGGGGGCATCTGGAGAGCTGCAGAGCTTGGCCAGGCACCCTCCACCCTAGGGGAGCTCAGGGGATCCCTCGCCTCTGTTAGGAAGGCTCAGATTTGGAAGCCAAATGCAGGCTTGGCTGCCAAAGAGTTCTTGGCCAGAGGCAAACGCCTCCAACCCTAACAAAGGGTCAGCCCCTTCACTTTCTAGCTGCTAGCCTCCCCCTAAAACCCAAAAGCGACCCTCTAGTTTGGCCTTGAATGCCGAAACAGTGACCCCTGCTGGTGGCCAGGTGTTTGCATCACCAGGCTCTGACCCTGATGTCTTAAGGCAGCTTGGAGAGCAGGCTGGGCAGTAGACACAGACCAGAAGGAACGGAATGACCATCTATGCCTCGCCCAGATAGCAAAGGCCCAGAGGGAGAACCCTTAGTTCCCAGCCTTCCGGGGCCCTCCTGGAGTTGCCCAGACCTGCCCTCCCCAGAGTTGCCCTCCCTTTCGTCTGCGCAAACAAGGCCTTCTGCTTGCCAATGGCAGCTCTCTTCTCACCCATTATACTGGGCCGCTTGTGCGGACGGATACAAAGCTGGGAAATTCTGAAAGGCAGAGCCTGCCCAGGCTGCCTGAGTAATTCAGGCCACCCGCTGTACTTCCATCAAAAGCCCCTTCCCTTGGGGATGTTAATGGGGAAAGCAATCTGATTAAACTAATTCACACTCAGGTGTGGCTGACTAATAGCACTATTGAGGGGAGTGGGGAGAGGTGGTGGGGATTACTTCTCGGGTGTCCTGCCAACCCCAAACAGAGGGACAAATCTCAGACAGCTGCCCAGCCCATGAAACCAGACCCAATGGCAGTTAAAGAGAAGAGCCGGGGGCGGGGGGGGGGGGGGGTTGTCAGGGAGTTCCCTGACATCCCTGCCTGGGAAAAGGGCCTCCACGGTCCATTACACATTCAGGAGATTAATCATAGAATCACAGTCCCAGCAGAGTCCGAAGGACCTTGCAGGCCAGCTGGCCCCGAGTGGTATGCAAATGAAGGCAGACGAACTCGCACAGGGGCATTCGCACGGTGCAGTCACCTGCTGAGAAAATTCTGGGGGGCAGAGTAACGCTGATGGCCAGAGCCCAGAGCGTCATCCAAAGGTCTCCTACTGGAAATGTCCAAAGAGGCCCCGGAGAAACTCCAGAGAGCACGGAGGGACTGGCCTGCCCAACCTGGCCTTGGGAGGCAAGCGGTTCTCTACCTCCGCCAACAGAGAAGGAACAGGGAAAAGGAAGTGTAGCAGAGACAGGGCTCAGCCAGAGGTGCGCGCACCGGTACCCAATGGCGGGGTCCGTGCCCGTGGGATTGAGTAAACGGTGACTCAGGAGATGGTGTGAGCCCAACTCTAGGGGAAGGGCCCCAGAGCAAGTGCCCCTGCTCTGCCCACCTGGTAATGGTCCTAGGACTAACAGAGGCCACGCAAAGAGGCAGGTCAGGGGTAAAGGGTCGGTGTTCCCAGATGTCCTCTGCCCAAACGTCCTCTGCCACAATCCCTTCCGTCTTCCGGCCAGGCTCCTGTGGCGGGCATCTCGGGGCACCCAGCTGTGACTTAGGCAGGGTATTTCCCCCAGAAGAGGATGTAGGGGCCGCGTGCACCACCCTGCGTCAGTTCAGAACTCAAACTCAGGCCTTCAGATGCCGAGGACACCACTCTGGACACAGGTTGTCCTCTACTGTTCGTGCAGACGGCGCAAAGCCAGGTAGCCATCCCGCCAGGCAGAGCCGACCCACGGCATGGCACTCACATGGAAGAGACCTGCCTGGCCAGGCTCCAGGAGGTGGGTCCCAGCAGAGGGGGAGGGGGGTTGATATTTATGGAGCACGTAGTGTGAGCCGCGCCTCATTTACTCACAACGGCCTTGGGAGGTAGGGATATAGCCTCTCCAATGTACTATTGAAGATCTTAGATTCAAAAAGGTTAAATGACCCTCCAAAGCCACACAGCTAGAAATCTGTAGGACTTCCAAGCCTTCAGAGAAGCCAAGGGAAGTGGGGGGGGGGGGGCGGGGGGGGCCGGGGAGGGGCTGAAGTTAGAGCAGGTGGTTTCGAAGGTAGCACGCTACCCGCCGCCCCGCCCCTAGTGTCGTTCTGGCCACTCCCACTCACAGGTACACACACTCTTGTCTCCTCCCGCCCATCCCCCAACACGCACACACACGAGTTCATAGTACAGAGCACAGCCAGGCCCACCAGGCACGTGGCAGGTCTGAACTCCCCCTGGGAGGGTCAGGGGAGGGAGAATCATGCCTTTAGAGGCCCCTCCCCGCCCCCTCCCTCCTCTCTCCAAGTCGGAGGCAGCAGCTGCCTCCCCAGCGTCAGCATCAAAGATTCATCAAAGCGGAGGCCCTGCAAAGTGTGTGCTTCACATCTCTAAATGTGCTTCTTCCCAATGAAAAATTCAGTGGAAAACGCAGAGAGTAAAAGGGGGAAAAAAACAGGTTCAGGAAGGAAGCAGGGAGGGAAGGAAAAGAAAAGAAAGCTACCTCTGAGTTGTGGTTCTGCTGAGTCCACCCACGTTGATTGAGCATCTGCCTCACTCGGGGCCCTGGGCCAGGCACAAAGGCAAGGCCAAAGAATACAGTGGCACAGGCTGTGCACTGCACAACTCCAGAGGATCCATTCCTGGAGACAGCAGAGGTGGTTCTGCAGAGGAAGCAGGCTGGCTCCTGTCCACATGGTGTGGGAATCCAAGGCCTGGGTCTGCTTCCCCACTCCTTCTTCATCTAACATCCTTGAGCCTTAGATTTCTTAAATCTAAATGGGGGGGGGGCGGCTTACGGTATTCACGCTTCTCATCCCGGGTGTCCCAAGGAAGACGTGCCCTTTGTGATAAAAAGAGAGAAAGCAGATAAGCGGTCCTAGAGAAAAGCCCAAACAAGGGGTTCGAGGGTAAAGAGGAGGAAGGGAGATGGCTGGGGAGTCTCCAGTGGGGAGACCAGGGGAGGCTTCCTGGAGGAGGTGATATTTGACTCACATTATAAAGGATGAGGAGGATTTCTATAGGCAAGCCAGCGGGACAGACGAGCAGCCACCACGGGGCCAGGGAAAGGGACAGTGTTGGCAAAGTCCTGGCAGTAGGAATGAGCAAAAGGGAACGTCTGGTTTGGCCTAGAAGGAGTGGAGGGGAGGGTGATGGATTTAGTCTGTAATAAGACAGGGAAAAAAAAACCCAGAGTCGTTGCAGGGAAGGCCTTGTGGGGCCCACGGGTGTGGGGAGGGGCCAGGAGCCAGTTCAGCTCGACCCCCTCCCTGGTTTTGCCACCTCAGATGAGCCATAGCCTCAGTTTCCTAATCCGTAAGACAGGTAGATATCAGGTAAAGTCATCTACAAGTTCCTGGTTCCTTCGGCCTGGACTTCTAAGACGTTGGCACCGCTGGCCATGGGGCATCACGGGGAGCTTAGATTGACCTGCCCTGGCTTTCCCATTCCCCGGAGGGCACCCCCGTCTCTACCCCACATCCCCATTTCCAAACAGTGGGCCGACAGCCCCGGTGTCCCCAGCTCAGACCCGGGAACCCCCAGGGCGAGCAGCGATAACCCCCGGGCCCCACGTTGAACTGCACCCCAGCATCCCCGTCAGATGCAACCTGAGGTTAAGCCTCTGCATCCTGGTCAGGCCCGATGGCCCTGCGCAGAGACCAGAGCGACACCCGTGAAACAGCCGGTCCCCGAGCCGCTGACACCTCCTCCTGCTGTGACAAGACCTTCCCCATCTCCTCATGAGAAGTGAGGCGCCTTCTCAGCCCAGCTCTGGGGCGACACAGAGAAGCGGCTCCTGGCGTGGGCTTGGGGGTTAGTGGTCTGAGCGGGGAGTCTCAGCACGATCTTGACCTCGGACGACTTCCTTATCCTTTCTAAGTCTCGGTTTGCGCCCTCCTGCAAAAGAGGAATTCTACCAGCTTTCTCATAGGGCTATGAGGATGATTACGTGCGATCAAGGTTTTAAGGCGCCCTTCCCCAGGTGCCTGAAGGTCCTGCACATAATATGGGTTCAAGAGTATGGTGGAATTTGCTGGCGGGGCAGCCTTGGACCGCAGAGGATTTGCAATCAACCGGGTGGGTCGTGCAAGGTGAATCCTTCCAACCGGGGCTGGCCGGAGGGGCAGGGGTGACTTGCCCAGAGTTTCAAGGGCTTGGCGCTTGGCTCCACGGCGCCCTCTTCTTGCCAAGCCTGGCCACTACCCCTGCTAGTGCCACCCGGAGACTCGAGCGCCCCCTGTGGCCGCACTTTCGTTCTCCTGGCACCAGGGGAAAGTCGGCCACCGCAGGGTCCCCACAGCCTGTGAAGACTTTTCCTGGACGCAGCAGCAGGGGGCCCTTCGTCGGGGCCACGCGAAGGCAAAGCAGCTCCCAAGTAATACCTAATAGGCTTCTGCAAGCTCACACTCTCCCAAATTAAAAGGGATCGAGTTTCTCCAGCGAGCGTATATTGGTTATGTTAGAAAAAAAAAAAAAAAAAAGACAGAAACAAGATAAAAATTGATTTTGAAACAACCACAAAACGTGATTGGAGGTGTTGGGGTGCGAAAGAGAAAAAAAGTCCGTTTTCCGCCAGCTTCGTTGCAGGGGTGAAGGAAAGTGGGGAACAGGAAATTACGGTTCCCAGATCCACTCCTGTATACTCTGCCTGAAAAATAAGGTTGTCCAGTCAGCACGGGGGATCGCAAACCATGGCGCAGCCACAGCCTGCAGGCTCTTCTGAGAGCAGGTGGGATCCCAGGCGGAAAGGCACCTTCTCGGGGCGCCTGAGTGGCTCAGTCTGTTAAGCGCCCACCTTCAGCTCAGGTCATGATCTCACAGTTCGTGAGTTCAAGCCCCACGTCAGGCTCTGTGCTGACAGCTCGGAACCTGGAGCCCGCTTCGGATTCTGTGTCTCTCTCTCTCTGTCCCTCCCCTGCTCTGTCTGCCTGTCTGTCTCTCAAAGATAAATGCACATTTAAAAAAAAAAAAAAAAAAGGAAAGAAAGAAAGGCACCCACACCACCCCCTGCTCCTGGGGTCACCCCTGTAGTCGGCTGCAACTGGCTTACGGCCCTCCCTTTGGCCATGGCAGAGCGCCTTCAAATTCAGGGTTTCAGAGCAACCCCCAAGTGACCAGGAGAGGATGACTGAGCCTCCCCTGGGGAACGAGGACGGACAGTCGGCCCGAGCACCCTCACACGTAACCCTCATGCCTCCAGCCCTCTGGGTTGCAAGGGTCACCTTTCCTTTGAGAACCCAAGAACAGCAGCCCCAGCACCCATCCCAAGTGCAGCGGGGAGCTGGTGTTTCCTGGGATTCCCCTCCGAGGATTTCTGAGCCTGTCCATAGGACACTCTGGTTATTTCCTATGACTCAGCTCCCCAGCCATTCGACGTGGGGACGCCTGCCCACCTTCCCGTAATCTGCTTCTCCAGGCCACTGCGCCCAACATCTCCATGAGTGTTCCATCTCAGCCCTGGACGCAAGCCAGTGTCTCTAGCCTCAGACTCAGCGAAGAGCGAGCTGGTATTTCAACACAATTTTATTGAAGGTTTAGGAATCATGTTTGTGCAACACGGAGATTAATTTACAGCTGCGGCTGGAAGTTGCTAGTCTTTTCTTTTTTTTTTTTTTAACGTTTATTTATTTTTGAAGGAGAGGGAGACAGAGCGCAGAGAGGCAGAGAGAGGGAGACACGGAATCCGAAGAACTCACGAGCCGTGAGATCCCGACCTGAGCTGAAGTCAGATCCTTAACCGACTGAGCCACCCAGGTGCCCTTAAAAGTTGCTGGTCTTCAAGTTCATAGTCCAAAGCCTGGCCTCACCCCCACGGTGAGGTCTGTGCTAACAGCTCAGCCCAAGGGCTCCCGCCCAAGCCCAGTCCCGTGCCCGGTCACCCCCATCTGAGGCAAAAGGCACGCAGCTTGTGCACCTCACGTGGCCCGGTTCGGTCTCGGCTCTGGGCATGTCAAGAGACAAGAGGACACCAAGGACCCAGCACAAGAGTTTTGTAGATCCGAGTGTTGGCTGAAGAAGCAGGGTGCAAGTACCCCCCTCGGCTCCACGGGACCGGGCTCTCCTGACCTACCAGGGACATTCGAAACGAGACACTGAACCTCTCAGGCTGCAGCCTCAGCTCTCGGTGCCCTTCACTCGTGTGTCAGAGATTCCTCGGGAAACACGGGCAGGTTCTTGCTGCCCCGACCAAAGGCCTCAACAAAGGATTGACTCCCAGAACTCCCCAAAGGTGAATTCCAATCTCCTTCCTAGACTGTCTCAAACGTGTCCAGGCCCCCAGGGGCAGATTTTCATCTCCAACTTTATTTGAAAATCCAGTCCCTACCAGACACCTGATTACGAATATGCAGAATTGAGGAACCCTTTGTCCAGTGTAGGGAGGGAAGAAGTGTTCCAATCAAGATTCTTTTGTCCGTCATCATCTGGTTCCTTCCCTCAGTCTGTCTGTCTATCTGTCTATCTATCTATCTATCATCTGTTTATCTATCATCTATCATCTATCTATCAATCATCTATCATCTATCTATCTATCTATCATGTATCTATCATCTATCATCTATCAATCAATCATCTATCTATCTGTCATCTATCATCTATCAATCATCTATCTATCTATCTATCTATCATATATTTATCTATCATCTATCATCTATCAATCATCTATCATCTATCTATCATCTATCTATCTATCTATCTATCTATCATGTATCTATCTATCATCTATCTATCATATCAATCAATCATCTATCTATCTATCATCTATCTATCATCTATCAATCATCTATATATCTATCATCTATCTATCATCTATCAATTATCTATCTATCTATCTATCTATCTATCTATCTAATCTATCTACCCATCCATTATCCATGCCAATCTTTGCTGAAATAGTCATGTTTTACGTCAAAGAATCCAGTCGCTCACAGGTTAGACTTTCAATTCTGAGTCTCCTCCAGTGGTTCCCATGATGCTAGCCAGTTCTGTCCCTGTCACTTCCACAGACTCCGTCCACACCCAGAACTGGGGTGATTTACTTTCCTTCAAAGCACGCTTTCTGCAAAATACCCGAGTCGGCTTCTTTATCGGAATCACTTTATTAAATTTAGAACCTTTTGTTTTTAAACATTTGAAAAATACCGAAAAAAAATACTAGCTGGAAAAGAAAAGCATCTATTCCCAACACGCAGAATTAAAAGCACTGTTAACTCCTTGGCATAATTATTTTCAGGGTCTTCTGCTTTACCACAACTAACAGGGGGAAAAAAACACTGGATAATTTTTGTTTCAAAAAATGTGTATGTTCGGGGCACCTGGGTGGCTCCATCGGTTAAGCATCTGACTTCAGCTCAGGTCATGATCTCATGGTTGGCAAGTTTGAGCCTCGCATGGGGCTCTGTGCTGACAGCTCAGAGCCTGGAGCCTGCTTCTGATTCTGTGTCTCCCTCTCTCTCTGCTCCTGCCCCGCTCACACTCTGTCTCTCTCTCTCAAAAATAAGCATTAAAAAAAAATTAAAAATATATAAATATATGTTCATTATAAAGAACTCAGGCAAAGCAGAAAAGTACAAAATCAACATTAACTATCACCCAGAAATGACCATTATTCACATTAGGTAAACATCACTGTGGATAACTGTCTCTGCATTTATATGAAAAGCAAGTCAAATAATTGGGTACATACATAGAGAAAAAGTCAGAAATACTTTAATAAAAATGGGATAATACCATATATGCTAGCTTAATAAAAAGTATTCAATTTAATTTTGCATGAATGTATCCAAAGAGAAAGAAATTGACATGAAACAGAAGGAATCGTTGAACTTCAAATGTTTTTTTTATACCATGCACACACGCGCACACACACACACACACACACACACACACACACAAATGTGTTAACAATTCCCGTAAAGTTAACTAAAGACATGATGAGAAGCATTATATTTTGTGATCGTTATTTTCTTAAACCACGTGTTGCATTATAAACAGTACCAACTGAGGGGCGCCTGGGTGGCTCAGTCGGTTAAGCGTCCGACTTCAGCTCAGGTCATGATCTCACAGTCCGGGAGTTCGAGCCCCGCGTCGGGCTCTGTGCTGACCGCTCAGAGCCTGGAGCCTGTTTCAGATTCTGTGTCTCCCTCTCTCTCTGCCCCTCCCCCGCTCACTCTCTCTCTCTCTCTCTCTCTCTCTCCTACAAAAAGAAATAAACATTTAAAAAAATTTAAAAACAAAAAAAAGAGTAACTGGGCTGACTCTACTTTCTCGTTGAAAGCTTGTCAAATGGCCTGTGCCTGGGTTCACCCCACCTGCTTTGAGGATGTATTTTATCACCGTGGGGAATATCCTGAGGGAGGCATCTTCCCCCTAACTGGGAGTGAGGCTCTGAAGCCTTACTTGGTGTTAGAGCGGGTGGCCTCACTGTCCACTGTCTCCCATTTCACACCTCCCTTACAGCCTTCCCACTATCCAGAGACAGAAGAGGAAAGAGGGAGAGGAATCAAGTCATTTTGCATTTCTACAGACTTAGGAGTCTCCTGGAGAAAAAAAAAAAAAACAAAACAAAAAAACCTCCAGCCTTTTTATCTACTTAAAAAGAATCCTCACTGGGTACATCACTCCATTCCAGAACCTTCTATTTCTTTTCTTGGCCATCAGTGTTCACACTTACAGGACTGGGCACGCCTTTCCTCATGGGGTTGCTGTGGTTGATCGTTTGCTTATTGGAGTTTACAGTTTTTAAATTCATTTTCTTAAGTATTGCAGGAGGGGATTTCTAAGATTCAGTCTGCAGTCCCCCGGCTGCCTCTTAACAGTTTTGGTAGCTGTGTTCGTTTTGTTAATAATAACATTTATCGAGCGTTTGTCACCTTCTAGGCACCACACTAAGCGCTCTGATACTTAACCGCCTCACCAAATACTCCAAACAGTACTTTAAGGAGAGTATTATTAATGAGTCCCATCTTAAAGATGAGAACGCTAAGACCTAAAACAGTTAAAGGATTTACTCAAAGCCACCAGCCAATAGGCAAAGCCTAGACTGGCCACCAGGTCCTTGAAGGCAGCCCAGGCTTTTATGGAAGCAAAAGAACGTGTAGGCTGACCATGCCGGAAATGGCTTCTACTTCCGCCCTGAGCGGTGAGAGCGGCGTCTCTTGCCACTTCCTGTGTCACGTGAGTCAGCGTCGCCAGGGAGCCACGGTCACAGGCCACGCCTGTGTGCCCTACTTCTCAGTATTCCGGGGGGACGCCAGGGCCCTCCAGGCCCACCGATGGCACAGCGCTGCCCCGAGGGTGGCCTCCAGCTGCAGCGAAGTCGCTACTTGGGGTTTCTATCCCAGTGGCCCCACATCTAACCCAGAGTCACCCAGACTTTTCCTGCCAAAGCAAGTCTCAAATGGGCCTCCGGGTAACAGAAGGGCCCCTTCTGATGGTGAGAGGCCTCCAGATTTTCATTTTGAAAACGTATGGGAATTTTTGCTTTCTGACACGTTTGGCTTAATATTAAAATCGTCCAGGGAAATCGGCCTTCCAGGAAGAGAGGCTATGCTTCTCCCGTGGGTTTACTTCCCTGGCACTCTGCCTTTGGTGGGTGGGTGAAAAGAAGATTTCCCCTCCACAGCCATCCCAGAGACCACGGGTCGTTACCCTTCCTCGGTTCAGAAAGGAGAAAACAAATGGTTCGTAGTGAAAATGGGTGTGAACAGGAGCGGGCCTCTTGCCCGGAAGGTTCGCCTTTCTTGGCTCACCCGCCTCAGTGCACTGCCTGGGCACACCGGCCAGGCCACAGGCAGGGGGAGGCCGCTTTTTCTAAACGCATCTCCACACCATCCCTCAGACTGGGCGGTGTTCACAGTGTGGCCCTGTCTCCGGAGACGTGTTCACCGTGCCCAGGGGAGCCAGCCAAAGCTCGCTGCCAAGCAGGGTGCCGGGGGCCCAGACACAGGACTCCCCAAGGTCTCCTCAGTCCCTCACGGTCCCCTCCCAACCCCTCCAGCCTCCAGAACCACACCCCCCAGTTCTTAGGGCTTAAAATCGCTTCTATTTACTGAGCAACGAGAGGCCACAGAGTGTGAGCTGCTCCGAATTCGTCACCTTTAATCTTCTCGACAGCCCGGCAAAATAGGGGTTTGGTTTTTTTTGGCGCCCATTTTGCTGAGTAAAAAACTGAGGTTAAGGGGCTTGCTGTCAGGCACACAGTCAGTAAGGGGCACGGCAGGATTCAAACGCACTTGAGTTGTCTCACGGAAGTCTTAGCTCCGCGATGGGGACCCTCAAGCCCGTGGGCCGGAGGCGTGGCTTTTCCTTCTGTGAGTCTGAGCAGTGGACAGCGTGAGGTACGCTCAGATTCGTCCCTCTTCTGAGCAGGGTCACGCCTGTGTACTTCCCTCCTCTTTCCCTTAGGGTGACATCTTTGCCCTGAGGCTTTTTCAGTCTTCCTGCAAATACACCTGTAAGGGCCTGAGGCCTCAGCTCTGCAGGACTGCCCTCTTTTCTGTGACCCTTCCCAAGATGGATGGGGTCCCACTGGACAACAGGATCCTTCTCCGTTCAGGAAGCGCGTTCCTGTGCCCTGAGGGGGTTCCTCTGTCCCCTGCAGTCACCCTGGACCCCTAATCTCTCCTTTATACCACTGAGTGCTATGCTGGCCCTGCAGAGATGCACCTGAAGGAGGAGCCCACACAGCCTGGCTGCAGAGAACACACACACACACACACACACACACACACTTTGAGAAATTGAGCGACACTAGGGGTATCAGTTGGCATTCTGTGCTCAGAGTCATGTGCATGACACAGGGAAAGAAACAGGGGAGAAAGAGAACACTTAGTTGGGTTGGGGCTAATCAGGGAAGGCTTCAAGGAAGAGGTGAAATCGGAATTGAGCATGAGTTGAATAGACACTTCTCCAAAGAAGACATCCAGGTAGCCAACCGACACGTGGAAAAATGCTCCACATCACTCATCATCAGGAAAATACAAATGAAAACCACAATGTGATACCCCCTCACACCTGTCAGAATGGCTAACATCAACAACTCAGGCAACACAGATGTTGGCGAGGATGCGGAGAAAGAGGATCTCTTTTGCATTGTTGGTGGGAATGCAACCTGGTGCAGCCACTCTGGAAAACAGTATGGAGGTTCCTCAAACAATTAAAAATAGAACTACCCTACCACCCAGCAATTGCACTACTAGGTATTTATCCAAGGGACACAGGTGTGCTGTTTCGAAGGGACACGTGCACCCCAATGTTTATAGCAGCACTATCGACAATAGCCAAAGTATGGAAAGAGCCCAAATGTCCGTCGATGGATGAATGGATAAAGACTACGTGGTATATATACACAATGGAGTATTACTGAGCTATCAAAAAGAATGAAATTTTGCCATTTGCAACTACGTGGATGGAACTGGAAGGTATTATGCTAAGTGAAATTAGTCAGAGAAAGACAAAAATCAGATGACTTCACTCATATGAGGACTTTAGGAGACAAAACAGATGAACATAAGGGAAGGGAAACCAAAACAATATAAAAACAGGGAAGGGGACAAGACATGAGACTCTTAAATATGGAGAACAAACAGAGGGTTGCTGGAAGGGTGGTGGGAGGGGGGATGGGCTAAATGGGGAAGGGCACTAAGGAATCTACTCCTGAAATCATTGCGGCACTGTATGCTAACTTGGATGTAAATTAAAAAATAAGTAAAAAAAATTACAAAGAACTGGGCATGAGTTCTGTCATCCTTATGGTGTAGCAGAAAGTGAAAGGAGATCCTGGTAAGCAGAGGGGCAGAGCAGTAAAGAGGCTTGAGGCTGCACCTTGCAGTTAGAAGACAGGACCGGGAGGTGAGGCCAGCCACGGGGAGGCCAGGCTGTGTGTAGGCCTGCTGCCCCCTTCTCTGCATGTTTCTTCTTATCCCCTGCCCTGCGCTGGCCACCAAGGGAGTATACAGTGGGCACCGGTGGGGTGACAGCTTTTCATGACGCCCATTCTCAAGCATCAGCCCTCATGGATATAAAAGCGGGATCCCAGGGTCGTGAGGATCTTTCAAGACCCTGCCCGGGCAAGGACGACACCTCCAAGCCCCTGAGCTTGGCCGATCAGACTCTCTCCCCTGGTAGATTGAAAAGGAACCTGGGAGACACAGGGCGGTCAGGGGATGGTCGGGCAGAGCCCAGGCCTGCCAGGGGGAGACTGCAGAGCCCAGGTGCAGCCTGGCTCCTGCCCTCCTCAAGGCGGAAGTTCACCAAGGAAATTTCTTATTTTGCTTAAGTCCGCCAAGACTGGTTTCTGTTGTTTGCGATGCAGACACCCTCCGTTGATACGGAAAGGAAGGCGGGCAATTTTCCCACTGGGCACCTGTGTGTGCTAGGAAAATTAATGCTGTCATCTCTCTGCATATTCCCCAGAACCACGTGGAGGTAGGCATTCGTGTTCCTATCTTACAGATACGGAAACTGAGGCCAGGCTCCCGAGGCCAGGCCGAGCATGCCCAGTGCACCCGGCTCGGAAGGAGCAGAGTTGACCAGCTCACCCTGGTCTGCCCGACTACAGAGGCCATTCTTTTCCTCCCTTTCCACCCTTCCGTGTAATCGCCCCACCGCCCGTCGCTCTAGGCCTGATGTCGATATTATCTCAGGGTCAAACTTATTTCCCTTTAGAGAAGCCAATAGAGCTTTTCTCTTCATTATTACTTTTGGGGCAAAATTTACACAACCAAGTTGATCATTATTAACATCTAGCACTTTCCAATGTCGAGCGACCATCACCGCTATCTAGCCAGCTGCGCAGAACATTTCCATCACCCCAAAAGGAAATCCTGCACCCGTTAAGCTGTTACTTCCCGTTTCCCCATTCTCCCACCCCAACCTGGCAATCACTAATCTACTCTCAGTCTCTAGGGATTTGCTGACTCTGGACACTTCAGATAAATGGAATCGTACAATACGGGGCCTTCCGTGCCTGGCTTCTTTCACTGAGAATAACGTCTTGGAGATCTATCCCTGTTGTAGCATACTTTAGTGACTTGCAGTCACTACTTTATTCCTTTTCCCGGCTGAATAATATTCCATTGTATGGACATACCACAGTCCGTTTATCCGCTCATCTGCTGATGGACGTTTGGATCGTTTCCACCTTTAGGCTATTATGACTAACGCTGCTCCGAAACTCACATACAGGTTTAGTCTGGACACTTGCTTTCAATTCTTCAGGACATATGCCAGGAGTGGAATTGCTGAGTCATACAATAATTCTATGTTTAACTTAATGAGGAAACGATATCCTTTTATGTCTTTCTTTTCCTGAAAATTTCCACAGCCTTCTCCCCAACATCAAGGCACTGTGGCAAAGGACAGAGGAGAACAGTGTTCAGAGACCAGAAAGAAACCCCTTGTGAAATTTTCAAAAACGACCTTGTCTACGACGGGCTGAAGGTTTACCATGGACAGGCACGATGTTGAGCCCCTTGTAAAGCTTTCTCCAGGGCCCGGAACCAACAGAAGCCAAGAAAACCGTGTTTCCCCAACCACCCTGGGACTTAGGAGGGGCTGAGAGGGTGCCGTGGGCGGTGATGGGCGGCCTCGGTAATAGTCTGGTTCCGGCCACCCCAACAGAGCTGCGGCTCGTCGCGCCGGGCGGGGGGGGGGGGGAGGTGCATCACTGCAAATTGTCATTTCAATTCCCAAACACAAATTAAGCCCAAAGTTGTCATCAAAGGAGAGATGAAGACAAGGGTCAAAGTGACTCCACACTCCCGGAAGAGAAGAGATAAAAGAAAGCGAATTGAACAGTCTCAAAGAGGTTTCAAAGGTCTTAATGCAGGTTAATGCCATTAATGAAGCTTAAAAAAAAATTAGCGGTTGCTCAGTTCGCATTTTTAGCCAGAAGAACTGTTTGCACCTTCCCTCGTTTCAAAGCCTGGATGTTTCCTCTTCTGAAAAGACAGCCTCGATTATTTGAAAAGGAAGAGGAGATTAAAAATAGATTGACGATAATTGCCTCATCCATAATAGTAACAATTTATTTCTCGGCTCCCCAAACTGAGCCTCATAATATATGATATATTTGGCTGCCCCCAAGCGGTCCTTGAACCAACGCGGTAGGGGCTGCGGGGTGAGGTGTGTAAAAGCAAGATCGAGGGTTTGCCTTTCTGCTGGGTACTCCGGTTCTCCTGACACAGTGGAAAGAAAAGGGAGCCCAGATGGACCCAGAAAGTCCTGAGGTTGGATCTGTCGCCCGGTGTCTATTCTGAACATCAATATTACGTAATAAACAAGAATCGGGCAGTCGGCCTTCCAGCATGGCTGGTGGTCAGGGTTCTGCGTGACGGTCTCTTGGAAGAGGTAAGGGCCGGTAAGGACACAGTTCATCCCAAGACAAATAAACTCAGCAGGTGGCGGGGCCCCGGGCAGAATGCCAGTCCGTGCCGGGAGGGTCCCAGGAGCCAGGCGGGTCTGCTTCAGAGGAACGTAAAAACCAGACAGGTTGGCGAGGCACGAGGGAGTGACACAAAGTCCTTGTCTTCATGATCTGCATTTTATTCACCATCACCATTGCCATCATAGTAGCTAATGCTCATTGAGCACGCCTCATGTGCCGGGCCGTATTCCCAACACTTTACAAATATCTCATTTAATCCCAACATCGATCCTATGAAGCTGGCACTATTATTCCCATTTTACAGAAGAGAAGCTAAGGGTCAGAGAGACACGGTACCAGTGAGGAGCTGAGGTACATTCTGGGCCATCGCTTTCCATCATGGTAAGTCCCAGACACGGGTCAGGGCCGGCCCCAGTCACCATGGAGGGTTCCTTCAAGATCTCCCCGCTTTCAGCCAGGGACAGGTGGGGTTCTGGGGTGGGAGCCAGAGTCAGCAAGTGGGGCAAAGCTTCCCTGTGGGGTTGGAGGAGTCGGGAGGGTCTTGAGTTACGGAAGGAGTGCCCTCTTCTGCCCTCGTGTGCAGGAGCCACCTGCAGGGACCCAGGAGGGACAGGAGTGATGCAGGCAGGGGCCTATAATGAGACCCTTAGCAGAATTTGCTCAGTACAGGCTTACTGGGCAGGTAACCTCAGATGGTCCCACTTTCGCTCAACCAACGATCATCAAATGCCAAGAAAGCACAGTTCGTATCCTGAAAACCTCTCGGTCGAGGTGTGGGGAGGAGACTCTGAAACGGGGAAGGATAACATTTATAAAACCACGGAAAAGTGAAATGCACGGGCTCTTGCTACATCACCGAGAAAAAGCACCAGACTCAACAGGGGAGGGGGCATTCAGGGAAGGCTCCCCAAGGGAGGCGATGCTGGGCTCCCCTTGCTTTGTTTCAGGAAAGCTCGGGGGAGCCTCAGGCATTTAGGTGAGTGATCTTACCCAGAAAAGAAGAAACATTTCAGAAGTGACTGAATCCACGGCGGTGAGTGGCCTGGGCGTATCCGTAAGAACAGCCGCCTTTGAAAGAATCAGAGTGCTGATTCTTGAACACGCCTGGACAGGGCCCTGGGGGGGAGGGACCTGGTTCTCAAAGGGGAATCCCAAGGACTCACCAGCAATGCCGATTCCCAGGCCCCATCCCTGGACCTGCTGTACCCGAGACTCTGTGGGTGGGGCCAGCGATCGGCGGGGATTTCACACGGACTCTTATCGGTTCTGCTCCACACTCCAGCTTGCCAAGCACAGAGCTGGAGAAAAGCACAGTGGTAACCACACCCCCCCCCCCCCCGGTCCCTGTGCTGGGGCGAGTCCAGGAGCTGATGAGGCCCCAGACCCCCTTCCCGCTAGCCCCGGCCTGCGGGAGTCAGGAATCACGGTGGCGGTGATGGTGGCGGTAAAGGGGAAGATGGAGACAGTAGTCAGCTGTCGCCACCGTAACCATTCACTGAGCCCTTCCTAGTTGCATCTCCATTCATTCCGTACCCGCGAGATTTGCCTCGATGTTACGTTCGTCCCACAGGTGAGCGCACCGAGGCCTGAAGAGACTGCGGTTCCCTCTGGGGTCCCATAGCATCATCCAAGTTATCCCGTTGAGTGTGTGCAAAGCAAAAGCAAGCAATTGCTCAATGCGACGTCGTCAGTAGCTCCCAAGTATTCGCGACGTGTAAGATTCTAAGGGCAAGAGCCAGATGAAAAGAAGATTCTCCTCTCCTTCCCGCCCCGGAGTCACTTACAGCACAGACGCTCTGCGTCCCACAGGCAGGCGCATCCTTAAGAAAACTGACCCCCGTGGGGCGCCTGGGTGGCACATTCGGTTGAGCGTCCGGCTCTCGGCTTCGACTCAGGTTCATGAGATCGAGCCCCGCATCGGGCTCCGTGCTGACAGCACTGAACCTGCTTGGGAATTTTCCCTCTCTCTCCCTCTCTTTCGGTCTCCCCGGCTCTCTCTCTCTCTCTCAAAATAAATAAATAAACCTTTAAAAAAAAAAAAAAAACGATCATTGACCCTGGTCATTTGCAGATTTGCTCTTTTGGATTTTAGTTGTCGGCTGGCAACCCTGAATCCCAAGGTCTGTAATCGGCGGCGGCTTCGCTGAGTCACCCGCCGACATCCCAGGCTCTGTGACCCTGCGGTGGGGGAAGGAGGCCAGCAAGCGGGCATGAGCAAGAGTCTGGCTTGGGGCCCCTCTCAGCTCCCGTTCCCTGCGGTCTTCTCAGCAGGTGCAAAGGCTATTAGAAAGGGATGGAGACTTTGCTTCCTTTTGGAAGGAAAAAAGCCCGGATGTTTGTGGCTCGGTGGCTTTGCACAGATCTCTGGATGTACTCCTCCCGTGGACAGGGTCTGTGGCGTTCTGCTAGTCTGTGCTTATGACAGCAATGATATGTGTGGGTCGATGCTTCTCTCTTACTGCCCCCAGCCACGGAAGGCCCTGGGGCACCTCCTATTCTCCTGCCCCGACTCCCTGCTCTCGCGTCTCCCGGTTCTTCCTCACTCCACTTGGATGGACGTCACACACCAACGCCATCATACTTGCACACTGGCCCGCCAGAGGAGGCCGCGAGCCACTCAAGGGCAAGCCTGGTCCCAACGGTCTCTTTCCCCCAACGCTTAACACGGTGCTGGGAATCAAGGCACCACGGGAGAGTGTTTGTTGGATGGGCACATGAATTACTTAGTTAACCGATTGATTCATCCATTTTGCCTAGCCCCGTGGATGTGTCAGGGGAGGTGCTATTTCCCTTCGGTTCCGGAGGCCAGAGAGGGTAAGTGACTTGTCCAAGGTCACGCAGCCGCTGAAGCCCTAGCTTCTAATCCAGAGACGTTACGCAAAGTACCTAGCCTGATGCCTGGAAGACAGCATAAACGCAACGTGTTCTAACGTCCCCCCCTCCACAGCTTTGCATGTGTAGATTGGCAACAGAGCTGGGACTAGTTTCTTCTTCTCCTTCTCCTTCTCCTTCTTTATGTATTGATTTCTTTTGAGAGCGAGAGAGAGAGAGAACACAAGCGGGGGAGGAACAGAGAGAGAGGAAGAGGGGGAGAATCCCTAGCAGGCTCCGCCCTGTCAGCCCAGAGCCCGGCGTGGGGCTGAAACTCACGAACCGGGAGATGGTGACCCGAGCCGAAATGCTTAGCCGACTGAGCCACCCGTGAAGAGTTTGAGTTAGGAACCTGCCTCTGAGGCTATCAAGCCAACCCGTGAAGAGAAGCCAGCCCTTAGCCCCCTGTTTTCTTCTCACGAACGGACGCCTATCCCGTGCCCCGGGCGCCAGCCAAGAAGGATCAGTGAAGGAATGAGTATATCCTTCCACGCTTTAGCCACCGTTCCGTTTGCAGAGGGCGCCAGCGTTGAGGAAATTTTCCCCCATCCCATTCTGCTTGTGGTCCTCAGGGAGCCCCTGAGACCTCGGAGAACCGGCCCAGTTCTTCCGCCCGCACGGCCCCCCTCAGTTTGAAGACAACCCCTTCCATTGCGAGCATGTGCCTGTAGGATGCACGTTCTTTCCGTTATCATCAGCGGTACTCCAGCTTGCTGTGCTCGGGGTGGCAGAGGGAAGACAAAGTTTATGTTCTTTATTCATCTCCCAGGTTGGTGGCAGAACCCTTACTTTATGTCAAGGCCATGTCTCCTCTCAGTTTCGGGCTCCCCGGGGTCAAGGTCTCTGCCTTCCCCTTAATGAAGTCCATATAGCATCCAGGTCTCCATGGGGCCCAGCACTGAACTGGCACCCGGCCCAGCACACGTGCGGGGGAGCAGTGAAGCACCCCTGGCCTGGGGGCGGGGGGCGGGCAGGCCACCTCGCCCGGTGCCATCCAGGCTTTGCAAATCACCCAGATAACTCTCCAGCCAAGAGCCACGTCTTTGCTGGGGGAAGGGAGGCTTAAATTGGTAGCTTCCGAACATAACAAGCTCAAGACCAGACAAAGGCTGCTGAACGGCCCCCGTGGGAACCAGCGGTTTTATGAGCCCGTCATATTTACTATTATCCAATGAGTCATCGGCGGCGTGTTTTCATTTTGAGGCTGCTGGACGAATGGGCTCTCATCGGAGCCGCTCTCGATCCATTATTTATGCCCACTCTTTGTCCTCTCCCAATTGCACCTTTGCAGACCGGAGCCTTGGTCTACATCCACCCGCAGCATTTCCCGGGCTGATGCACATCCTTCATTTCCAGCAAAGCCTGCGGCGCTTAAAAATAGCAAACTAGGCAAACACTCTGATTATGACATTTCTAGCTGATATTTCCCTCGCCTTTCATTAGGGAGAAAGCTAGCATTAGGCAAACCCGCCAAGTCCGATGGGTGGAAATTAAGAACGCCGTGTTTACGACTTCTGCTCAGACCTGTTTCCCGGGAAGCTTATGCTGG
Source organism: Lynx canadensis (assembly GCF_007474595.2). Classification (NCBI taxonomy): domain Eukaryota; kingdom Metazoa; phylum Chordata; class Mammalia; order Carnivora; family Felidae; genus Lynx; species Lynx canadensis. The sequence continues at coordinate 34,929,904 of NC_044308.2, read as the reverse complement.
TATTGGAACAACCCGGGATCAACAATTTGAACGTGTCTGTGGTGCCTAAAGATCCCTTGGCTGAGGCCAAGGAAGCCGGAACAATTAGCCGATTAGAAATCGCCCTTACGTTGGTACTCAGCCCGCAAGAACAAATCACTCGTGAGCGCTCGGAGCTGGCCTACGCCTTTTGGGCCACGAGAAAATATAAGGCTTGTGAAATTTAAAGTGACTCATTGCATCCAAGTTTGCATTATGGTATCGGCCACTAATGACCCGTGATCTTGGCTAAGTAAGGAAATGGTCTGCTTTCTAAGATGAGGGGTCAACAGGAGGGCAGTTCCCTTCATGGCTAATTGTCCTGCTGCTGCTGGCGTCACGGCCCAGAGGGCCGTGTCACCTGGATCAGGCAACAGCCTGGCACCTCAGGGGAAGGCAGTTCGGGAACCCCCTAGTGGAGCTGCGTGCGTCCGGAGGGATGGGTGGTTCTGGTAGCCAGAAAACAGCCAGGAGGCAGGGCAGTGGACGTCGAAGCAGAAGCATGTTCCAGGCCCAGCTGAACACTCCGTTGGAGCTTGAATCCTGAGCACGGCCGCCAAGAGACTAAAAGAGGTTGGCGCTCATATTCACCGGCAGTGGCAGCGGTAACGCAGCCCCTGAGGACTGTTCTTTCCTCCCTAGTGCCTGTTTCTGAGAGCCACACCCCACCCGTGTGCTGTCCCGGCCCCGGTCCCCCTGAGCCAGCTCTCCAGCACTCCCTCCAGTTCTGTGAACTCTGCCACAACGTCCCAGTAAACCCCCTGATGCTGACATCAGCCAGAGGGGTCTCTGTTGCTGGCGTCCAAAGTGCCCTAGCAGGTAAGAGCAGGAGAACGGAAGCAGGACATGGACAAGTGCCAAGACCCGAAGCCCAGTGGTCCAGGGGAGGGGCCGAGTCGGAGAGAGAGACATGGGCCCAGGGCTCAGGGCCTGAGAAGCCAGAGAGCACGCTCAAAGGACTGGCTAACGCATGCCTCGAAGCTCAGACATCGTTCTCTCAGGCAGAGGGTACTGTTGCCAGTGGGTTAGACAGCCACGGGCGGTCAACTGGGGGGTCACTCCCAACCTTGAGTCTTGACAATGTGACAGCTCCGGCCGCGATCCGCCAAGTGCCTATTCTGATTTTGACCCATGGCGAGAAGAGATGTTCGCAAGGCGAGCTCGCTTCCCGCCCGGGATGATTTGAGCGCCATTGTGAGAAAGCAGGGCGTCGGATTAGAATGCCGTCCTGACTCACTGGACAAACGTTTATGGAGCTCCTGTTCCCGGCAAACACCTGCTGTGGGCACTGGAGGAGTCCCAGGCCCTGCTTCTGTGCTTGGGGCAGGACGGTGTGCATGCAGCACTACCCAGCAGGGCGTGGTAAGTGCCCAGAGACTGGGACACACCCAGGGTTCGGAAGCCAAGAGCTCCTGGGAGCCGGGAGGAGGACAGAAGACGACAGGGAGCAGTTGGCCTGGGAGCTGCTTCCTGAAGGAGACAGAAGGTCTCACTGACAGCGATTCCAGACGCAGGAGCAGGAAACAAAAAGGCAAGTGGTCTGAGCCGGCTGGTGTACCTTTAGTCCCAGGCCGGGTGGGGAAGGTAGGCCGACGTCGGATTGTGGAAGGCCAGGCTGGAAAGTCTGGGGAACCAATGGGGAACCGATAAGGACTTGGAGCCAGAGGGGGATGGCTCCAGGCCGTGTCTGGCAGAGAATTTCTTGATAACAATGGGTGCGGCCAACGGGAGACGGGGAGACTCTGAGCATAGTCCTAAGAGCTTGGAGGCTACTGCAATAGTCCAGGCAGGACCCTTCATTTGAGGCTAACGGTGGGAATACAAAGGAAGACAGGGATGGAAAGCCTTGACGGTGGAAGGACTGGAAGGCCTGGCCTTGGTACACGGGTGGGCATGGGGAGAGAGGGAAAGCCAAGGTCTGGGCCAAGATGTCTGCTCAGTTCCGTTTAATTAACAGACGTTTCCTGAGCACCTGCCGTGTGCCCAGCAATGGGTTGGGCAGGGAGAGGCAGAGGGGTGGGAAGGAGGCGGGAGAGTGGGAAAGGAAAGAACTAGAAGGCCCAGGTCCTGGAGGGCCTGAGATGCTCCGTTGAGGAGCTGGGGCTATTTCTTTACGGCCAGGTTCTTACCAAAATGCGCTACGAGCATGTGAATTTTCCCTTTAGCGCACCTGTGAGGGGACAGACACTGTGTCTCTTAATTCCTCCCCTGCCAGTTTCCTTGAGTGAAGGCTTGAGGGTAAGAGAAAGGAAGTACAACCCGGAGGAAAACGTTGTGCCGTCACTAGAAGTGGCTACTCCGTGAGCCGGGGGGTGCAAACCCAACCCCAAGCCACGGTCTTCACTGGGGGGGGCGCTTCCTGGCCTGGTTTCTAGGCTGCTTCAGACTCCTCTCCCAGGATTCACTTCAGCCCAAGACAATTACGCCACCCTCGGCTTGTTTCCGAGTGAAATGTATCCACCAAGAGAAGACGCTCCTAAGAGTGCACGGCACGCCGTCCCCAATTGTGCCCACGTAACATCTGTCACGAGAGGACAGGACCCAGTCAAGGCTCAGCTGTGCCACGCCAGGGCCTGCCCCTTGCACCACCTCCAGCACGAGGGGCCGGGGTTAAGCCTACATGTCCCTCCTGCAGTGAAAGTCTCCGTTCGGTCCCCACCGGCCACCTCGTGACGGAGAAGACGCTGAGGCTCAGGAAGCACCAGTCACAAGCAACGGGTCAAGCATCGAGAGCAGAGCTGGGACTTGAACTCGGGTCTGCCCCTCCTCTCACCCAGGAGGCCTGTGGCCGTCCCTGCCAGGCAGCGATGGGCACGTGGCAGGCTGTTGAACCCTGAGGCCTTGATCTTGGGAGAGATGCGTCTAACGTGGGAAGCTCGGGCACTGAGAAGATAAAAACGGGTAGAAATGCTGTGTTTCCGTCTTGTGCTTGGGACTTGGTATTTCGAAGCCTTTCAGACGCCGCCTGTGGTCAAACACCAGGCCTTCACAGCAGCCGGGCCCGGCTGCCTTGACCTTGAATGATCTGGCCCACGTGAAACGGCCAACCAACCTTACCCCAGCCTGCCTGCCTGCCGACCCCAGCGTGATAACCCGCATCGGACTCTTGGATCAGCTCCCTCTTCTCAAGCAGGTTTGCCTTTGCCTTTTGTTGAAGGGAAATCAGGGCTGAGACCCGCAGGAGGAGAAACGGGACTCCCCCGCCCCCCTTCCCGAAAACAAAAGCAAAGTTGTGCGACAGGCAATTACTTTTGCTTTCATTTTCGCCGCTCCTGATGCAAAGCGGGAAGGGTGAACTCACCGGGGCCCAGACCTGCCCCGGGGACTCGTCCAGAGTCACAACTCACGGGCTTAGGCATCCAGCTGCCTGACCGTCAGCAAGCGATTCTCGCCTCCTTTCCACCGGCTGTATCTTTATTTTGAAGACCACACACGCGTGCCTGCACACACACAGCCTCTCGGAACCAATTAAGTAGACCCTGGGGTGACTTATCATAGATCAGTCACAGCATCACAGGTGGGGAGCTCTTGAAAGGTTGTTAGCAAACTAATGAATTCTGTAATAGCTGCTCAATAAGTCCCGGGGCTGAGGGAAGCTCCCGGAACACATACCTGTACTTGAAAGAGTAAGTTAAAACCATGTGTACTGTGCTTTGGATAATCTGCGAGCACCGCCCTCTTTCCTGAGAACGTTTCGACAAGGAAAAACGCGTGGGGATGGAAGGCCAGGGCTGCCTGGGGAGGTAGACCTCAGGAAACCACCTGACTGGTGACGAAAAGGGTGAGAGCCACCCCCGACTCAGCACTAGGCCCCCGCCACTCCCGGGCCCGCCACGGTGGTGGCAGGCAGGAGGCCGTGAGCCCCGAGGATCCGTGTGTGCAGGGCTCAGTCCTGTGCACTGTGAGAGGAGACTAAATTCGGAATATGGTTCCCGGACTCAAGAAGCTACCGCATTGGTCGGGAGACACCCTCCCTACTTTGGGAAAACTCCCGGGGAAGAGAGTGTAGCCTCGCCTTGGAGAGCTCTCGAGTTTGTTGAAGACATATGTCCTTCTGAAGTTCCTGGTTGGTGGAGAGGACACGGGCTGTGCCCTCGGGAAAGGCCAACCCATCTGCAGGTTGGAGGGGAGGGGGGAGGACGGAGCTTGCCTTCAGGAACCCTCCAGGCTGAGGGGGAGGATAAAGATGTGCTCTGATCGGGGAGGGGCGTGGCCCTTGGTCTCATGGGGGGTATCATCCCCACGTCCTTCACTCTAACAGGGAGTTGAGTCCCGGAAAGTGGTGCCCACGCGTGTGTGTTTCTGCCTTGCAGCACCTTGTCTGGAATCTTCTCTTATATGCATGGCTTATATTGACGATCTCCTTGAAAAACATAACCCAGCTCAGAACAGGGCCTTCTGCCTGCGTGTCTCCAACTGCATTGGCACCTGATTTAGCCAACCCCCATGAAGTCGCCATCCATCTGCACACGGAGAGGCCAGCCAGTCCCTGGAAGGCGGGATGGGGGGCCTCTTACTCACACCCTGCACAAGACTCTCATCCCAGGCAAGAGGCTCCAGGGGCTGGCAAGTTCGAGAGAGAGAGGAGGGGCCGTGACAGGCCGCCATCAGTTTCACAAAGACGGCAACGGAGATGTCCATCCAGCTCTAGTCTCAAGAGGCACAGAGGGGACAGTGGAGAGAATGGAGGGGACAAATGAAATCTGCGCCTGCTTCTCCCCACCTCCCCTCTGTTGTGCTACCCCTAATTCCCAGGCCCTAACAGCCTTAAGGACCAGTGCTGACCTGAGTGAGAAACACAGAGTTTTCTCGATTTGAGCCCCCTCTAGAAGTAACCACAGCTTATTTCCAGGGTCCATGTTTCGCTTCCCAGTTCACTTCCGCTAGGATCTTCGAACAAGATCTCGAGGGTGGTTCAAAGGGCCCTTTGAGAAATGCACTCACGGGCCAGTATCGACACTGAATTGGGCACCCACTGGGGAGCCATGGGCTTTGACTGCCTCCTACTTAAAGCTCAAGTCCCAGCCTTCAGGGAACCTACCAACCTCCTCCCACCCCCCACCCCCACCCCCCCCCCCAGGACATATTGCAACTTCCCTCTTTTGTTTGAAAGTCTCGGTTCCGGGGTAGATATAGCTGCTCTTAGGTTCCAGCGTTTCTGAAAGGTAGTTTCCAGATCATACCCCACACAATGACCACACGACTTAATGGACTGTATTAACAACTACTACCTTGAAAAAAGTCAACAAACAATGTAATAAGCCAGCTAATGCGGTCCAATCATCATGCGTTAAGTTTACTGGGGGAAGAAAGTCGCTCCGACCTGTTTAATGATGTAATCTGGAATCATCTTGAATAAATGCAGATTGGAAGCTCAGGAGGGCATCCTCGCCCTCCCCACTAGCACAGCAATGCACCAGGGGCTCTCGTGGCAAGCACACAGTTTCGTGTTGCCCTTTGAACCCCAATGCACATGGACCACTGATCGGAGCCAGGATTTCTGAACAGTAGGAGCATGTTAACAGGTGGCTAGGTGTCAGGAGGGTGAGACAGCAACGAAACTGAGCTTGGAGTCAGAGGACCCTTACTCTGTGCAACTCCAACAAGTCCTCTCATCCTTCCATTTCTTCACGCACAGAAAGAGGGGATGGTTGCAATGTCTCGCGGATCGTTGCAATGATCTTGAGAGAGACGCGCAAAGGGACCCAGCCAAAAGGAAGGCCTGACTGAGCACAGTCGTATCCTTCTCCTCCTGCCAATGTCTCTGGGATCACTGAAGGGGCGCGTTTTGAAGAAGGAGGAGGAAGGGGGTGGAGGAGGAGGGGAAGAAGGGAGAAGAGGTGGAGGGGGATGGGGAGAAGGATGGGGAGGCAGGAGGAGGGGGAGGAAGAAGAAGAGGAAGTCTGTGTATACCAGGACTAAAAACTGGAAAGAAGGGAGGGAGAGAGGGAGAAGAGGAGGGAGGAAAGGAGGGGGGCAGTGCTAAAAGACCAGAAATGTTGAGGGATCCCTGAAAGACACACAGCACAAGGGACGGAGTTGATGGAGAAAGAAACGTAGAGAAAAACCCAAGCATGAGGAGCCCCACGAGAAACAGGGATTCTCAGGTGCAAGGGTGAATAGACCACCAAGAACCACCAACCGTAGGAAGACCAACCACATGAAAGAGGGCCCCTGACACCTGAGGGAAACATCAGTAGGGGAAACAGAGGACCATTTTAAAGCAATAGTTAATATTCTCAGAACGAGTCGAGAAGATGACACACTCATACGGAATAAAAAGTCTCAGTGACAAGCAACGATTCAACGGTGATTTCGTATTCAAACTAGGACCATAAACATTAAAGTCACAGTCACGGGCTGAATAAACGAACACACACGGTGATCCGATTAGTGAGCTGAGTGGTGGAATCCAAGAAGTGGCCCCGAACACAGAGGGAGAGGCCAGAGCCAGACTGGGGGCGAGCGGGGTGCCCGCAGGAAGTGCGGGTTCAGTCAATGCCGGTGGAATCTGGGGAGACGCAGCCTGGGGTCAGGGAGATGGTTTTTCCATCGTGACACCAACAGTACTCATGAGTGAATCAAGCCCTTTGCTGTGTGAATTATGCAAGACTAGCCTTCAGCCTAGTGCAAGTCAAAAAAATCACACGTTCAGAATCAATAAGGTCTGAATTTGCCACATTTGAGTGCGCTGAGCTCTCAAAGGACACACACACACACACACACACACACACACACACACACACCCACACTCCCGAGCTTGCTGAGTAGAAGGATCTCCTCCAGAGATCACAAAACCCGATGCACTCTTTGTACAGCTGAGGACACTGAGGCTCTGTGAGGCCCCCAGTCCTCAGTCAGTCCATCCTTCCAGAAGATTCCAAGGGGTCTGACGTTGGGGGCAGCTCTGGGAAGGAGGACATGCCAGGGAGGTGCTCGAGAGCTGCTTTTAGAATTGTTTATGCAGCAGAGGGAAAAGGAAGCCAGCTGCTGCTGTCCCCGCCATGTGTCAGCCCCTCACCCAGGCCCCTGACAGAGGCTTTGTCCGTCCATCAGGGGCCGTTCCGGGTCCAGCTTGTCCTTCTCACTCCCCACCTCCCAGTTTTCCGTAAGTATACTTTTCCTTCCGTTTTTAGTGCAGTTGGCTATTTGCCCCTCACTTATCCCGTGGGTTCTTCCAGAGGAAGAAATAATATTTATAAACTTCATAAAACCTCTCCCATGTGCCCTCTCTGTGGGGGCATTTGACGCACTTGACTAAGTTTACTTCTCGCGGCAACTGTGTGCTACGAGCATCTTTCCCACTTTGACAGATGGGAGCCCTGAGTTCAGAGAGGGTAAGTAGCCGGTGGAGGGCCACACAGCCAGCAGGTGGGGAAGTCAGGATGAAACCCAGGCCCGACTCCTTGCTCCTCGAGTCCCCACGCCACCTTCCTGGGAATTTTAAGAGTCTCCTGAGGCTTCTGGAAAAGGGCAGTAAATATAACTGGGGCGGTGGGGCGGGGGGGACAAGTCACACTAGGCTGGGACTTAGATGATCTAACTCCAGGTAGCGGGTGAGTAATGGCCGAATGGGGGCCTTTTCACAAGATCGCAAGCCACGGGATCAGGGAAGCTTCGTGGAGGAGGCGTCCCCCTTAAAAGGTCAGGCAGGCAGAATTTGAAGAGCCAGGGGGAGAAGGAAGAAAGACATTCCAGGCTTAGCAGGTAAGATTTTCAATTGCTCTAAAGAGTAAAAGACAGTAACGCCATCTGCCTTGAAAGGGGGTCAGCGGCGCAGAATAATTTATATCAGGGAAAGATTACATCATGGCCTGAATTCTTTTACTGACCCAGTGCGGTGGGGGTGGGGAGCCACATGGAAAAACCGATCACGGTAAAGATGACAGGTCAGAGCCTCTGCCGGTTCCTGTGCGTGTTTCTGATTTACAGAAACGGGTCCCAGCCCAAGTAGTGGGTGGAGGCTAAGAACCGCTCACTCCTCTGGGCTGAATTTCCAGGGTGGGGGGGGGGGGGCGGGGGGGGCAAAGGGACAGGGGTGAAAGGGCAGAGGAAGCAAAGAGGGGGAGAAATTCGAGGAGAGTCCCGTAAAAGCGAGGAGCCAGGGAACCCAGGGACAGATGGGGGGCCTGGGGGAGAAGGCGGGGTGCAGGAGGAGCTCCAGGAGGGAGTGGCCCCGGAACCTTCAGACCGGCCACGGGTGCCATTCAGTTCGAAGCTGACTGTACTTCCCTGTAAGGACCACACGTCCCCACCCTCCGCAGCAGAGCAGGCATCAGCCTACGGTTGTGGCTGCTGGATGGATTCCGTGGCAGAAGGGGCCAGCTGTGGGTTTCCCACTCCTCGTGACATGGGGCACCTGCAGCCATGGTAGTTAAATCACAAAGGGTGACCTCAGACGTGGGAGAGTTTGGGGACAGCTGGGTGGCCAACAAAGGCAGAGAGAATAGCGGAGCCGACACGCAGGCATGAAGTCGATGGCTCTCATTCACCGGAAGGAGGCTTCTCTTCATCAAACCACACTGGCTATTTTCATCGAATTTTATTTAATGGGGCCGGGACACCATTTTGTGCCCTGGCAACAATTTGAGCCACTTTTTTTTTTTAATTTTTTTTTATCGTTTATTTATTTTTGAGACAGAGAGAAACAGAGCATGAACGGGGGAGGGGCAGAGAGAGAGGGAGACACAGAACCAGAAGCAGGCTCCAGGCTCTGAGCCATCAGCCCAGAGCCCGACGCGGGGCTCGAACTCACAGAACGTGAGATCATGACCTGAGCTGAAGTCAGACGCTCAACCGACTGAGCCACCCAGGCGCCCCTGAGCCACTTTTTAATAGCAGCTGAGGCGAGTTCGTTGAGTGCTCTCTGCTAACGTAGGTTACCAGGCTTATCCCCGCTGTGCAGGTGAAGAAACCGAGGCACAGAGAGGTTTAGTTAGCTGCCGAGGTCACACAGGAAAAGGTCACAGCTGGGGCTCCGACCGGGCAGTCTGGCTCCAGAGTCTCACCTTCTCTATCACCTCGATTCCTTACAGCTTCAGCCACTGCCTCTCCCTGAGACTAGATGGAGTATTCTCAGTGAGTGGAAGAAACAAGGAGAGAGATCCCAGGTCAGTAGAGGAAAGACTTTGCTAACATCCTGAGCCACCTGCACGAATACACGGTCTCAGGAGGTAGGGAGCCCCCTGTCGTCAGAGGGATGCGAGCCGGGAGTTCCCAACAACTTGGTCTCGATGCACACTCAGCAATGGGAGCTTTTAAGGCTCTCTCCAGCTTGAGATTCTGGGTCTCTGGGCAATTTTCCTCACCTAGAAGAAACTATGCAAAAGTGCTCGACACCGAGGAGTGCAAGGATCCAGGGGCTTCCAGTTACCCCACGTTTGTTATGTTGGCCTTTCCTGAAATCCCCTTCTTCTCTCTCGGTCTGCTCGGTTAACTCCGGCTCATCCTTCAGAGCCCAGCATGAATGATACCTCCTCTGGGAGGCCTTCCGTCCTCACTCCATTCCTACTAGGCACAGCGGTCACCCAGGCCCTTCCCACTCTCTTGCTTCTTTCAACTATCCCATCTTTCTGATTGCATGTTAAGTCTCCTCACTAGGCAGAAACGAAGCCCGTTTATGTCTCTAAATCCATAGCTCCCGGCGTGGAGAAGGTCAGGGAGATCAATTCAGCTCAGCAAATACGTCTTTACGGTCAGCCTATTATGTTCCACTCTGATTATCCGTGTAGAGACAAGCCATCTCCCTCGAAGCGCTCACTCCCCCCTGAACACCACGGCATGACGCCCTCTCCCGCTGTCTGACCTATGCAGACCCTGTAAATGATTCATGGATGAACAACGTCGGGGGCTCCCTCTCGGCTTAGTTCTCCGGGGCCCGCACGAGGCGACATCGCCTGGTCGTGCGGTGCCACATTTCCGGCAGCTGAGCTCTTCGGCCACGGCCACGGAGTGGGCCTTACTCATCTCGCGCCTGTACCCGCGGTGGACGCTTGGAGACAGGGGCCCCTTGAAGGAAGGTCTTGTCGGGAGGGCAGTGGCAGACGGCCGTCACTGGTCGGGCCCTTCAGGGACTGCCTTGGCTCAGAGGGCAGCCACGTCCAAGGTTACATCCCTTCGCCCGGAACACCACACCCAGCGACTGATGGGACTAGAGAAACGTGTGCAAAAATATCACCATAACCACCCGAGACTAGTTTCCTTACGAAGTCCTGCTTGCAGGGCTGACCTCGGCTGGCACCCGGGAACTGGGATTTGAGGAAGGTTCCTACCATTCCCCGATAAGAATGGTTCACGCTGCCTACTGTGTCCAAACAATATGATTTATGCTGAACACCTGCTGTCCCCCTGGGGGGGGTCTGGAAGTTTGCTAACGAGGCAGGCAGAGGGTGCCTAGGTGGCCAGGCCTCCTGCATCTCCCATCAAAAACCCGGGGCACGGAGTCTCTCTCTGCCTGGCAACGCTTCACACGTGTGGTCACGGTTTTGTGGCCGCGGGGATTAAGATTGTCCGACGTGGTTCCTGGAAGCTTGAGCCTGGTGTCCTGGACTTCTTCTGCATACCTTTCCCTGCTGCTTTGGCTTTGCCTCCCTGCAGGGCCACAACCCATTGCTACGAACATGACTATGTGCTGAGTCCTGGGAGCCCTCCCGCTGAATCCCCAAACCCGGGACGTCCGGCACAGGGTGGAAAGGGCCCCAGAGCTCCGTGAGGGTCAGGTGACGCTGCACGCGGGCCGCTTCCTCTCCCTCTCCCTCTGCCTCTCCTCTCCCTTCCCTCCTTGGCGGGTGACCCCAGGAGCACCCCTTAATCAATATCCTGAGCGCTAGACTCCGTGTCAGAGTTTGTTTCCCTGGGAACCCGCCCTTCGACGGTTACAAACGAGCGTTCCTGAACTCCCAGGTCATCGGGCACTTTGTGGTGTGTTAATTTCGCTGTCACAGCAGCCCTCTCTGGGTTTCACAGAGGAGGACAACGGGCACTGAGGGAAGCGAGGACAGCCACCGCGAGTGCGTGAGGGAGCGGGGAGTGGGCAGAACGATTCTGGAGCCCGTGGCCCGTCTCCTGAACCAGACCGCCTTTCACCTGCGCTCCTGGGCATCCGGGATTCTTCCAGGCCTGTGTGGCCATGCATTCCCCTAAGATATTCTAGGGGGCATCTGGGGACCAGGTCTGGCCAGCCCCGAGCCAGAGAGAACTCCAGGACCAGGAAAGGAGGCAGGATGCCTCCTCTGTCCCTGAACGATTCCAAGGAGAGGATGCGTAAACACAGCTCCTGTAGTGTTCACACCCACCTGCACACACTCCGGCTGGGCCCTCCGGCCTCCCGGGTCTCCCACCCCAGCCCTGGAGTCTGTGCATCAGACAGGAGTGATCTAGGCTTATCCCGTTAACCCCGAGGCACCAAAGCATTCAGCCTGGCTGCAACTGCAGGAACCCGCCCAAGGAGTGACGTCACTGAGAGAAACTTGGCTTCGGGCTGGAGGGCGGTTGCCCTCCGAGGAGGCAGCCCGGCCAGCTGTCGGTGCCAAAGACGATGGGGCTGCTGGAAGATGTGACAGACAGAGTCCCCGGGAGCTCGGGAGCCCCATCTGCCCTCGGGTGGGCAGGGGGAGAGACACCCCTCCCCAAGCGTGGCACTGGCTACTAAGGCGATGGGGACAAAGCCCCACAGGGCCCCGGGGGGGTGTCCACCTGCTCCACACAGAGGTTGGGGGTCCGAGGAGGCAGGTCACGTGCTGCAGGGCACGAGGGGGCTGGTGGGCCACACTCCTCCCCGCCCCCCACCCCCACCCCGCACGCTGCCAGTCCCACTCCTGTGCACTGGACCTGAGTCTCTCTCTCTCTCAGTCCACAACAGTTACATGAGAGAGAGAACCCAGGTCATCTCTAAAGTGCATTCGGAGCTGATCTCCGGGACTCGGTCAACCCAGAAGGAAACCAATCTCAGAAACCAGAAGGTTCGGAGGCTGGTGCTTCCCGCCTCCCAGAAGGTCCCAAGAGGCGGTCCAAAGTGGCCCCGGGTACTCTCCGTGTCTGAGCTCGCCACGCCCCGCTGCTCCCCCTCCCTGAGGCTCGAGCTGCAAATTGGATCACGTGACGAGCACGCACTGCCCGAATCACTCGTAGGATGGCTTGAGAAAAAGCAATTAAATGCTTTCTTAATTGTAGGATGGCAAGAGGTTAATGAGTTACTATAAAAACCGGTCCCTGCCATCTGGTGGCTGTCACCAGAGCCCGCATGCAGGGAGCGATCCCAATTTGTAAGACAAGATGACGGGATCACTCCAAGTCAGGAGAAGGGGTGGGGGCTGTCGGTGCTGAAGCCTGGGGCCCGGAGCTCCAGAGCCCAGCACATCCCGGCTGGCTTCCAGACGTCCCAGGGAACCAAGGGGGGGGCGGTTCAAGACCAAACGGAGGAAGATCAGACAAGGAGCCAAAATCGCGCATCGGTTCCAACACTGTTTTTCTCTGGGATTCGGCTCCAGGGAGAGATGGCCCTGACAGCCACTTTGCTCAGCACGAGCCAGGAGGAGAAGAGGGAAAAGTGACAGACTGAGAGAGAACTTGGCCAAAGGCGGAGGGAGGGACAGACAGAGGCAGGGGCTGCAGCCCCTGCAAAGACAAAGAGATGCAAACCAGCCTGGACAGACAGAGGGACAAAAGAGAAAGGACGAGAACTGAAATGCCAGGAGATGAAAAACGACTATGACATCGGCAGGCTGTGAATGTGACAAGCAGATGAAAGGGCCGGTAATTTTCTGGAATCAGAGACAGGAAAGAACCTTTGAGGGTTTTGCTTTGTTCTGGGCAAATGTGTCCTCTGCGATATGCCACAGCTCCCAGGAATCATCTAGAAACATGGCCCTCCTCCCTTGTTGGAGGTGAAGAGGCAGCATGGGTCAGGGCCAGCCTTTGCTCTCCCCTGACCACCCCCCCACCACACACACGTGTCCACACACATGCACATGTTCACATATGCACATGTGCATACACATACACATTCCCACACACACACACGCATTTACACACATACATGCCCACGTTCACACACACATTTGCACACACGCACATTCGCATATGCACACACATGAACACACACGTGCACACATATACGCGTGCACACGTATACGCATGCACGCACGCGCACCTGTTCACACAGGCACACATTCGCACACGCGTGCATATGCACACACACATGCACATAGACGCATTTACATAGGTATGCGCGTTCACATGCAGACACACATTCACACACACACACACACACACACAGTTCACACATGTGCACGTGCACACACACCCCAGTTCTCACCAGCCAAGAGCCACTTCTAGGGCACAGGAGGCCATCGGCCTCAAGCTATCTCTCCTCTCAGCTTCCCGAGGTCCTCTTGGCCATGCTCAGCCTGGCCGCGAGGCAGGTCTGGTTTTCTGATACAAAGAAAGAAACCCAGAAAGTCCACATATTCCCAGGGCTGCACAGCCTGTGGTTTCTGTGAGGCCACACTCAGCGCCGGCCCTCTCTGTCATCTTGAAGGAAGTGACTGGGAAGATGACTGGGTCACCCCTCCCCTGTTCTCCTAGCGTCTGACCTCGAGACACCCACTTCCCAGTCCTCTCTGGAAGTTTCCCCTCCCGGAGCAGGCTCTAACTGGCCACAGCAACCCACCTACAGCGAGGGGGTGAGGGTCCTCTTCCCACGACCACTCGGCTCCCCCCGCCCACCCTGCTTTCCATCTGTGAGGACCCTGGCAGCTTGTGCCTGTAGGTCAAAGTCTCCACTTTCAGAAAAACTCTGTGGCCCAAAGTAAACACCACCACCAACAAACAAACAAACAAAAAACCCCAGGCATCCAGAGCTAGAAAATTCCAGAATCTCCACTTTCTCCATTATCTTGCATCCTTGCTTTAACTTCTCTCCAGTGCCATTTGGCCGATTCGCTTTCCAGCAGACTCTGCCCCTGTGAAACCAGAGCATCGAGGAGATGTCCCACTAATCCATCTAGGGGTTAGAGATGCCCCTAAAATCCCCGGGGCGGGGTGGGGGGGGGTTGCTGGTATTCCAGGGCTAAATTCGAGTTTGAAATTCCTCATCTGCACTCTGGGCCCAAGCAGCACATGAGCTGACCATAATAAGCGTCCCTTCTATTTCCAACAATAAACCGGAATGCCAAGACCCCACTGAGAGCCAGCTGGGCTCTCTGGGGACTCCTGCCACCTCCAAGGCTCCCAGGAGAGGAGTGCCTGGTCTTTGAGAAGCTTCCCTGATTCTGGTGTGGGCGCAGCCAGGGTCCGGCAGCTGCACGGCCGCGGTGCCAGTGGGGGACATCCAGGCGCAGGAGGGATGTCACCGGCGGTGTCCCCACAGGCCTGGTTCTGGGGTGCAATGTTGCCTGTGCCTTTGGGAGGTCTGTGTTCCTTTTCCTGGCGATTCTGTGAGCCACCCAACAGGTTTTCTGCTTCAAAAGAAAGAGTGTGCAGACATACACTTGTGACAGAGAGGCAGAGATTGACAGACAGAAACAGACAAGGAAAGACAAAGAATAGAAAATACTCCAGTGCTTGGAATTCAGTCATTAAGTCATGGGCACTGGTCTCTGGCCCTCTTCTGCTGCCTCTGGACGGAGCCTTCAGACTCCCAGCCGCACCCTCAAAGTCCCCCAAGTGCAGACCCCAAGTTTTGTCCCACGGCTTTAAACCTTCTCCCTCAGCCTGCAACAAAGACTCAGTCCCTGCTCATTATTTGCCACCCACCTTCCGCCCGCCGCCCCACACCCCTTCCAACACAGGCAGACACACATGCACACACACACACACACACACACACCCACACACACACCACACCCACAACGGCTTTTGCTCACGTCCCGTTCCGCATTTTCCAAAAGTCAGCGCTGGGAGTTGGTGCTGTCCAACCTCCAGCTCCTGGCCTGGCTTGTGCTCAGTCGCCCTCACCCCAGACTGCAGGCGTGGGAGGGGAGAAGCCACGGGGCCGTGGGCAGGGGCAGGGGGAGGAGGTGGAGGTGGGCAGCCTTCGGCGTCTGAGCTGTTCCACGGAGACCAATCGAAAGCCACAGAAATCTACTCCATGACTTTAAACGGTGTGAAATTAACACCCGAAACATCGGACCCAAGGGTTTTGCTTTAACTTATGAGTCTTGAGGAGTAATTTTCACCCAGGTGGGGTAGGCACAGCCTGATGGCACTGCCAGCCGAGGCACCTGAACTCCTTCTGAGCCACCACCTTTCGTCTTCCGAGCCAGCGGGGTGCCGCTTTGTTGGGAAGGATAACTCAGATGTCACTCTGAAGGAATGAATCAGAGGAAGGCGTTCCGTTTCGAGGACAGAGGGTGCACATCTCAGTGAATTTTAATAAGCTCAGCCCTGTGAGAAAACACTTAGAACAAACCACCAGGGGATAACTCTAAAGCAAAACAGGGGCAAGTACAAGTTGCAGGGAACCCTCTGTGTTACACTCGGAATGTCGGGGAAGTCAGGCGTAAAGGACAGATCGCTACTGGGAGGTGATACTGAAATGCGTGTGTCCCCTAGCCCCGCTGTCACAGCCTAGCCTGGCTGCTATCGACACGGCTCCCTCCCTGTGATTCCCTGGGGCTGTCACTGAGAACACGGGCCCTGGAGTAAGAAGGCTTCAGGGGTGAGTCCTGGCCCCACTGCTTGCCCTCTCTGGGATTCGGTGGGAAGTGGGAATAATCCTAGTGACTCGACCAGCGTTTCTGGAGAGGATGAAGTGAACTGATCCGTAGGAAGGCACATCGGTCCAGGTTCAACGGTAGAAAGAACACCAGCAGGAGATATATATGGAGAGATTTATTGCAAAGAATTGGTGCACGTGATTGTAGGGCTGGCTGGCCGAGTCTGAAATCCAGAAGGGCAGGCTGGACCCTCGGGCACAAGCAGAAGCTGCAGTCCACAGGTGGAATTTCTTCTCCTTCCAGGAAATCTCGGCTCTGCTCTTAAGGCCCTTCGACTGATTACATCAGGCCCACCCAGGTGGTCTAGGATAATCCCTTACTTAAAGTCACTGCTTTGGGACTTTAATGACATCTACCTTCACAGCAACACCCAGATCAGTGTTAGGTTGAGTAACCAGAGGCTAGCGCTGAGGCAGGGCGACACAGCTGCCCACCCCAGCAGGGTCAGCACCGCGGCTGGCTCGGGATAACCCATCACTCAGCACTGTTCAGCTATTACTTTTTTTAGGGCTCTAGAGCATCTGCTGAAGAAGTGGACCCGGAGACTCAAGCTTCTCCCCTTTCTGGTTTCCATCTTCAGGGCGGGTCACACGCTCTTCCTCCCTCCCAAATCTCCTTCCCGAGAGGGTTGAGGACTCACCCCAGGGAACCAAAAGGAAGGTGATCCCTTGGATTCAGCCCCTCAGCAAACACTCCCTGGGAGCACCCTGCACCAGCCCGGGGCCAGGGGCCACACATCCAGATCAGGAACGCCCGGGGCTCCTCGAGTCCTCTTCTGTGGCCACATGCTCCCTGCCAGGCCCACTGTGGTAGCCAGGGCCTCCCCTGCAGCGACATGTCCTGCACAGACACCTCACCAAGGGGGCAGGAATGCAGCCCGTGCTCTGATCTATGCACCGCCCAGGGACACAACTTTTGCCCGAGGAGCCAGTGGCACCTGCTACTCCGTTTGACCACGGACCATCTGCTCAGCGACAGAAGGGGGATGCCCCCCGGGAGTCACGTGCCGTTGATCCTGGGACGTCTCCTGTCACAGGCACACGTGGGTTGCAGGGAAGAACGCCTCTCAGCCCCTCCGAGCTACGTCCACCGCTGTTCCGGTCTGCAGGCCCTTCTAAGTACCCGCCCGGACAGCTTCCGTCCCCCCGGCCCACCCCCAGCCTCTTACCCTGGCTCCCCCAGCTCCCAGACGGCAACCATACTCAGCCCATCCTTCCTCCCAGTCTGAAGCCGCCTCGCTCAGTGGCACCCACTAGCCTAGGACCGCCCCGTCCTGGGTCCACGGCGCCCCTGCTAGTCTGCCATCCCTCAGTTCACAGTTGCCCTGGCCAAATTTGTGCTGCCCCAGGAAGCCCCCACGCCCTTTCCGCAAGCACCGCTTTTGAGTTACGTGGGCTTGGCCAAGGTACTTAACCTCTCTGAGCTTTCATTCCTCCGCAGGAAAACAGACGCAATCACAAACCCCACTTCAAGGGGCTGTCACGAGACGCCAGCGAAACAATGGGTACGAAGTGCCTGACACATTGTCGTCAGTCCATCTCCCGCTCGCCCAGCCCCCCAGGCCTCCCCTCCCTCCGAGCTTACAGTTATCAGGTACACGAAACCCGCACTTAACCCATCTGATGGCATGGCATCCCCGTGCCGGCCGAGCTCACCGAGCTCAGGGCACCACGGCACCGGGAGAGAGGGTATGTCTGCCTTGACATCTGCGGGGGGGACGCCTCTCTCTCGTAAGTGGAACCTGGCACAATGTGCAGGGTTTGAGTCATTGGGGTTGTGATCAAAGGGAGAACGTGAAGAGTCTTATGACAAGGAACTGATTTCATGGGAGAATGAGAAGCAGGTGTAGACTTCCCTGCCCACCCCCACCCCGCCCCGCGCCAGCCCATGACCGGAACAGTGCGGCGGGGAGTGCAGAGGACCCCAATCTGCACGAACCTCAAGCACAGAGGAAGCACTTTATCACTTGTCAAGCACAGTATCAACATCCATCATTATTATAACTTAATTTCCCCCAGCTCTGCGGGGCGGTGGGCAGTGGTGTGGGGGTGGGCAGGGCTGGGCTGGTTCTCTCCACCTGGCCTTTGGACAAATCTGCTTCTCCTCTGGAATATGAGCACTCCAGCCAAGGAACTTCCAGATGTGGGGTCCTTAGAACGCCCACCTCTCTGCAAAGCTGCAAGGCTGACCAGAGGGAGCTAACTCCGGGCAGGTTTTGAAATTTCAGCACCACTGAGACTTGTGGCTGGGTAATTCTTTGGCTGTCGGTACGGACTGTTGGATGTTCAACAGCATCCCTCGTCTGCAACTGACTAGATGCCAGTAACACCCACTCCCCATGGTAACAAGTATGTCTCCAGACATTGCCAAATGTCCCCTCGGGAGGAAAACCGTCCCCGGTTGAGCTCCACTGCTCTAGACCTGTGCAGGCTGGTTAACGTGGCTCACCGGGCCCACCATGGCTTGACCACCCGCTCTTCTTCGGTCTCAGCACTCGCCTCTGTTCTACACCGGAACAGGACAGTCCATAGAGCCCAAGTGACTGCCATGCCCGGAGCCCCTTCCGAGTCAAGCAGCCAGAGGACTTGTGACCCTATGACTGTGGCCAAGAACAAATGGACAGGATCTCCGTCCTAGACTAGACCCCCTGTAGCATCACTCGGTTGGATCAGAGCACTCTAATTGCATGGTGATTCCCGGCCCCTGACCAGGTTTGCTTTGGGGCTTGGAAGTTGGAGCAGGATGTCCTGGGAACAGGATATGGGGAGAAAACAAACAAATACATCACCGACCGCAGCGCAGGAGGCATCAGCTTCCCGGAAGCAACTCGATGACCATTCATTCTATCAGCTCTGTAATCCCACAGTTTCTGCAATGATGATATGCTACCTTTCAATCATTTTTTAAGGGCTTTATTTAAAATAATTGATCTACTATTGAAGTAGCCATCGAAAGCTCTATTTCCAAACTGGGCTGGTTATTTCTGGCACAAACGGGTCGCGTTATTTTTCAAGAATGTATTTTTGTTACCAGACGGGGTCATTTTTATTTCATTCAAGTGAAGTGGGCTCGGGTAATAAAAAAAAAAAAAAAAAAAAACACAATAAAAACAGAAGGGAACTGAGCAGCTAGCTTTATTTTCTTTAATCCCACCACTTTTTAGGAAGAAAGCAAATCAACCTACTCTCACTGCCCTTTCAGTCGCTCCCACCAAATTACTCTTCTATAATTAGAGTAACGCAAACATACATATAAGTAACATGCATATTACATGTGTGGACACATATATTTTAACCAAAATGCAATTATGCTGTATCTTTCTGCAACTTGCTTTTTTATCACGTGACATTCCACTTTCATCGGTGATCCCCTTCCAAGTCCGTGCCTGAGGAATCTCACTGCCTGGTTCAAATACCAGCTCTGACTTCTCACAGCTGTGTGATCTTGTGAAGGCTAACAACCTCTCTGTGCCTCTCCTGCAACATACGGATGATGATAACACTGTCTACTTTATAAAGTGTCCGGAAGGTTAAGTGAGGTCACATTTGGAAAGCACTCAGGGGGCGCCTGGGTGGCTCAGTCGGTTAAGCGTCCGACTTCGGCTCAGGTCATGATCTCAGAGTTTGTGAGTTCGAGCCCCACGTCGGGCTCTGTGCTGACAGCTCGGAGCCCGGAGCCTGCTTCGGAGTCTGTGTCTCCCTCCCTCTCTGCCCCTCCCCTGCTTGTGCTCTCTCTCTGTCTCTCAAAAATAAATAAATGTAAAAACAAAAAAAAGTTTTTTTAAAAAAAGAAAGAAAAGAAAGCACTCAGAAAAGTGTCTACAATGCATGGCAAATGGTCAGGAAAGCCCTAGTCCTTATTAGACAGATTTACCTGGTTTCTTAACAGTCGGCTAGAATTCCATGCCATAAATATGCCATGCTCTGTGACGAGGATTTTAACTTCTACTACTGTTTGTTCTCATGAGCCACCGTACAAAGAATGCCCTTGTACGTATATCTTTACTCATTTATGCCCTGATTTTTGGAGGATAAATTCCCAGAGGAGACATAGCTGGATTATTAACAAGCACATTCCAAGTATATATATATCTCTTGACAAATTACCCTCAAAAAGGTCATCGGGATTTACATTCCTACCCGTGTCTGCTCATTTCTTCATTCCTCCCAATTCGGAGGGTTGCCGATCTTTTTTTTTTTTTTTTTTCAGTTTATTTATTTTGAGAAAGACAGAGAGAGCTCGAGCAGGGGAGGGGCAGAGAGAGAGGGAGAATCCCCAGAAGGCTTTGCACTGTCAGCGCAGAGCCCAACGAGGGGCTCGAACCCAGGAAACTGAGATCATGACCTGATCCGAAATCAAGAGCTGGACACTTAACCTGCTGAGCCACCCACCCAGCCGCCCCTGGTTACCTATCTTTTCAATCAGGTAGGCAAAAATAAAAACAAATGTCACGTGGTTGTTTACACTTAAGTTTCTTTAGTTATTAGTGAGATAGAATATCTTGTTACATTTTTCCCTCTTTACTGGGCCATTAAAGAGGAATGTGTGTGTGTGCACATTTCCTATTTAATCATTTTTGTTGTTTCTGCTTGATCTGGAGGAACAAGTTCTATAGCACGGATATTCACAGTTTTCCTGCTCGAATGTGTAGCAAATACTTTCTCCCCAGCTGTCATTTATGCATTTACATTTTGGTTTTTTTATGATGCTTTTCACAGTACAGTTTTGGGATTTTTTTTTTCGTGTTTTGCTTTTTAATTTCTAGGTGGTCCAATTTGCCAAACTTTTTTCTTTGGGCTACTGGGTTTGGAGCCAGATTTAGAAAACGCTCCCTCACTCCAAGATACAGAGACAGAGATGAGATAGAGACATGACATATGCCCTCTACCTGACCCTGAGGGATAGATATGTACACAGATACGTAAATACGTAGACACATAGATACATAGATAGACTTGACTTACATGTAACCTTACATATACGTAGTCTTATACTGTTTTTTTTTTTTCAAAATGTTTTCAATGTTCATTTATTTGTGACAGACACAGAGACAGAGTGTGAGCAGAAGAGAGGCAGAGAGAGAGGGAGACGCAGAATCCGACGCAGGCTCCGGGCTCCAAGTTGTCAGCACAGAGCCCCACATGGGTCTCGAACCCGTGAACCAGAAGATCACGACCTGAGCTGAAGTCAGACACTTAACCGACTGGGCCACCCAGGCGCCCCCGTTTTTTAATTTCTTAATATTTTATATTTAATGCACCAATCTTTAATCCATCTGGCATTTGTTATTATACACGGCATGCGGAAGGTACCTGATTTTACCCTCTTGCAAACGGACAGCGATCTGTGCCATGGTTCAAAGTGCTCACTTTGACCTCCAAGTGGCTGCCCTGCAGGAGAAGAATCTCTAGACTTGAGTCTGCCTAGCCTAGGAGGAAAACCGGACGGGGAAGGAAGCAGATCCCCCAACCCCCTGCCCCACCCGGTCCCTTTACATTTATCGCATCCAGCAACAGCAGGTGTCAGTGAGGTTCCTCTACTCAGAGAGCAGGGCAAGGCGGGCAGGCTGCCGAGGGGGCCATGAACACTACATCACTTGAACACAGCATTACAGGAATGGTCAGGGCCTGAGCTATGGTTCCCCTGGGACCACAGTAACTTATGTGCCCAGAGAAATCATTTTCCTGGAAGATGCATTTTAGGCAGTGCGGAGGCTCGGGTGACCCTTATATCATCCGGTCCCAGGTTTCTGTGGATTTACACATGCTGGCTCCCCACAACAGAAAGAAATCTAATTACCAGTGGAATAACTTACAGGTTAGGGGACCTCCAGTGTGCACTCAAACCGGCTGTAAATCCTCCGAGCTGGATCCCGAGGAAAGTGAACTGGTGCTCAACCGAGATACCTCACAGCTCAGAGAGCGAGCGTCCTTTCTAACCCAGGTGTGGCCAGGGGGAGCAGGTGGCCTTCAGAGGAACCGGGGTACAGGGGGCCCGGAAAACGGAAGGAACCTCAGGCCGCGCGTCAGAATGCCCAGGTCTTCGTTCTCCTACTGGCCACCAGCGTGACTTTAGCCTCTTGCTTAACACCCTTCCTCAGTGTCCCTGTCCCAAAACACTGGTTCCCACGTATTAAGCCTCCTCCCAGGGATGTGCTAGTTGTTTTAGACGCACATCTCCGATTTTCAGGACGGCGTTGAAAAGGGAGAGTGAGTATTTCCATTTTGCGTATGTGGAAACAACATCAAAGAGTTTAAGGGGATCTGTTGAGGGCGGCATTGCTGGAAAGCAGCAGAGCCCAGCCCCAACCCCCCCACTCCGGCCAAGCACAAGGGGTAAACACTTGCCCCAGCATCCGTGTCTCCAGCTCTGTGCATAGAAGCTCAAGGGTGCATGGAGGAAGGATTTCTGGGCCTCCCGCTGAGGCCACTGACGAGGTTTCTCCGGCTTCTCTCTCCCTCGGCCTTGGTGTGGCCTTGGCCCTGGTGACACACACACACAGTCAGTGGCAGCCTGGTCCACACAGCAGGCCAGCACTCTGCACCAAGGGCTCCAGCCTCACCAGAAACCGCGTCCTCCTCCAGCCCGAACATTGGCAGGGCCGGGGAGAGAGACGAACGGGGCCCGCAGGCCACATGTCTGCACACGCGAGTTCTAACACAGCCAGTGTTAGTTACATCACAAACGGCCCACGCTCCCACCTTGACAAAAAGACCTTCGTAGCAACAAAATGCGAACAGATCAGCGATTGCAGCCTTTAAATAAGTAAAAGCCTTCCGGGGCGCCCGGGGGACTCAGCCGGTTGCGGTCCAAGTTCAGCTCAGGCCATGACCTCACGGTTTGTGAGTTTGAGCCCCGCGTCGGGCTCTGAGCCTGCTTGGGATTCTCTATCTTCCTCTCTCTCTGCCCCTCGCACTCTCTCTCTCTCTTAAAGTATCTTAAAAGTATCTTAAGAAATAAAATAGGGGGACCTGGGTGTCCAGTCAGTTGGGCATCCAACTTTGGCTCAGGTCACAATCTCACTGTTCATGGGTTCGAGCCCTGCATTGGGCTCCTTGCTGACAGCTCAGAGCCCGGAGCCTGCTTCAGATTCTGTGTTTCCCTCTCTCTCTGCTCCTCGCACATTCACATTCTGTTTCTCTCTCTCTCTCAAAGGTAAATAAACATTAAAAAATATAATAACAACATAAAAAAGGAAAAAAGGAAAGAAGATACCTTTAAAAGTATGTACAAATTAGGAACACTAAAGTTATATGTCGATACGATTCCAGTGGAAGTTATTTCTCTCCTAAAATATTTAAACGTTGCTAAAAAAATTTAAAAGGCAGAATATGAGTCATAACGAATATGAACTATTTGGATCAAAGCTACTTAAATAGAGCTGAAACTTTCAAATTCGATTTCTTAAAACTTTGGATGTAAGCATCTTTGTAGAAGCGAAACAGTTCGTGACCCTACGAGTCAGTGTCCCTCTAGCTGCCGATGGACAGAACCGATGTCGTGCTTCACGCACATTACATCTCGAGCTTCACACGTACACAAATTTAAGAGTAACATGAATTGTTTGCTATACTGAACTATGTCTCCACATCCATACGCAAGCACCGTGAGCCCTGTGCTCAGTCTTATCTCCAGAACCAGGAATTGGAATATGAAGAGAAGCGACACAATCATTTGTTTTATGAGAATCTATGGCATTCGAGCTGAGAGGAAGGATTTGACAAGCTAATTAATTTGCCTTTTCTCTTACCCAAGCACTTCCCCTGCTCCAATCTGCCCCGCTCTCCGAGGCGCTGCCTGCCCCCGATGTTTCTAGAAGCATACGGCACACAACCTTCGTGGCATTCGGTCCAGCTTTCCAGGACATAAGGCAAGGGATGTGCAGAAGGGTTTCCCTGGGGCCTCAATGGTGACTGTCACTGAGCTGGTCTTTAAGGTGACAGATTGTGTTGAGCCAGCCCTGAGCTCCAGGTCCCAAGCGTGAGAGTCGTGTGTGTGTGTGTGTGTGTGTGTGTGTGTGTGTGTGTGATACTCAGGCCCTTCAAAGTATAAATCTCAGAGCAGAGGCTACTCTATTCAGAGTCTCAATGTGGTTCAGGAAACAGAAGTTTTGGGGGAATGCCAGGGGCCCCCAAGACCACCCCCAGGTAGACTCATAGGACCCAGCATACGGTCAAACTCATGGCTATGATTTATTATGGCAAAAGGATACAGAGAAACTCCGCAAAAAGAAAGGCGCAGGGGGAAAAGTCTAGAGGAAACCAGGCACAGGCTTCCACACTCCTCTCCCTTTGGGGTCACACAGGACAAGCTTAATTCCCCAGCAATGAATTGTGACAGCATGTGTGAAATGCTATCTCCCAGGGAAGCTCATGAGAGACTCGGTGCCCATGGCTTTTACTGGGGGAAGTTGAGCGGGGGTACTGGTCACAGAGCACCCTCTGCCTGCCACATACCAAAATTCCAGACTCCCAGGAAAGCAGATAGATGTTGAGCATGAATCATATTGTTTGGAAAGCTTAGGCGCCGTGAGCCACCCTTACCAGGGGATGCTGGGGACCTTCCCCCAATCCACGTTGCTGGATGTCAGTTGCAAGAACCAGCCTTGCAAGCAGGACTTTGTAAGGAGAGCAGCCTTAGCGGATGGGGAACGTGGAGGAAGGGGAATCCTTTTCATCCCACCCATCCTTGAATTCCATTTAAGGTGAAAGCTGGGGACCGGCCTGAGCAGAATCAGAGGCAGTGACAAGCTTCCTGCCTTGGGCAGATTAATCTGAGTGCTTGCACGCTGTCTCCTAGAAGAGGCTAACAGACGACAGCATTCTTATAAAGCTCATGTTCAAGCAAATCTAAACAGTATATTGTTCAGGAATGTCCTAGACGGTTAAACTATTTTTAAATACAAAGGAATTCGGGACAATTTTTACCAGAGGAGGCGGGGGGGGGGGGGTGTGGTGGAGGCAGCGACTCGAGGTTCCTCTGGAGAGGGGCACGTAGTTGATTAGCAACGTTCTTAAGACAGGGGTGGGTTCAAGGGCTCGTTTTATAATTATGGTTCATAACTCCACATGCAAGCTATGAATACATAGATTCTTTTATGTGGACCAAAAAATATACACACTAAGATGTTTTAATTGTTTAACATTTGCCTACCATCTGGGCAATGGTTAGGCAGGCACCCTTTCTATGAACACATGTGGGAAAGGATTATCAGTGCTGGGTACCCTCAAAGCTAAAAATCATTACACTACAAGGCTCCTGGGGGGCTCAGTCGGTTAAGCGTCCGACTTCAGCTCAGGTCATGATGTCACTGCTCGCGAGTTTGAGCCCTGCGTCGGGCTCTGTGCTGACAGCTCCAGAGCCAGGAGCCTGCTTCCGATTCTGTCGCCGTCTCTCGGCCCCTCCCCTGCTTGCACACTGTCTCTTTCTCTTTCTCTCAAATATAAAAAAAATACATAAATAAATAAAAACATTTAAAAATAAAATACATTATAATTTAATTGACATAGAAACCCATGGTCATCTTAACTCAAATGACATCAAGCTTAATATTCTTTTTTTTTTATTAATTTTTTTTTTTACAGAGACAGAGAAAGAGTGTGAGCAGGGGAGGGGCAGACAGACAGGGGGACAGAGAATCTGAAACAGGCTCCAGCCTCTGAGCTGTCAGCTCAGAGCCCAACGCCGGGCTCGAACTCACAAACTTCGAGATCATAACCTGAGCCGAAGCCGGACACTTCACGGACTGAGCCACCCACGCACCCCAAGCTTAATATTCTTTCCTCAGTGTCTGGTCGTATACCATTTTTCTCTTGGAGGATCTCATTTTCGTGAATCAATTAGGTTTTGTGAATCAATTCAAGTTTTATTACTCTGCCTTTCGTTATTTCTATTCGCAGGTGAATAGCATTATTTCGTTTTCAGTATATTTACTTTCATAGGTACATTCTATTTATGATGAGTGATTATAAGGGAGGAAAAAGTTTTCCCTCCTTCTCTTCTGCGTCCTTAGGCCAATCTAATGATTGAATTGACATGAGGCAGATGAGCAGGAGAATAAGGAGTTTAATTTTGTATGTATGGGAGCCCCACGAGGACATGAGATGCTCTCAGACGCTCAGGTAACTGAGGGAGAGTTACCATCCTTAGCTAAACAGGAGGCAGCAGGGCTCTGGGACTTTAAAGAGGCGACAACCTACAGGAAAACGAGAAGAAAAGTGCTCTCTTCCCCGTACAGGCTCTCCATCTAAAGTCCTGTAGGCCGTGTAGGGGGAGGGAAAAAGCTCTCCCTGACTCTGTTGGTCCTCGAACGTCTTTAGCCTGAAACACTCCACATGCCAAAAATGGAACATTCTGGGGCAGCCTGCCCTGAACCCTATCCTGATGCTGGTTTTCTATTTATGGCACAGACGCAATGTTTCCCTTTAAAATAAGTTTCTCCTTATCTAAGCTCAACCTGGAGACGAGTTAAATACAAGTATTAACCAGACGGTAGCACAAGGGGTACAGGATGTGGCCAAGTCACCCGTGAAGTGAATGAAAATTCTCAGTCCGGGGGCGCCTGGGTGGCTCAGTCGGTTAAGCGTCCGACTTCAGCTCAGGTCACCATCTCGTGGTCCGTGAGTTCGAGCCCCGCGTCAGGCTCTGGCCTGATGGCTCAGAGCCTGGAGCCTGCTTCTGATTCTGTGTCTCCCTCTCTCTCTGCCCCTGCCCTGTTCATGCTCTGTCTCTCTCTGTCTCAAAAATAAATAAAACGTTAAAAAAAAAATTAAAAAAAAAAAAGAAAAAAAAATTCTCAGTCGGGAAAGCGCCATACAACGCTATGTGACATCCAAATATCTATCACCCAAGGTCACCCAAGTGACATGCTGTGGGAGGCCACAGAGTTGCGGGGGCAGAAGGGTGGTGGGGCGACATGATCTTTATTCTTGGTGAGTCTCCACCTGGAAAAGCAGCACATACCGTCGTAGACGAGGAAACAGTGGGTGCCCGCGGGGGGGACACCCAGCAAGCGGAAACACGGGCAGGCCCCGGGCCGTGAGCAAGTGTGATGTTTCGAGTTGCACAGCCTTTTAAAAACACTTTCTAGACGTTAGGGTACAACCGAGCCCAGCGTTTCCAAGGGCTGTGTACAAATCCGGGGCCTTCCGGCTGGCACCACTGGGTTGCTGGACTGTATGTGCTTTCCCAAGGCAGGGTAACAGGTGTCAACTTTAAAGTGATAAACCGATAGCACAAGGCAGGGGGTAATAGGGTCTGTCCCACTTCTTGTCCGTGTGTCAGGCCTTACTGGGAATAGTCACTCATCCTGTCTGCCCATGGAAACTGAGCACCAGCTTGCTGGGTCTGAACTGATTGTGTTGGCATATCCTCAGTGGGGAAATAGAGGGGCACGCTGGGAAAAACGCTCATGAGATGTGACCCATGAGTCACTGCAGACGGCAGTCCTCTGAGGTTATGGCGTCCCGTCTCCTGCGCTCCTTTCAGTGCCGCGGGGCAACAGAAACAGGTGATGTAACACATTAAATAAGTCATTGCGTATGACGCCGTTGGGGACCAGGCAAGGCAGGGTGGCAGACGGCCGCTACAGCTATACCCTAGGCCACCCAGGCCCAAGGAGACGAACACCAAGAAGGCCAGACGCCGAACGTTTAATTCTGAGACAGAGTGTATTATTAAAGCCACCTTAGTCTCTAAAGAAATTATACGCATAGTGGGAAGAATGAAAAAGGGAAGCCGGAAGCGACTTGTTCATGGAGTCCCAACTACATGTGCCATCTAGCACTAAATACAGGTATGGAGAAGTTAGGTCAACCTTCAAGGGGCTCCCGTATGTGGAGGCGGACAGGCATAGAACGGTTACCAGCACAGGAGAACGGGATGATCGTGCTATGTAACAATACCATGCTCTGGGCGGGAAGGAGCCCAGATAGTTCACCTTGCAGGAGACGATCTGAAAAGGCTTCTTAGTCTTAATCACTCTTGTGGCCTAGAACAGAGCCTGGCACTTAGTGGGAGCTCACCAGATATTTGTTGAAGCAAGGAATGGATAAGGAGCCTGCGATAGGCTGAATGACGGTCCCCAAACACTCCCATGTCCTAATCCCTGGAACCTGTGACCATCACCTTGCATAGCAAAAGGGACTTTGCAGACCTCACGAAGTTAGGGCTTGAGATGGAGAGATCATCCTGGGTAATCCAGCCGTGCCCTAAACACAATCCCAAGTATCTTGTGAGAGGGAGATGTGACATACGGACAGGAGGAGGCAATGTGAGGCCGCAGAGGCGGAAAGACTTGACCACAAGCAGAGAGACATCGGCAGCCCCCGGAAGCCGGAAGAAGCAATAAAACCGATCTCCCTGAAGCCTCCCACGGAAGCCCCGTCCTGCGACGACACCTCCATTGGGGCCCCTAAGACTCAGTTCAGATTTCTGGGCTCCAGAACCGTAAGAAAACAAGTCTCTGGTGTTCTGAAGCCCCTGAGTTTGTGTCATTTGTTACAGCAGCCACAGGCAATTAACACAGCCACCGCTCTGGGAAGAAATTATAGGCAGAGGGAGCTACAAAAGCTGTCTGGGCAATGCCAGGTAATTTGGAGAGCCTAGGGATCCTGAGCTGAGGCACCCTAGGATGCAAACAGCTTGAGGAAGGTGAGTCTGGCTTGGCTGGGCAGGCTGGACGGAAGACACAGAGGCCAGAGGCAGGGAGCTCTGCCAAAGAGGTTCTTGAGGCAGCTCGGGCGTGCAAAGGGGATGAGAGCCAGGCCTCAGGGATTAGCAGTGGGAATGAGAGAAGGGGCCGGTACAAAAGAAATTTCAAAGGCAAACTTGATGGAGCTTAGTGAAAGATTGAATATAGCAGATGAAGGAGAAATTTCTTCCAGCTGTTAGAGCTGAGACTGGCAGAGAGGGGGAAATCGGAGGCAAGAAGAGACATTTCTAAATGTTTCTAACAATAGCCAGTTGGTCGCAAAAACATCCCAGGGCCATGATTTGAGCTGATCTACGTGTCCAAGGAACACGTCAAAGGCCAACACCCTTCGTGGCTGGCCACCAGTGGCTGGAGTAAAGGGTTATTACAGAGCTCCTTGTTAGAAAGCATGGAAGAGTTCCTTCCAGCCTACCTCCTGATCTCCCAGCAGCTAAAGCCTCCCGTGGCCTCAATTTTCAGAGGGGGGAGGCGGGCAGGAGAATGGGGTAGAGGAGATGGAGGGAAGGGGAGAAAAAGGGGAGGAAGGGGAGGAGAAAACAAGAGCGCGGGTCAAGCACACGCAGACATATTCTAGCTACCCTCTTGCCAGGAGCCTGGCCCCATCTCTCACTTGCGGCTACTTCCTTTCTCGAGGACCCTGTGGAGCAACCTTTCTCACCAGCAACGCAAGCGGCTTCTGACATGTTGGGGGACTGCAGAGCACGGAGAGGTCAGTGGACTAAGCAGGACCTGATCTTGAGGGAAACAGCTAATTGAGAATGTGCTCTCAAACCGGGAACTGCCCGGAGCGTGGAGCGGGGCCCGGAAAAGACGGCGGTCAGTCCCAGAAGCACATCTCAAGAGATCTTAGCTAGGGCTCGGGAGAGCACGAATAACAACAGAGCACAAGCATTCGGTCCCCGCCCTCAGCCTGTGGTCGCCCTGGCACCTACTGGGGAATCCTGCAAATGTGTCAACTAATCCGAGAAGGCCACAGCTCTCGAGTCCCCCTTTGTACAGAAACTGCCAGGCCTCCGTCTTCATCCTGGCTTGGGGGTGGGAAGGAGAGAAAACAGAGCTTCCTGCATTTACTTATTAGTAATTTATCGAGCATCTCCTGTGTGTCAGGCACCTGTTAGATGCTCAGACTACTCAGTGAATGAGACAGGTCCGGGCCTTGTCCCCATGATGCTTCTAAATATTACCAAAAATAGCCTTACAAAAAAAAAAAAAAAAAAAGGCCCGAGCAGAAGCTTGAATCAGAACCAAGTCTCCATATTTTCCAAAAGCATTGAACTGGCGAACGCGCAAGTGTTCTCTGGACCAAACCAAGATTCCATTCCCTCTGAGTCTCTCTACTTTTAAAAGGAGACTCACGCAACCTGCCGAACAACAGGAAGCCACGTGGCCTGCCTCTTCGGACGCCGTCCCCAGAGGAAGGGGCCGTCATCACTGACGAGTCAATTTAGTCGCGTCACTTTCCAGAAGCGTTACCCCGTTCCCTGCCCAAGCCCCTTCGTACGTCCATTCGCTCACCTGACAATGATTTATGGAGTGCCCGGCACGTGCCAGGTGTGGACCAAGGGCCGACAGGCCAGCAGGTGTACCCCATTCGCTCGCTCTTCCTGTCGGCCTTGGCCGGCGGACAGGGACACTTTGGTCAGACCGGCGGAGAGCTGAGGGTCAGCCTGCAGAAGGAACTGGCCCCCACACCAAGGGCTGGCAAGTGGCAGGGCCGGAAGAAAGTGCCCAAGACCCTGGTTTCTATTCTAACACCTTCCCCCTACCCTCCGCCCGGTTCCATCCCTGAGAACCAGCCAGCCAGAGAGCTGTGGCCCGGCCTTTGGCATTACCCAGTGGGTTCACGATCCATCACTGAGTCCCCTGGTGACCCTGTACGGTAAGCTTTGCGACCCCCCCCCCCCTTGACAGACAAGAAAACGGAGGCACAAGGAGTGTCGGAATTTGTCCCAAGTTACGCAGCTGGTGGGTTGCCAGATCGAGGCGTGAGCCCGGATCTTAAGACTTCCATGTGTTTCTTTCTCTTAATAGTGAACTGCTTCTCTTTTCTTCCTGGCATCTTGTCCCCACCCCCCCCCCCGCCCCCACCAAGTCCCAATCCAACCAAAAAAAAAAAAAAAAAAGAAATACTAATAATTAAGTTAAATTAAAAACAGAAATGTCTTCTCCTCCCCAGAATCTGGCAGCCGGCAGCAGCCAAGCCTCTGGAGAACACTTAGTGATTTCCAGGGGAAATCTGACCATTGCTAACGGCCAAAGATACTGCCGTGTTTTCAATTAGGGAGCTGAGTACTCTGGCTTCAGAGGCCAGGGAACTGTGGACAGAATGCTCCAGGAGAGAAGAACTGACCTCTCTCAGAACCCCCTCTGTTCCCGGCTAATATGTCAATAGCCTCTTAAATGGAACGTTGTATGTCTGGGATTTTACGGTCAGACTCATCCTTTTGGGGTAGGGTTGAGGGTTGTTGTGTTTTTTTTTTTTTTAATCTAAAGTTGATTGCCTCCCTCATTATCAAAGCCACCATCCATCTGGTTCCACTTTCTTAAGGGCTGCAGCAAGGATTGAGCTGGAAATGTGTTTTTCCTTGAGGTTTTAGGATTCCCTCCTCCCGCCGTGTTAAGGGTTGTTCAAGTTTTAATGTTGTCACTGCAATGTGATCTCCCAGTAGTGGAGGGGGGGGGGGGCCGGCTGCGCCATTTGAAACTAATTTACAGCTTCATCGGGGACTATCGTCACTTGAAATGAAATAACCCAAAGCACCAGAAATTATACGACGGAGGGAGCAAGCAAGGAAGGGATCGGGGGGAATGTTGTAAGCCGTTAAGAAAGGACTCCCCGAGCTTTGCCAGATACTGCCTTTGGGTGCAAAGGGCAATCTTCCCTTTCCTTCCCACCCACCTTTGGAAACCAAAACACACAGGGACAACATAAAAAATTCAGTATGTTGTTTTCTGAAAGGTTTCTCGGGGAAGATACGGACTCCACGGTGGCTTCCACAAAGCCAAGGCAGAGCTTTTACCGGGGGAAAAAAAGGTGGGTAGCCCCAGCACCGGGTGATGGGAACTTCTGCGGCACACGTGAAGTAGAAATGGAAGTCTGGAGCAGGAATCAGGGGTGCGTGGCGGGGAGGGGGCGGGCTGCAAGCCCTGTGGGGGAGGGGCACGCGGGGAAGAGCCTCGAAGAGGCTTACAAGCTTCATCAAAAATGGCAACCACCGGGGCACCTGGGTGGCTCAGTCGGTTAAGCGTCCGACTTCGGCTCAGGTCATGATCTCACGGTTCGTGAGTTCAAGCCCCGCATCAGGCTCTGTGCTGATGGCTCAGAGCCTGGAGCCTGTTTCAGATTCTGTGTCTCCCTCTCTCTCTGACCCTCCCCCATTCATGCTCTGTCTCTCTGTGTCTCAAAAATAAATAAACGTTAAAAAAAATATTAAAAAAAAATGGCAACAATCCTTTGCACCACTCTTGGCAGTCCCACACCTTCTCACTTGACCCTCCCAACCGCCCTGCGAAGCACGCAGCGTTATCAGTCCGTCCGACCAGGCTCAGAGAGGCCAAGAGGCTTGCCCCAGACCACACAGCTAGCTGTGAAGAGACAGCGCCAGAATCCGAACCAAGGTCCGTCACTGGAACCCACAGCCGGGGATTATAAGCACAACAGCGACCAGGACAGAAGGGGCATGGAATCTTTGGGTGCCTCCACGCGAACGGCATTGGGAGTCGGCGGGCGTCTTACTTTCCTGCCGTCAAGCGTGCTGGCCCCGCCACCTTGAGGCTCGAGCTAGTGACGTGGCCCAGAGAGGCAGCTCTCTGACTCGCTCGAGGGAGTTCTCTGCCCTCACTCAACACAGCATAAATCTGTCAGTGACAAAGCCACGCGCATCATCTCTGGCTCGACGAGACCTTCTAAAGCTGAAACACGCGGATTATAATCCGTCTGCTCCTATACGCCAACGAGTATCTGAAAGTAATTTGAGAGCCATTAACTGATGCTTGCGTAACGCCTGGCACACACAGAATACTCAAAACACACTGGCTGTGACTGTCTTCCCCAAATCCTCCCGCTCCCCTCCAGAGCTGGGATCTCAGAGTTGGAAGGAAGCGTCACGAAGGTCCTCGATCCAGCCAAAAGGATAGATATCTGTCATGGGGTTATGTCGCCTATAGTAACCGCTAACACCGAGCACGTAGCCCGTGGGAATCACCCCTCCACTGCTGTAAGCGCCTTCGTTCTCAGCACCACCCTGTGAAGTCTTGGACGACCCTATTTGACAGCCGGAGAATCCGGAGTGAGGACGAGTGAGACATCTCTTGCCCAACCAGGATTCAAGCCCACACGCCTTGCCTCCCAGCGAGGAAGCTTAGCCACGATGCGATGTAACCGGTGGAGCCTTCCCCGCCGTCTAGAGCAAGCGGCTGTCTAGCCTTAGCTTGGAGATCCCAGGGCGGGCCGCTCACTGCCTCCAGAGACAGCCCTCCTGCTGCATTTGAGGACAGCTCTCTGGGGCAGAAGGTTCATCTCGACGTCTCGCTCCCTGCTGTTTCCTACCCGTTGCTCCCGATAACGCGTGGAGCCCTCCTCGGACGGCGAAGCCCTTTTCCCCAAACCTCGGCAGGCACAGGGGATCTACCGAAGTGCAGGTCCGTGACTAACGACCTAGGGTGGGGCCCGAGGCTCTGCATCGCCCACACGCCCCCGTGACGCTGCGGCTCCTGGTCCACGGCACACACTTTGCGGATGGAGGTTCCTCTAGGCCGGGAGTGGGGTCACGTCCGGCCTGCCACCTGTTTCCGTAAACGACATTTTGTTGGAACCCATCTGCAAGCCCGTCTGTTCACATACTGGCTACGGTGGCCTCTGTGCGACGGCGGGGCCCAGTAGCGGTGACGGGAGCCGCCGGGCCTACAAAGGCCTTTACCGGAAGGGTCTGCCAACCCCTGGGTCAGGTGACTGCCGTTCAGATTTCTCAAAGCACTGTGGCGCCCCCCACCCACGCACTCGGAGCGTTCTCACCTCAGGACTTGCCGTCTTTCCCACTGGGCTGAGTCTCAAGTCCCCTCGGCATCCTGGGGCCTAACTCCCGAACACATTCAGGTTAGGCAGAAGCCCTCTTAAAGGAGGAGGGAGCGTCACCCCCAAACACTCAGTCGCAGGAGTAGACAGAGACCATTCACTGCTGATCCTCAGGCCATATTCTCTGCAGGGGAGGGGCGTCAGGGCCTCTGCCCCCCCTCCTCACCCCTCACCCCCAAGCCCCCCACCCTGCTCCCTCGCCTCCTCCCCAGCGCTCTCGCCCCCCCCCCCCCTCCACCCACACTCTCTACTGCCCCACAGCCTCTGCTTGGGCTTTCTGCTTAATAATTGATACCGACTGCTGCCGAATGCAGAATGTCAATTGTCGGGAGCTTCGGGAATTCTCCGCCCAGGCTGTACGGAACCGGTCCCCCCTCCTAAGGCTGCGGGGAGCAGCCCTGCTCAGTTCCACGCTGTAAGTGGGCATCTCTGACCATCCAGAGACGGCATCCCAGAGGGATGCAGGGACCCAGGCTTGGGAGATGACCAGGGGCTATTCATACCCTCAGGACCACTGCTTCCGCGATCTCAAGGCCTGTGCTCACTCGGGGCTCGAGGTGGCTCACTTAGTGGCTGAGTGTGGCTCAATGAGGAGGCGTTAAAGACTTGGCTCTTCTTAGGCAGGGCAAGAAACTCTTAACTGGGGTGACTCAGGACTGAAGGAAGTTCCCGATACACCTCAGACCTGCTTTTTTAAAAACTGCCTTTCCTTATCTCAGCGTTTCCTTATCATCCGCATCTCTGATGATGGAGACATATCTGTCTAGGCCAATACGGTAGCCATTAGCCACACAAGGCTCTCGAGCATTTGCGATGTGGCTACGGTAACTGAGGGACAATGTTTTTAATTTTAATTAATTTAATGTTTAGTTCTTTTTGAGAGAGAGAGAGAGAGAGAGAGAGACAGAGCATGAGGGGGGAGAGCAGCAGAGAGAGAGGAAGACACAGAATCCGAAGCAGGCTCCAGGCTCTGAGCTGTCAGCACAGAGCCCGACTCAGGGCTCGAACCCACGAACCGCGAGATCATGACCTGAGTCGAAGTCGGATGCTTAACCGACTGAACCACCCAGGCGCCCCTAATTTTAATTAAATAGCCACACATAGCCCATGGCTACGGTATTAGACAGGAAAGGGTTTAGCTCATGCATGAAACTCGTTAGAATTTGATCTTTCCACTCTGGGGCCTGGTCAAAAAGTCCCTTGGGAGAAGTCACATTTGGGGCTATTTGAAGTCATGGGCTCCTTAGTATGAATCCAGGCACTGAAAATAGGGATTAATTTAGGGGTGGGGAGTCAGGGAAAGGGGGTGCTGGAGGTCACTGGGACCCAGGGACGGATGAGAAAGGTCAAGATCAGGCCAGCTGGAGACCAGTACAGGCACATATACAATTTTGCCAACCTGGGACCCAGCCGGGACCTTGGAGGCGACCAGTCAGTATGGAAGAAAGCCCTATCCGTTTCTCCTGGCACACCAGACACTTGACGAATGGCAGCAAGGGAGGAAGAGGAAAAGAACTTGTAAGCTGGTTTAAGAAACAAAATCACAACAGCTGAAACCACGGCAGGACAGTCAGGGGCCACGGTACGGCAATGCTCCTATATAAACCAGAAATTCCGGGAGTGGGGACGTCAGTGGGGGCTGAAGAAATCCTGGAGGAAGTGGGAGTCGCCATGGGCCAGGCACTGGGCAGGGCTCGTTTTGATCACAGGAAAAGAGATGGCACCCTGGGCAGGAGGAGGCCTTGAGCAGATGCACAAAGGTGGGCCGAGGGGGCAGGTGGCTAAGCGGGCAACCGATCCCATCCCGTGATGAGGGTGACGGGCCAGCGGGGGAGACAGAACTGCGGTGGGACGGCCGCCATGGCACTGGACGTGGGGGTCAGGACAGCTGCGAGGCAGGAGTTTGGGCTTCGGTGGTGTTCTCGTGGTCTCAGAAGGTGCCTCAGAACAGGGTTCCGGCAGAGGCATCCTGGAGAAGCAGTGCCTAAGGTCAAGCTCAGGAGGAGCCAGGGGCGGAGCACCCTGCATGGGGGACGCAGGCCCCTCGAACTGGCTGATGGTTGCCTAGAACTGTACTGTGGTCTGAGTGCTTCCTGTCCGATGCCCGTTGCTTCATCGGCGGGCGGCAGACTCCTGCCCGCCCCCTGCCCCGTATCCTTCCCAGGAGACTCCCCCCAAAACCTGTTGCGCACGCCTCATTCCATCTCAGGCTCTGCTCTTGTAGGACCTGAAATAACACAGTAAGGGATAGAGAATTCTATTATCTCCTAAGAGATATTATTGCTCTTTAAAGGCTGAGGCATCCCCCTGACCCAAACGGTCCCTGATAACACCTCTGGAGCTTAGGAAGTACTCCAGACACGTGGGTAGTGTGAATATGCATCAGCCACAAAGAAGGGGTCTGGCCACCAGGAGCAGGGGCATGGAAAACACAGGTTTTCTAATTTGCCTGGGCAAATCCTGATGATGGCCCCCAGTGGCCTCCCATATCCCATTCTAACCCCGCCCCCTTCTGCTCCTGAAACCCACCCGCTCCACTTTTCTCCAATATGGGCACCAAATGTTTCAAACTTTTGATCCTGCAGCGATAACAGAAGTGTGAGGGATGGGGTGGGGGTGGGGGGACCACAGAGATGCTCTGGGTCCCTGGTAACACTTTCCCGGCGCGGAAGGAGTAGGGAGTAGAGAGGGCTTCTGTCACAGTGCCTCTCCTGTCACAGGCCTGTTGAAGCAAGTCAAAGGCCATCAGAGGAGGCCTTTCACGAACCTCCACTACTCACTGGGTTCGCTCATTCCCTTGTTTTGAGTTGGGCTTCTCAACTCAGCACTAAGGACATTTCAGGCTTGATCATGCTGTGTTGGGGCTGCGGGCAGGGGGGCTGTCCTATGCTTTGTAGACAGACACCAGCATCCCTGGCCTCTACCCACCAGATGCCAGCAGCACGCCCCCCCCCCCAGTTGTGACAACCAAAAACGTCTCCAGATATTGCCAAATGTCCGCTGAGGATACAAGCATCCTATTTGAGGACCACTGAGTTAAATTATCGGGAGTACTCCCGCTTTGGGCAGAATAAAATAAATTCGCATCCTGTGGACTGCTTCTGTCCCCACCGATCTCCCTACACTGAGTGCAGCTTTCAAGTCTTGCCGGGTCTCTGGTTCACCTGAACCTCCCAAGATAACTTTTCCAGACCTGGTCCTGGGGGACCCCAGCCCCTCCCCAGACTCCAGAACCTTCTCTGTGTGTCCAGCCCCCTCTTATCAAGTCCCGTTGGCCAGGCAGCCCAGCAGAGCCCAGCAAACAGCCACAGGGGTACTGTCTGCCCAGAGAGTCTTCAGATGGTCTTACTTAAGTATGCCAGTGGCTTCCGTTATGGATCAATAGTGTAGCGCTGTTTCCCCTCACTGCATTTAAAAGGAACTAATCCAAGCAGGGATTACATTTGCTGTCCATCACTGAACATCTCTTGATTTATTTATTCATCCAACAAATAGTTACTGAGCTCCTTCTAGATGGCAGGCACGGTGTTAGGAGCTATGGATATAATCATGAGTCAGGCAGACACAACCAACTCTGCCCTTCCCAGCGGGAGCAGGTGCGGGCTCCCAAGTCAGGCCGCTGGGGTTTGAATCCGGGATCCACCACCCGCCAGCGACCTGACTTTGTCCGTCTTCACCTCCGTAAGGCTCAGTTCTTCATCTGGAACGTGGAGATAGTGGTGGCTCCCACCTCACGGGGAGATGGGAATTAGAAGGAGGAAAGAATACAAAATGCTTAGCGCAGCGGCTGGCACGTGTTAGGGTAACAAAGCGCTCATCCTGCAGTGGAGGGGGGGGTGTCGTTATTATTATTCAAGATGTTGCATTCGCGACTCTGTAGCCTGGGGGGAGAGACTGACAAATTTAACATATAGGGTGTGATAAGTGACCTGAGAAATAGACCACCGAACTCATTTGGGTGCCGGTGGGGGAGGGCTAGGGCTCAGGGATGCTTCTGGCAGGAAGAAGCGCCCTCTAAGACCCGAAGCTGAAGTTGAAATTAGCCGGAAATTAATGAGGTGGTGGGGAGAGTGTTGCAGGCAGCGGGAAGGGCCTGTGTTAAGGCTCAGAGACCAGAGCACGGGGGTGGGGGACGGGAGCGCAGATGCTGCAGATGTCAGCTGGGGTCACACCAATCAGTCCTGTAGGTCAAGGTGGCTGATTTGGCCCTAGAGCAATGGGAAACCATTGCGAGTTTTCAGCAAAGGAGGGGCATGATCAGATTTGGTTTCGAAAGCTCACTCTGGCTGGAGAGAGAAGAAATGACGGGAGGGGCGGCCGAAGAAGTGACAGTGACCTGGCCTAAGGAGTGATAACAGGAACTGGAAGAGGGGGACAGCCTCCAAGTCCACAGGGCCGCAGACTCTGGGATCACTACACCTCCAAACACACAGTAGATGACCCAGAAACAGCTGAAGAACAAGTAAGTGAATGGGGTATAACCATCCGGTGTCTGGGGGACCATTTAGGCTCTTGGCAAATTCCCCTCGCATCCAGCTCAGGGGCATCTTCAGGAAGGTGATTCAGAGCAAAACAAAAAATGCCTTCCTCCCAGCATCATCTTCCCCCACCGGCAGCCACGACCTGAGCAGACAGAGAGAGAGAGAAAGAAGGAACAAATACCAGGCAGTCAGAGAAGAGAAACAAAATGTGCCGGGCTCAAGCGGCTGCCATCTGTGGTGAGGCTAAAGAAATGAGGTCCAGAGTCTGGAAGGGCAGGAGCCAAGAGGGACCGGATCAAAGGCTCCCAAGTCCCGCCACAGGCACCTAAGGCCGGCTGACGACAAATGAGCTCCCCCAGGGAAAGCGCCCGGCATGTAAGGTGCTCAGCACCGTGTTTGGGGGTTTCCGGCACTGATGCGGTACAAGCTCGCTCCCCACAGCACAGAGCACCAGCTTGGAGCTTAAAGCAGGGAGTCTGGGGCGACTACAAGAAGGAGCAAACTTTCTTAAATATTAATTTTTAATTAGACAACTAATTCTCATAAAACATTAAAGCATCACAGATAAGCTGAAGTCCCTTGGCACCACTAAGCTCCGTTCCCAGCGCCTTCCTCCCCTCTCCCCGGAGGTGACCACTCTCCAGGTTCCTGAGAACGCTTCCCAGCCTTTTGCTGTTTATTTACAGGCAGGTAAGGTGCCCAAAGAAAGCACATTATACCGTTTTGTGGGGAGTCTCGTTTGCTCGCTTATCGTTGTGGCTGCAAATAGCCAGTGTTCTCCATCTGCAATTTGCTTTTTAATTCGCATCCGGTCTAGCGATGTGCCCATGTGGGTCCACAGGGCTCTGCCTCACCTTTCCCGACTGTAGCACAGTTACACATATTACACCTCGGGGAACGGGGCCATTCCCCCATGAACACTTTATACGATCGGCGGAAAATCCACAACACCTTACCCTTTAAGAATGGTTAGTATAGATCAAAAAAACAGATGTCTCTTCCAAAAACTCAGGATAAGGTCCAGAATGGTAGCGTCTACAGGGCCCCTGAGGCTTATAGGAGGAGCTGAGGGAAGTCTCCAACCTCAACAGCGAGGGCCCCACTCGGGGGACAGTTCAAATGCATGATTGAAAAGAGCTGCAGTGAGTGAGAAGCTGGGCAGAGAAACTGCTTCCGGCCTTGTTCATACTTGGCCTAACCCCTACCCCACACGGTAAAGGAAGCTTTTCTTAGCTCTCCCTTTGGGGTGAAGTCCAACCCTACCCTATAGCCCAACCCGACTTCTGAGCTCAAGCAGAGCAAGCTCCTTTGAACATGTTGGCAGACGGGAAGAAGGAGGTGAGTAAGAGAAATTCATCCCTTCTGTAAATGTCTTCATTGACCGGGGCCACCCGCCTCCTGACCCAAAAGCATACGTCCCGCCCTTCTTGAAAAGAGAGAGGGGGCTTGTTGGATCGCCGTGGCTTCTGTATTGCGGCCCTTCAGAAGACACCTGAGTTTGGATGACTCCCCCCAGGCTAGATTCTATCAGACACGGCAGCTCAGAGGGTAAAAACCAAAGCAAGGCCGAGGATGCTGAGATGGGGCTGCCGGAGCTCTTGACTGGCCCTATCAGTAGGTTGGGTGAATGGTCACCACACTGTCACCGCTGGTGATGCCTGACGTCCCATACGACAGTGCTTGCTCAAGGTCCTCTCCCTCATCAAAATGAAACTACCCTCCGTGCCCACCAGCTTGAAATCCCACCACCTGGCAGAAGTAAGCCACGCGGCACCCAACCCCACACAGATGAGCTGGACATTACCAGGGTTACCGCAGGGGTCGGGTGAAGACCCATAGAGACCCAAGGAGACGCTGGGTCTGGGCTGCGACCTTGTCTCCAGGTCAAGTCCTGGCTTTGCTCCTTATGGTGTCTCCAGCAGGTGACCCGCCCTCTCAGGAGCACCCTTTCCCAGTCACATCAGTGGGACCCCAACAGGGCCCTGCCTGTCTCCAGGGCTATTGGCAGCTCCCATGAGCTCTCGGTGTGCCGTCCAGATGGGCACGGGACAGAGGAGCCAGGAAGGAACTCGATACTCACCCTCCGTTTTCTTATCCGTAAAATGGAACACCAACGGCCCCTACCTCGCAGATTGTTTTAAGGATGGATGTAGATGCTGCAGGAAGCACCCAGTAAAAGGGAGGTGCCAATAACCACCATTGAAATAATAATTAGGCGTAATGAACACTGCAAGCATTACAGTCTGGGATAAGCCGCTGGTGTCTCAGAGAGGAAGGACTTAGCCTCCGGCAGACGGAAGCTCAGCTGACCCCCAGAGATCCCCGGTTCTTGACTCCGCTTTTCTGAGAGGTACGAGGACCGCTGGAGGCAAGCCTCCACCCACCAACTTTCTCGGTCTTCCCAAAGTCCCCCGCCATTGTGCGCACAGGGTGCTGCCACGACCACGCTGACATGACTCAATTATCTCCACCATGGACCTCCGCGGTTGGGCAGGGAACAGCCGGAGGGAGAGTGTGACAAGCTACCTCAGGCTCCTGGTCACCATTTGCTACAAGGGGAAGGGCGGGGGAAGGTCTGGTGGTGGCCCATTGGCTTGCATCTGGGGCCTTCCAGAGAAAACTCAGGATGGTGGGCCAAGCAAGAGGGTGGAGGGTGGGGCTTTTGTGGCCCCTCCTTTGGTTGTTTTTCATTTTTTTTTCATCTTTATTTATTTTTGAGAGAGTCAGAGTGCCAAGGGGGGAGGAACAGAGGGAGAGGGAGACAGGGAATCCGAAGCAGGCTCCAGGCTCCGAGCTGTCAGCACAGAGCCCAACTCCGGGCTCGAACTCATGAACGACGAGATTATGACCTGAGCCAAAGTCAGACACTTAAACGACTGAGCCACCCAGGCGCCCCATCCTTCGGTTGTTTTTAATGTTGTTGGTCCCCATCCAGCATCCAGGAGCCACCCACATCCCCCCTCCTCCTCCGTGAGGCCTCACACCCTAAGGATGTCTGAAATTTGTGTGGCCCCCACGACAGCCTTCTCTACCACCCTTACATTAGACTGGAATACTCCGGAAAAACTCAGAAGCAGCCCCAATCTCCTGCTCAAAACAACTGGCCTCGGCTCAACAGCGTGGCCATGGGGGGGACTTGGGGGACGGGAGCGTCGTGCCAAGTCACTCCCAGACTTTCAGAAGGTCGGAGCTCAAAGGTCCAGGCCCCGCCCCAACCCCTCCCTCAACAGATGAGGAAACTGAGTCCCAAGCGAGGAGCGACGCGCCCAAGTCGCAAGCCAGCGAGGGACCAGGAACCTCTAGACCCGCCCCTCCTGCCCCCTGCAAAAATAAATAAATCCCACCTGGATCCCTGCGTCCTGCTTTTCAGTAAAACATGGTAATAAACCCGTTCGCAATTCCTTCCTGAGTGGAATCCTTCGCGGCTCTGGCCTTTAATGAGAATCATCTGGGCAGATGCCGTGTGAACCGTGGGCTGACTTGGGGGGGCGGCTGGGGAGGGGGGGGTGAGAGGGAGCAGGCGCCTGGCGGAGCCCTGAGGTCCCCAGCACAGACCTGCGGAGAGCCAGGATCGCGGTCCCCACCTCCCCCACCCAGGTGTGGGGGAGGGGTCTTAACACCGCCACCCCCCCCCCCCCCCCCCCCCCCCCCCCCCCCTCACCCCCCATTTCCTGCCAGGGCGCCCCAGGCTCCGCTCGGGGCTGTGAAAGCACGCGCCTGCCCGTCCTCGCCGCTCTGGAAATTCTGGGAATTTCCTTTGAAGTCTGGAAGGCCTTTCATTCCGCCGCCTTCCCTAGGAATTCGGGCGAGCGGGTCTGCGGCGGACTGGGAGCCCCACCCCCTGCCCTGCGGGCCTCGCCGCGCCGCCTTTGCTCGGGTGCGCAGCGCCACCTGCGGACCGCTCGTGCGTCCCTTTCCCGGGGAGGGGTCCGGTCCCCTCGGCCCCGCAGGAGAGGCTGAACCCGGTGTGGCGAGGACCCGGACAGCAGCGGGTCCAAAGAGCGCGGGGTTCAACCTGAAGAAGTTCTGGGGTCGAGGCCCTCCGGGACAACGTGAACGCGGGCCACCTGTGAGAGCCACTCCGTCCACAGGTGGAGGACCCCCAATCTCCTGAGCTGC
This sequence comes from Lynx canadensis, assembly GCF_007474595.2. Classification (NCBI taxonomy): domain Eukaryota; kingdom Metazoa; phylum Chordata; class Mammalia; order Carnivora; family Felidae; genus Lynx; species Lynx canadensis. Next base: position 34,887,784 of record NC_044308.2, on the reverse strand, counting down.
TGTGAGGATCACAAGCAGTGGAGGTAAGATCCTTGGCACTGCCTTGCCTCCCCTCCCCCTCCCCAGTCTCTCCACCCGGGTCTTGGATGCCCGCGTGGGCCTCCCTCCCCCTCGGCGGCCACCTCTCTTCCTCTCCCAGCACCCTTCCCCAACCCTTACCTGTGCAACCAGTCTAGTTGGGGCTAAGCCTTCGAAGCCTCCCTTCCACCACGACAGACAGAAAGGCACAAGCACCGATCTGGGCCTCAGGAGACTGGACTGCATTCAGCTTAGCCAGCCGTCCCAGGACCTTGACCTTGGATAATTCCTCTGCCCCTTGCAGGGCAATTTCCTCAACTTTGAAAAAGGAGAGGCTCTGTTTAGATCTGTCCTCCTTGACTCAAGTTCTCTTTCCGAAACCGGTATATAAGGAGAAGTGCTCCTTTGGCCTTCCCCCACCCGATAATGACCCCTCCCACTCCCTGCGCCTCCTGGGTTGAATTAGTAAAGGGCACCACCCCAAGCTCCTCGCCCACCTGCAGACCTGGGGAGGGGGCAGCATAGACTCTGCTCCTGTATTTGACCGTCTTCAGAGGCAGCCTCTTCTCTGCAGCCTCTTGCTTCTGCTCCTGCTAGAGCAAAGCGTCCCCCACCCATCCCGTGTGTGTGTGTGTGCGCGCACGCACACACACACACACACACACACACACACACACACACGACTGCCAGAATGGCCACCCAAAACGTGGTTCTGACCAGGCCACTACCCTGCTTGACACTCCCCAGGGGCTCCCTAGGATGCGGGCCCAGGGTCCATACCCTAGCAGAGTGAGCCCTTGGCAATCTGCCTCTGCTGACATTCCCAACATCGTGTCCTGTCCCTTCCCACCTTAGACTTGAGAGCCCTGGATATATGAATCTGCTTCACAGGCCATGCTGGCTCACACCCCTGCATTTTACTTACAAGGTCCCTTTTTCAGAGGAGGCCCCCTCCCTGGACACACTGTCATGTGACTCACTTCTGCTGTCGTTCTTGTCCCCTCCCTGGTCAGGCTGTCCTTCCTCTGGGCCGCAGAACCCTCTATGCATACTTCTCCGGCTTCCCCTAACCACATTGTATTAAAATGCAATTCAGTGTTCTTGTTCCAATTAGGTGTCTGTCTTCCCCTCTAAACTGTGAACCCCTCAAGGGCTGTCTTATTCATCTTCAAACAACCCAGATGGCTCCTGGGGCCTCCCAGCCCACTTAGCTCTAGTTTAGATGAGATCTCAGGCAGACACGGCTAATTGCCTACCGAACAGCCTCTTTCCAAGTCTTCCTTAATGACGGAACCCGGATTTTGTTCAGGGCGGCAATATGCCCGGCTAAAATAGTCTCCTTCCCAGACTCTCTTGCAGCTAAGTGTGACCATGTGACTGACACCTGGCAGAAGTCACTGGATGGGGCTTCTGGGAAAGCTTTTTCTAAAGAGGACAGATTCATGCATCTGGCCTTTTTTTCCTCCCCCCTTTCCCTTCCTGATGGGCAAGATGTCTGCAGGAATAGCATCCATCATGCAATCATGAACACAGAAGTTAGAGTGGAGTTAGAGTTAACCACACGCTGAGTTAGAGCAGCAAGATAGAAGGAACCTCTGTCCCCTGTCACAACCTTGAGACACTACACCAGCTCCCTGCTGTTTAAGCCGCTCTTGGGTGGGGGTGGGGGTGGCAGTGGGGAGGCAGAGATCTCTTACTTGTAGCCAAATGCAGTCGCGACTGATACAAACATCACGTCCTCCACCAGGAGTTCAAAGTCCTCCCCTCCAAGATGTCTGCTAATTCCCAGTAGGCTCACATTCTCATGGTCACCACTGGCATTAAGATCCCGCTCCTTGGTCTCTTTCACCTTGGAGCCTTTAGTGACAAACCGCCAGCCCTTCCATTTATATAATTTCACAGTGGGAAGTAGGTTAACTGAAAACATTTTACAGTAAAGACACAGACATTTACTCAGACTAAAGAATGGCCTTATTCCTAGCCCGTCGGTCACTTCAGTCCTCTGGGGAATAGATTCTGACCACATCATTCCATGGGGTCCCCAGCCTCACACCCTCTGGCCTCCTCTCTCCTCCTTCCCTCTTTGCTGATCTTCCCTCCCCAGCCCGCGAAGGGGCAAAACCCGAATTCTTCTCATGTCCTCACTCACAGCAACTTAACCATCAATTCTCTGGCTTGGACTCCCGGAAGCACCCTCCCTTTCTGTCCCAGTGGCTCTCCAAGCTATTATTCTAAAGTTGTTATTTCTCTCTAAGAGGAATTCTGTTACTAGGGGTTAAGGTCATCAATTTCTCACTCTCATTACATTTATTTTTCCCCATGTTCCATGTAGGGCCTCCATGAATGAAGGTGAGTTGAGTTGACGGGTCCGGAAGAGAGCTCTGAGATACACACACCTCAATACTCACCTATTTTAAGAGGTCCCCTGGCCTCTGATTCAAGGCAATAATTCTCTTGCAAGACATGTCAGTCCAAGTAAAAAGAACGATGGATCTATGGGTGCTCAGGCCGAACAAGTGTCACATAGGCCCATCGACTTTGTGTGCAAGTCACGTTTGGTCTCTGGGCTCAAGTTTCCCACGAAGAACTTTGACTGACATTAGGAGGACCCTTTAAATCTCATCTTTAATACACTAAGAATGACATAAGATCCCTTTGTTACTTGGAGATGTTTTAGTGTTCCTCCTACTCTGCCAATGTTTCTTGATCAATCTTGGCAAATGTTTACTCTTCAAAGCAGTAATTTTTGGTGTCTTTTATTACTTAAACTGCATGTTCTTTTTCTTTGCTTTATTATTAGTTTCCTTCACTGTCTGCACTAGCTCTAATTTCTTAAGTTTGGTGCATGGCTCCTTAATTTTTAGGCTTTCTTCGCTTCTCATACAAGTATTTAAGGCTATAAACTTTCCAATATGTACTGCTTTGGCTGCATCATGATGTTTTGATGTGTAGTATTTCCGTTAAGATTCAATTCTAAATGTTTTATACTTATGATTTCCTTAACCCATGAGTTGTTGAGAAGTGTTTCTTTTTTTACCTCCCAAAATAATGGGGAGGGTTGTAGTTTCTTATAATTATGGTTGTTAATTTCTAACTTAATTGCATTGTGATTAGATAATGTAGTCTGTATGACAATAATCCTTTTGAAATGTTTGAGGCTTACTTTATGGCCTTCTGATGATCAGTGTTCGTAAATGTTCTATGTGTTCTTAAAAAGAATGTGTGTTTTCTATTTGTGTGCAAAAGTCCTTACGTTTCTATTAGGTCAAACTTTGTATTCGCCAAATATTTTGTATCTTTGTTAATTTTGTATCTCCTAGAAAAATGAGTTAATAAGAAGGGAATGTTAAAAATCTACTTTGAGGGGTACCTGGTTGACTCAGTCATTTAAGCATCCAACTCTCAATGGTTTTCGTTTTGTTTTGTTTTTGTTTTTATTTATTTTTGAGAGAGAAAGAGACAGAGTACGAGTGGGGGAGGGGCAGAGAGGGAGGGAAACACAGAATCTGAAGCAGACCCCAGGCTCTGAGTTGTTAGCACAGAGCCCGATGTAGGGCTTGAACTTGCGAACCGTGAGATCATTACTTGAGCGGAAGTTGGACACTTAACTGTAAGCCACCCAGGTGCCCCTAAGCATCCGACTCTTGATTTCAGCTCAGGTCATGATCTCACAGTCATGAGATGGAATGCTGTGTTGGGCTCTGCACTGGGCATGGAGTCTGCTCGGGATTCTCTCTCTACCTCTCTCTATGCCCCTCCCCCGCTCATGGGTATGCACTTTCTCTCGCTCTCAGAAAAATCTACTTTGAACATGAATTTGTTAATTTCTCCTTATAATTCTATCAATTTTTGCTTTATATATGTTAAGGCTATTATTTTAGATTCATGTCACTTAGACTTGTTACATCTTTCTGATAAAAAATGTTCTATCATTATGCAGTCGTACTCTGCTTTTGTAATTATGCTTTCTTCTTTGAATAGTATTTTGTCCTATATTAATATCCCCACACCATTTCTTTTCCTTGGCTTAGAATTTGCCTGGCGTGTATTTTTCCATGCTTTTACATTCAGCTTTTATGTATCTTTATGTCTCTTGTAAACCGCATACAAACTGAATTTTGCTTATTTAAGAATAATCAACTCTGAAAATCTTTGTATTTTACCAAGAGATTTTAGTTACTTTATATTTATTGTGATTATTGGCATGTTTTTATTTTTTGCTCTCTTACTTTGTATTGTACATCTGTCCCACTTTTTCTCTTTCTCTTCTTTAGTTTTTCTTGTCATTTGTGGGAGGGAGTTAATTTTTTTTCTCACTCAGTTTTTTACCTCTATTACTTTAATCATTACTCTGGAAAATTTAAGTGCATTTTTAACAAAGTCTAAAGTTAATCAGTATCCTTACCCTTTTTCTGAACAATCCATAGACTATAAAATATTTATCTCTGCTCACTTCTCCATACTTGCAAGTTATTGAGGGTCTACATTTTATCCTTTTTTTTCTTTAATCAAAAATGGGCATTATTCTTATTTTATACAGTCAACATTTATTTATATTTACACACATGTTTACCACTTCCTTGTCTTTTAATTCCTTTTTGTGTGTCATAGCTGGGATTTGGAGTCACATCTGAGATTACATTCCTTGTGTGGGAAGACATGATTTTAGCATTTCCTTTAACAAAGATTTGTTAGTTTTAACTTCTCATTTTCTGTCTAAAAAAGATTTTACTTTGCTCTTCCATTATAAGACACTTTTGCTAAGTGTATAATTTTCAACTAACAGTGTTTTCTCTCTACATATTTTTCTGTTGCCTTCTGGCTTCTGTTCTGCTCATAGTATAATTACTTTGTGGGTAATATACTTTCTGGATGCTCTTGTAATGTGTTCTCTGCCTTTGGTGTTCCACATTTTCACTATGATATGTCTAGGAGTGAATTTCTTTTTTAAATTTTTTTTTCCAACGTTTATTTATTTTTGGGACAGAGAGAGACAGAGCATGAACGGGGGAGGGGCAGAGAGAGAGGGAGACACAGAATCGGAAACAGGCTCCAGGCTCTGAGCCATCAGCCCAGAGCCCGACGCGGGGCTCGAACTCACGGACCGCGAGATCGTGACCTGGCTGAAGTCGGACGCTTAACCGACTGCGCCACCCAGGCGCCCCTAGGAGTGAATTTCTTATCCTGCTTAAAATTCAGAGCATCCTCATTCTGATGTTTTGCATCTTTCAACATGGAAGATTCTCAGGTGCAATCTCCCCTTCTTCTCATCCTGAAACTCCGATTTGAGACTGCTCTATCCTCCATGTTGCTTAACTTTTCTCTCATATTTTCCATTGCTTTTTCCCTATGGTCTACATTCTAATTACTTCACATTTATCTTTTAGTTTATGAATTTCTCTTTAGCTGCTTCTAATCTCTATATCTCCCATCTACTGAGATTTTCCATTTCAGTTGCTATATAGTAACAATAAATATAGGAGTTTTGTTTGGTTCTTTTACAGTTCTTCTTGGTCTTTTTAATACTCTGTTTTTCTTTGTTTATTTTCAGAGTATCCCTTTATTTTCAAGTATATTTTTAATTTCTGTAAATGCATTAACATAATTAATAGTCTGTATTCTTAATTCTTTTGTCTGCTGATTGTTACCCATCGTGCCTTTTTCATGTCTGTTTTTTTCATTTTTGACTATGGGCACAACTTCCTTAGAATTTTATCTGTGAGAGTTCTTTGCATTTTGGGATGAAGTTGTGTTTCTCCAGATAATTTACATTTATTTCTGCCAGTGTCCGGGGTACTACAAACCTAAGACTACTTTAAATTCTCTATTTAAAGCTTTTGGGGATTATATAAGTAGAATGAATTTAGACTATATTAGGGCCAGCCAGTAATTATGATTTCTCAAAGGATCTTCTTCCTCTCCACTCAGTGCCCAGTCTTATCAAACAAAGGCAGGTTTGCTTGTTGTCCTTCCACCTGCCTGGTGGACTTATTCCCCACCTCTACACTAGGGATACAGCCCTTTTGAGTCCAAGCTCTCTATGAGGGTCTCTATTATATTTACCAACCTGGGTGAGTCCAAGACATTATCTCCCCACACCATATCTAGCTGTCAAAAACTAAAGCTCAGGATCATCAGTTCTTGGTGGAAACCTTCAAGGTGAACTGGCTTCTGTGCTAGCATACCTACCTGGCTTCCCTGTTACTCTTGTTATTCCTCTTCCTCTTGCTCCTTTCTTTTTTTGTTTTTGTTTTTGTTTTTGAATATTCTTTATTTTTTGGTCAGCTCAGCTCTTCATTTAAAACTTTTTTTTTCAAAATAATCTATAGAGGTTTTGTTTTGGTTTAGTTTGGTTTTGGTTTTAGTTTTCTCTAGAATCTAATTTAGGATGTCCAGTCCACCAAACTTTGTGAAACAAAGTCTAAAAACAATTTGGATTGTGACAGTTGTCCCTAAGTGGATCTGTGATTCATATTGTCTTCACCACCAGAGTCCCACAAGTACTGTAGTGATTTCACTGTCTTGCTTTCATGCCCCCCTCACCTTTACCAACACCAGACCCTGTGGATGATGACAAGTGACTTTTATCTGCACCATTTGGAGCCCAGAATGGTACTAAGCTTTCAGGAGTGATGAAAGTTCTTCAGGTCATCTTCTAATAGAGATAATAATGACTACTAACTCCTAATGAGCACTCACTACATGCCAGTCGTTATGCTAAGTGCGTTTTGTGCATTCTCCCGTCTCATCCACACAACAGCCCTATGGAGTAACGCAGTAATTATCATATCCATTTAAAATATGAAGAAGCTGGGGGCGCCTGGGTGGCTCAGTCGCTTGAGCGTCAGACTTTGGCTCAGGTCATGATCTCACCGTCTGTGAGTTCGAGCTCCGCGTCGGGCTCTGTGCTGACAGCTCAGAGCCTGGAGCCTGCTTCGGATTCTGTGTCCCCCTCTCTCTCCGCCCCACCCCTGCCTGTGCTCTGTCTCTCTCTGTCAAAAATAAATAAATGTTAAAAAAAATTTTTTTTAATTTTTTTTTTCAACGTTTATTTATTTTTGGGACAGAGAGAGACAGAGCATGAACGGGGGAGGGGCAAAGAGAGAGGGAGACACAGAATCGGAAACAGGCTCCAGGCTCTGAGCCATCAGCCCAGAGCCTGACGCGGGGCTCGAACTCCCGGACCGCGAGATCGTGACCTGGTTGAAGTCGGACGCTTAACCGACTGCGCCACCCAGGCGCCCCCCCAAAATTTTTTTTTTAAATATGAAGAATCTGAAGTCTGAGTGGTTAAGTAAATCACCCAAGTTCATCAGCCAGGCAGGACTGGAGTCTGACCCCCAGGTTGTGGCTAATTCAGAACCAGAGTTCTTAAGCACTGTGCTGTACTGCATGAGTATGCTCTTTGGCCATGATGACTAACAGCCACAGAGAGCATGAAAACGCTACAGGCAAGGAGGTGGCTAAAGGGGCCCCAAAGCATCTCAGAGCACTTTCAGCCTTCAGAAGCCTTAAAACCAGAGATTCATCCCTTTAGGTGAAGGCACTGTGTCTTTAACCTTTACTTTGAGGAATGGTAGCATACAATGGCTGATAGTGAGGGAAGGAAAGAAAACTATCGTGTATGTGGCATCTGTTATGTGCCAGACCCTAACCAGGTGCTTCCCCATTGACCTTGTAAAATGGATATTCTCGTCACATTCTGAAGATGAAGCAACTGAAGCTCTGAGAAGTTAAATGACTTCCCCTGACCTGGACCGGGGGGTGCAAACTCAGAACTATGTCACTTCAAAGCCACGGTCTGTCGTCCACATAACACTGAAGATGGTAAGGCAGTGGAGGGAGGCACTGCTACTGAAGTTGTGTGGGAGAAGAGAGCCAGAGAGACCAGGCGACAGAATCAGAGAAGGTTGGCCAAGGCCCCCAGAGCACGGATTGATGGGGGAAAGTGAAATACTTTGGCAGAGACCATCCTGACCCGCTCGGCCCTGCTATCCTTGGCACTGAGATGACTCAGACCCCCAGAAAGGGACTGGGGAGCTGGATCCCCAGACAGTCCTATAGCAATAGGGACCCAGTTCTGGGGTAAGTGGGGGTGCTGACAGCCCCTCAAAAGCAACTATATTACAATTTCCAAGACTCCCTATGGTGGACAGTAAAGTGCTGGGTTATACAGTAGCCCTGGCTCTTGAATAGTGGGGGACAAGGGTAGTTCTAAAGATTATGCGAGTCATATGGCTTCTGTTAACTGCTCTGGAAGCTTTAAAAGACAATGATCTACAAAACTCTAGTGAAAGATATCAAAGAAAAGCTAAGTAAAGGGAGAGGTGTTCCATTTTCATGGATAGAAGACTCGATCTTGTCAAGATGTCAGCTCTTCCCAACTTAATCCAAAGATTCATTCAATCCTAATCAAAACCCCATCAACTTATTTTATTGATGTGGACAAACTGGTTCTACAGTTTATATGGAGAGGCAAAAGGTCCAGAATATCCAGCTCAATCTGGAAGGATAAAAACAAGGGTGGAGTGGGCGCCTGGGTGGCTCAGTCATTCAGCATCTGACTTGGGCTCAGGTGGGATCTCACGGTTTGTGAGTTTGCGTCCCACATCGGGTGAATGAGCTCCACTTTGGGTGGGTGAGCTCAAGCCGCACTTCGGGGGAGCTCAAGCCCTGCTTCAGATGAACACGAGCCCCACTTCTGGTGAACACAAGCCCTGCTTCGGGTGACCCCCACTTCTCGCTCTCCCCCCCCACCCCTCGCGGGATTCTCTCTCTCTCTCTCTCTCTCTCTCTCTCCCTGCCCTCACTCACTTGTGTCCTCTCTCTCAATTAAAAAAAATGTGGAAGACTAACATTATCTGAATTTAAAACATAATGTAAAGCTGCCATAATCAAAATACTGGGGTATTGGTGAAAGAACAAATAGACCGATGCAACAGAATCGAGAGCCCAGAAACAGACCCGTGTAACTATAGTCAGTTGATCTTTGGCAAAGACACTATGGCAGAGCAAAGACAGGATTTTCAACAAATGGTGCCGGAACACCTGGACATCTGCATGTAAAGAACTGAGTCTAGATGCAGACCTTACACCTTTCACAAAGATTAATTTACAATGGATGATGGGCCTAAAATGCAAAATGAACCATTATAAAACTTCTAGACGATAACAGAGGAGAAAGCTAGATGACCCTGGGTACGGTGATGACTTTTTAGATACGACACCGAAAGCACAATCCATGAAAGAATCGTTACACTGGAATTCGGCAAAATAAAAAATTTTGTTCTGCAAAACATGCTATCAAGAAAAAGAAAAGACAAGGCTTAGACTTGGAGAAAATATGTTCCCAAGACATATCTGACAAAGAACTGCTTTCCAAAGTATACAAAGAACTCTCACAATTCAACAAAAAGGAAATGAACTACCTAATTAGACAACAGGTCAAAGACCTTAACAGACACCTCACCAGAAAATATATGCGGGTGACAAATAGCATATGAAAAGGTGCACCACATCACGTGTCATCAGGGGTATGCAAATCAAAACAACAAGACACCAGGGGCGCCTGGGTGGCTCTGTCGTCGGTTGAGCGTCTGACTTCAGCTCCGGGCATGATCCCCCGGTCCGTGAGCTCGAGCCCCGCGTCGGGCTCTGTGCTGACAGCTCAGAGCCTGGAGCCTGCTTCCGATTCTGTGTCTCCCTCTCTGTCTGCCCCTCCCTCACGCATGCTCTGTCTCTCTCTCTCTATCTCTGTCAACAAAAAATAAACATTAAAAATAAATTTAAAAAGCAAGATACCACCACGCACCTGTTGGAATGTCCAGTCTCTGGAACACTTGACGACACCAGAGGCTGGTGAGGGGTGTGGAACAACAGGAACTCTCATTCATTGTTGGCGGGGATGCAAAAGGGCGCATCCACGTTGGAAGACAGGCTGATGGTTTCATATAAAGCTAAGCATACGTTTACCGTACAATCTATTAATCGTCGTATTTCCCTAAAGGACTGGGAAACTTCTATCTGCACAAAAACCTGTGCGCAGACATTTGTGGCAGCTTTATTCATAATTGCCAAGGCTTGGAGGCAACCAAGATGTCCTTCGGCAGGTGAATGGATAAATAAACTGTGGTCCGTCCAGGCGATGGAATATTATTAGGTGCTAAAAAGAAACGAGCTATCAAGCCATAAAAAGACCTGAAGTAACCTTCAATGTGTGTCACTAAGTGAAGAAGCCCAATCTGAAAAGGCTACAAAGGTATGATTGCAACCCTGTGACCTTCTGGAAAAGGCAAAACTATGGAAACGGTGAACAAACCAATGGTTACCAGGAGTCGGGGAAAATGGCAGAACGAATAGGTAGAACATGGAGAATTTTTAGGGCTCGAGGTATGTAAAAGGGTATCTGAGAACTCTTGGGTACTTTCCACCCAGTTTGGCTCTAAAAATTAAAATCTACTTAAAAAAGGAACAGAAAGGGAAAAAACTAACAGGCCCAGACCAGGTAGCGACCAACTCGGGGTTCACTGTGAAAACCACAGGGCCTTTGTGGAGACTCATCAGTGTTACCCACAGGGACTCTTGGGCAAAAACCCGGGCCCCAGATCGAACTGTAAAGGTATCAGTGTTATCGGGGGGACACGTCTTCCGCATCAAAGTCAACAACTTCATAGGAAGAGGAGGACCCTGAGATACGGGACAGGGACATCGAGTGGACAAGCCTGAGGATTTTGGAACCTCCTGATGCCCTGAGTCCTCGGGGCTAGAAGAAGCTCCCTCCTTTTTTGCTAGAGACAAGGGGTCTCCCCAGGCCTAGAGAGCGTGCATACACGTCACCTGAGACAGGCACCTCCCAAAATGATTCTTGACCTTCTCGAGGTCTTTCGGCACCATTGCTTGCTGCCCCGAGGCCAATAACCAGGGTCGGGATCCAGCAGGGCCCAAGCGTGGAAACACTGCCCCTGCTCTGGGACAGGACAGCTTACACCTCAAAGGAATGTCAGCGCGTGGCTGGTGAGCACCTGCTAAGAACCACGGGAATATTTGTGGAAGCAGATCTTCAGAGTCTGGGCTCACTACAGTTGGCGAAAGAGAAGGTGGAATGTCTTTTATATTCACGGACGTGGGCGCGCGTCGTCACTCGGGCGCCAGGGTCCCGGCAAGACCTGTGGACTCGGCCTCAGACACTGCTGACACCTTCGAGGCTGGGCTCAGTGATGGCCTGCGGCCCAGGAGGCGGAGATGCTGGAGCGTGTGGGAGAATTCTCAGGAAGGTGGGGGTGTTTGGATGTAGCACGTGAAAGCTCAGACCTCACTCTGCTTCCTCAAATCAGCCAGCGCCCACCCCACGTATGAGGCAGTAAAGCCGCACCGGGAAGGGGGCCGCCAGCCTCTTCGAGAAGCCCAGCAGTGGTGGTGGCTGTTCTCCGCAGGACACGGTGGAAGGTAGCAGGGGCCGCCATGGAACGGGGACCCCCCCCAGCATCCTAGGGGGGATGGCGGGATTCCAGAAAGGCTCAGGAGAGCAGTTAACCAGCAGCACCAAGGTGGACAGAGCTACTGTAATAGCAAGGCTGGGGTGCCGTCACACTGCCCCGAGCTGCAGGGATCGTGGCTTGCTAATTGATCCTGCTGTTGTGAGGGGCGTGGCAGATTGACAGCCGACTTGTTACTTGTGTAACCAAAGGAAAACAAAACACGAAAACCGCCCAGAGCTAGCAAGCAGAAGCTGCCGTCAGCCGCCACAAGCCGCCACGCTAGAACGCAGGGGTTCTGTGTGCGGCTCCCAGAGCTAAGTCCGTTCGCAGACGTGGGGCCCGTGGATTGCAGAGGAGGCCAGGTCTCCAGAAGGGCCCCCGTAATGCCATCACGAGCGTATGTATGATAAACCCTTTCCCGATCCCTTCCCAGAGTCCCGCAGCCAGTTGCCATGGTAACTGCACACTGGGAGAGGAAAACACCCAGACTTTTCAAGAAGCGCTGGACAGGAGACTGAGCTGACCCTGATGCCAGGGGAGTTGAAATGCCACTGTGGTCCGCTAGCCAGAGTGGGGACTTGCAGAGGGCGGGCACCACAGGACGGGAGTGGGAGGGGACGCTTTGGGATGGCGCCCTGGGTCTCTCTGCAAAGTGGTGCCCGTGACACCGTCGACCTCTGAACTGAAAGAACGAAATGGTGTGCGCGTGAAAAAAAGACCACATAATCCTCCCGGCCGGTGATAAATTCCATTTAGTTTATAGCTTCACGGTAAGAAAGTCCCTAAACCAATCCTTGAAGAGCCGGAAACGATTAAAATGAAAACATTTTATAAAATATCAGCAACGCAATGGGCTCACCCACCCAGTGTTGGACGCCACCCCCATACCCCAAGTTCCCCATGAGAAGGGGCCGAGCCTCCTGGGCTTTCCCAGTGTCTCCCAGTCTGGGCAGGCACTACAACCCACTCTCCCATCTAAGAGGTGGTTCTGTCACCCCCTGGTGGTGGAGGGACGCACACTTGACTAGGAATCAGGAGCCGGAGTCCTGTGTTGGTTCTCCCCCAGATGGCTATGTGACGTCGAGAAAGTTCCTCACCCCATCCACGTTCCCAGGGTGAACTAAATGGGGGGGGGGGGACCGGATACCCCCCAAGGCCTCTTTTATCTCCAGGACCCATAGACTTACTGGGAGCAACTCCCAGGGACTGCCTCTCTGGAACCTCAGCATTTCGAAGAAACTAAACCTCGTTATAATGGTCTCTGCCCAAAGACCTTCAGAGTGACTGTGTTTATCTAACACAAATGACCTTGTTTCGGCTGGCACGTGGCCTTCCACGTTCCCAGGTACCCTCGACGTGTGCTGAGGGGCCCAACAGGACTCTGGCCTTGGGACAATCCCTGAACAGAGTACCCCACGCCACCCCCGGGCACACGGCTCTTCTCGGCCTTCAGCTGCCTTTTCATTCTTTTTTTTTTTTTTTAATTTGACTTTTAATTTTTTTTTTTGAACGTTTATGTATTTTTGGGAGACGAGAGAGACAGAGCACGAGGAAGGGGAAGGGCAGAGAGAGAGGGAGACACAGAATCCGAGGCGGGCTCCAGGCTCCGAGCTGTCAGCCCAGAGCCCGACGCGGGGCTCGAACTCACGAACCGCGAGATCGTGACCTGAGCCGAAGTCAGTTGCTTAACCCACGGAGCCACCCAGGCGCCCCTGCCTTTTCATTCTTCATACCCTCAACATATCCTCAAAGGTGCCATTTGTGTCCTCGCTGTGATGCCCTTTGTGCCTGTGCGGGGTGGGGGATGGGAGGGGGGGCAGGAAGCAAGCTGGAGGCCCTGCCAGTCCCCCTCTCGGTCCAGGCCAAGGACTGCATTTAATCAGACACAGGCCGGAGCCTACTTAGCCCGGGAACGCATACCTTGGGCAGATGTCAGCTGCCTTGAGGAGGCTTTTACAGCAGCCGCTTTCTCCTCTCAGACTTTTGGCAAAGCCCTCGCCATTCCTTCGTGTTAATAATGAAAAAAGAAAAACCCTCGATGAATGTGCAGTGAAATGAATCTGCAATTAATTTCAAATAAGCTTAAAATCCCATCGAAATGCCCTCCCTTGGTGTTTGGACGGGAAATGGTTTTCGCTAGATATGCGCCCGGTAAAGATCCTGAAACATACAAGAGACGAAATCCTCCCAGGCGTGCTGGAGGCCAATTTGGTTTTTCTCAAAGCTACATTAAAAAAAATAATAAATGCGGGATAGAAATAAGCCAGCTTTTAAAGAAATCTTAACCACTAACCTATAAACTATCCCAAGAAGCAATCTCCCCACTCAGGAAACCTAGCATACGGTTCGCCAAGCTTAACCCTTTTCCTTCCTCGCATCCTTACCCATCTCGCGCTTAAGTCAAATCCCTTATCCCAAGGGGCCTAAGAGGGCCCTTTCTCGTGGATCTAAAACCAGCCACGACCCTCATCCTGCACGGGGCTGGTCTGGCTGTGGTTCAGGAGGGCAGCCGCTCCAAGGCTGCGGGAAGCCCTTCTCCCTCGGCCTCTGGGACGGTTTCCAGATCCAGCTCCCAGCCCCCCGCCCCCCTGTCTGATCCCAGGCCAAACCTTGGCTCCAATAATAACAAAGAGGCCCAGAAGATGAAAAGCCGAAGTCCTTTCTCTTCCAGCTGAAACCAGGTGTGATGTCGGCGGGGAGAGGTGCCAAGCTCCGGCGGGCCAGATGAAGGCACTCTAAAGCAATAACCCGACAACGAGCCCCAAGTGGGGCCAGATGCCCAGACCTTTCACTTATTTTGCTATAAATGAGTTTCCTGGGGCAAAATAATTTCTTCCTTCAAAGAAAATCGCAGTCAAAGGCCAAAGAAGAGAAGGATGGGGAGGTGGGAGGAAGGGAAAGGGGAGGTAGGAGAGGGCCAGGGGCAGGAGCCTCCTGGTGGGTTTTCTAGGGCTTTCCAGAGGATCCACCAGACCCAGAGGGAGCTCTGGTGGGTAAGCTCCCACTTTGGTGTTTGCAATGGGAAGGAGCCCTAGAAGCTTTGCCCAGCCGTGTTCCTCAGCAGGGAGACAAGCCATCGGGATGGTCCGCTGGCTTCCCAGAGGGCTGGACCTCCGGGTGTCCTAAGGGCTGGTAGGCTCCCAAGGGAGGCAGCTGAATCCCAGAGTAAAACCGTGGGGGGGGGGGGGCGGGTGGACGCAGGCTGCAGGCTCTATTAGAAGTCTGCTCCCACCTCCGTCTCCCTTCGCGGTCACTCAGATGCAGGGACTTTAGAAGGTGGCCTTCAGCCCTGCCCGCCAGGAAATCCTTGGTCCCTTTTTATAATCTCAGGGTCGCATATATTTGAAGCTCCTGGACTCGGTCTCAGAATGAAAGCCAGATGCCCTGCCCAGCTGTTTCTGCCTGGTCATTTCGAGTAGATGGCCCTACAGGGTGAGCCAGAGCCGATGGCCATCAGCCCAGAAAGGGGTGTTTACTGTCGTGACCAGAAATGGGGACGCGAAGACGGCAAAGCCCCTCTCTTGTTTGCCTTTGGTTAACAGCTCGTTCAGGTAGGGAAGGGCGGTCTGGCTGGTCACCACCCCACTTGCCAAGGCCCCAGCTGCCTCCTGGACCTCGAGCCACTGCTTGGAACCCAGCACATTCAACCCCAGACTCACGACCCTATCCCTCGGGTCAGTTTTTGCTTTCATTGCAGCTTGGAGAAGTCTGAATTCTCACTCCATCGCATCCGGCCTACCGAGATGCAGAGAGGGCTGAGGCATTCCTTTGTTTAGTCGATACTTATTGAGCACCTACTGTGTACCTAGTACTGTTACAAGCACTGGGGAGATGGCTGGTAAAGAAGAGGCTCTTTTCTCAAGGAACTGCTGCTTGGAGTCCCAGAGTGTGATCTACAGTCTTTAAGAATCCTCCAGCCGAACACCAAACGGCCCCCTCTGCCAAAGGGCCCTGAGACCCAGAGAGTGGCACGGCCTGCCCAGTGCTGCCCAGAGTGGGTCTAGTCCAGTGTTCTGTCTGCCGCCCCCACACGGCTTTGTCGATCACCTGTTGGGTACCCAACTTGGAGGACCCAAGATCCTAAGAGGAGGCAGGATAAGGGGCTCAGCGTTCAAAGCCCAGAGCTGCCTGTTACCGCGGGACCCTGAGTGGAATCATTTAACTTCCCAAACCTCCTTTGCTGAGTGGGATCTGAGAGCAACTAGCTCACGCTGCTGACATTGTTAGGAGAGTTCAGGAGAATGTCCAGCTCCTGTCGCCTGATAGAGCCCTACAAATGCTGGCCGCATTACCAGGTCATGGCGACTGCCCTGCTTTCAAAGAGTGCGGTCTAGCTGAAAAGATAAGACAGGGGCAAAATGGTTAGAATTCTGACACCCGAATATGTGACATGTGTCCGTGATTGATGCAGAGGAGGGAAAGAGCATCCCGTCTTTGACTCCTTTTTAAAAAATTTTTTTAATGTTTATTTATTTTTGAGAGAGTGAGACAGAGAGAGAGTGCGTGAACAGGGGAGGGGCAGAGAGAGAGAGGGAGACAGGATCCGAAGTAGGCTCCAGGTTCTGAGCTGTCAGCACAGAGCCCGATGCGGGGCTCGAACTCACAGACCATGAGATCATGACGATCATGAGACCATGAGATCATGACGATCATGAGACCATGAGATCATGAGATCGGACGCTTAACCGACTGAGCCACCCAGGCGCCCCCCGTCTTTGACTTCTTGAAGGTGATGGGGCCTTGGCCTGAGCACTGCTGAATGGGTAGGATTTGGGTAAGTCTGAGCAGGCTGAGAATTTCCTACTGGAAGGGACCTTGGTGACCACATAGTCATCCACTCATTCTTTCATTTGTTCACCTGACAAATACATATCGAGCAACAATTATGCGCCAGGCTCTGCTCTAAGCATTGGAGAGACGACGGGGAACGAGACAAGTGATGTCCCTGCCTCCATGGAGTTTATGTTCTAGGAGGGGAGACAGTCAGCAAATTAGTCAGCGTATAAATTAACAAGAGAATTTGAGGAGGTTAGTATGACAGAGAAACTTGGAAAGGGAAGGACACTCCTTTAGACAGGGAGGCCAGCAAAGCCTGTCTGGTGCGGCGGTTTTTCTGAAGGGTGCCATGACAGCTCTTGCTTGCGGTCAGCCACGGAGAGGAACAGAAAACAGGGAATCAGGAGGTCTCCTGGGTTGTTCGTTGAAGCAGTTGGATGATGATCCTGCCTTCTGTGAGATGGGGAACATTTGTGGTGAAGTCGCGGGTTCTGTTTGGGGCATGCTGTATCTGATATGCTTCATTCAGGGAAGCAATGGAACCTGCCGTGGAGAGCTCAAGAGAGTATCAGGCCTGGAGACACAAACATGGGACCCACTGAAATGGAGATGAAAAGCCATGGCGGGGGGTGGGGAGGGGGGGCGCCTGGGTGGCTCAGTCGGTTGGGCGTCCGACTTCGGCTCAGGTCATGATCTCGCGGACCGTGAGTTCGAGCCCCGCGTCGGGCTCTGTGCCGGAAGCTCAGAGCCTGGAGCCGGCTTTGGATCCTGTCTCTCTCTCTTGCCCCTCCCCACTCCCGCTCTGCCTCTCTCTCAAAAATAAATAAACATTCAAAGAAATTTAAAGGCCGTGGAACTGGGAAAGATTACTGGGGAGGGGACAGAGGAATTGCAGAGGATCCAGGGGCAAGCTCTGGTGCCCTTGGATACTTAGAGGTCGGTTGAGCCGAAAGGATGAAACCCAAGAAGGTGGTATCAGAGAAGCTGTGTGGCTCACTCAGTTCCATTCGCACTTCCTGGCAGTCAGCCTTCCTGCCTGCTCGACCCTGGGAAGCTAAAGAATATCTTCCTCGTGCTCCTCTCCATCTCGGGTCTGCACATGGCCTGACTTTCTCCAAGCAGGTGCACCAACTCAAGACGTGGGTGACAGGGCGTAAGCCTGCATCCGCTGTGCCTCCTGGCAAACATGGGATCCAGAACGGATGAAAGCGCTGGCCTTCCAAAGGATGAAAGGAACTTCCTCCGTTATAACAACCTCTTGGCATGCAGACGATACAGAGCAGGGGTGCCTGGGTGGCTGAGTCGGGTATGTGTCCCACTCTTTATTTCAGTTCAGGTCGTGATTTCACGGTCTGTGGGATCGAGCCCCGCGTCGGGCTCTGCGTTGACAGCATGGAGCCTGCTTAGGGTTCTCTCTTTCTCTCTCCCTGCCCCTTTCCCGCTTGCAAGCATGCTGTCTCTCTCTGCCTCAAAATAAATAAGTACTAAAACAAAAAAACAAAAGATAGAGGGCAGACCAGCTGGGTCCCAGGGCATGTGTTGGGATCCGTGAGGGATAAAGTGAGAGGAAGCCAAAGTGTATAGAGTCTTGAGCCCAACCCAAGGAATTTAGACCTCCTCCTGTAGAAGGCGAAAGATGTATACTATCTGAAGAGAAACCAGAGTGTAGACCTCCTCCCGCAGACGCCGGTTTTGGGGGACAAATAATCCCAGCCAAGAGGATTACACAAGAGCAAATATCTGAGGGAGACCCCAATCAGGTCCACAGGAAAGAAAACCATTACTTAGTACAGTGTCCGCGGTTGGGCTGGTGTCAGCACGGGGGCAGGGTTTGGGACTAAAGAAAGAGCAGTATGATGGATAGAGCACTGGCTTTGGATTCAGACAGATCCGAGTTAGAATCCTGCCAATTCATAGAGGTGACACTTGGGAGAAAATCTTCAACTTTTCTGAGCCTCCTCTGTAAAGGGGGAGGAATAGTTGTCCCCTTGGAATGGATGTTGAAAAGAT
This sequence comes from Lynx canadensis, assembly GCF_007474595.2. NCBI lineage: Eukaryota > Metazoa > Chordata > Mammalia > Carnivora > Felidae > Lynx > Lynx canadensis. The sequence goes on along the minus strand of NC_044308.2, from coordinate 34,869,503 downwards.
GAGATGAGATTACGTACTCACCTCATACACAGTGAGCGTGTACTGAATAGCAGCTACTGAACCAGAATTCTTGGAAGAGGGGCCTGGGATCCAGTTTTAGAAAGCTCTTGGAGGTGATTCAAGTGTTGGCCCCTGGGGCCTGCAGAGAAAGCTTGTCTTGGGCTTTCCCATGAGCTTTCCCTGCTTTGTCCAATGCTTAAATAGATAGGCCGACAGGTGGGGTGGGGGTGGAAAAGAAGGAAAAGAAGAAGAAAGAGTGTCTTAGTCCATTCAGGCCGCTATGACAAAATATCACAGACTGGATAGCTGGTAAACAACAGACCTTTATTTCCTACAGTTCTGGGAGGCTGGGAAATCCAAGATCAAGGTGCCAGCCTCAGAGGACGAGGGCCCTCTTCCTGGTTCATAATTGACACATTTCTACTGTGTCCTCACCTGGCGAAAGGGGCTGGGGGTCTCTCTGGAGCCTGTTTTATAAAGGCACTAATCCCATTCCTGAGGGCTTCACCTCCATGACCTAGTCATCTCTCAGAGGCCCAACTCCTAATATCATCACCTTTCAGGTTAGGATTTCAACATATGACTATGGGAGGGGGTGGTGGATACAAACATTTAGAGATAGGTGATGATTGATGATAGATAGATAGATAGATAGATAGATGATATAGATAGATGATATAGATAGATGATATATAGATAATAGATGATATAGATATATAGATAGATGATAGATTAGATAGATTATATAGATAGATCGATAATAGATGATATAGATATATAGACAGATGATATAGATATATAGATGAGATAAATAATAGATGATATAGATATAGATAGATAATAGATGAGATAAATAGTTAAGTAGATGATAGATAATAGATAGTAGATGATATAGATAGATATAGATGTAGATAACTAATAGATGATATAGATAGTTAAATAGATAATAGATGATATAGATATATAGATAGATGATTGATAGATAATAGATGATATAGATAGTTAAATAGATGATAGATAATAGATGAGATAGATAATAGATGATATAGATAAATAGATGATAGATGAGATAGATAGATAGATAATGGAAAGAATGGACATAAGTAGAAAACAGGCAGATAAACAGAATTAGCTACAAAAAAATTACAGTCTCAGTTTGGGGTACTAAAATTTAAAACCCACTTTGTAAGACCTTACCACCCTCCTGTAAGTAACAGGGCCATTGGGCATGAATCATTTTCCTTTTTGGAGAACCAAAGCCCAAGGGAACGCCCCATAACCACACAAAACCCAACACCGGGCAAAACCAAACGAGCCACAGACTAACTGCATATAGAGGCTTGTTATCTCTTAATAGGACAGTGGGGGTTTTCAGCAACATCCTTGCAAAGCTGATCCGTTTGAAACGCACATTCATCTGGAAGCAGAACAAGTCTGTTGGACCTAATTATACTGAACCCACATCAGGACCGGATCTCACCCCTCCATCCCAACGCATGCCAGAACTCAGAATGCACACACCCCAAAGATTCCCTGCCAGGATCCCCCGTTGAGGGTTTTCACCAACACCTTCTCATTCACCTAATTTAGTAGTGTCTGAACACCGAGGCTTTGGAACGGTCCTAATTTTACTTCTTCGTGCCTGATTGGCAGGAAGTTTAAATAAGCCAAGATGTAATGGGCAGGGAGTGGGGGGAGAAGAAGAGAGGGGGTGGGTGTGGGTGGGGGAAAGAGAGTCCAGAACAAAAAAAAAAAAAAAAAAAAAGGGCCTGCCTGACATTTTCCTTCAGGAGAATCATTTGTTATGCTATTAAAGCTCCCCACCCTCATCATTCTTAGAGAATGTCAGCTTGAATATTCAACTCTCCATCAACCTTGATCTCCAGTTGATGCCTCTTCTTCCCTGCAGAGCAGGAATTTTGAAAGGTTAGAAGCAGCCTCAAAATCACAGCCATTTCAGGGCTTGGCAGGCAGACCACACCTCCTCCCGCTTCACCTCTTTGGGCAAATGGTGTGTGTATCCAGTGGTAGCTGAGCCTTGCTCCAGTGAGGGCCCCGGTGGCTTCTGGGGACTTCCCCCTCCCCTCCCCCCCAGGTTTTCAGTGAACATGATGTTTTGAACCTGAAACTGGCATATCAATCAAGTCTGCATCCGGAATAGGACTCTGAATCACCTGAAATGTACAGACTCCATTTGGAATAACGATGCGGATGCCGTCCGGGCACCAAAACGTCTTAAGAAGGGTGGGGGACACCTCTCAGATGAGCTCAAACTAGCCGGAGCCATATTGAGACCTGGTATAAAGCTTCAAAATATTTTTCAGTTTTTCTTTGAGTGTGACAGCCCAGTGAGCTAGAAATGCCGCCTGGGGTTGGAATCCTAGCATGCCCATCAACTAGCGGGGGTGGCCTTGGTTGAATTGCTCTGGAGCTCAGTGTTCTCAGCCGTTAGCCGCATGGAGGTGATGCCGGCTTCATCAGGAGAAGGGTGCAAAATACAGAACAGACGGTAGAGGATGCCTCGCCCAGCCCTGACGGGTGGTAACTGGTCAACCCAAGTTCGTTCCTCACTCCCTCTCTCCCTCCCTGGCCCTCTTCCTAGGACTGTAGAGGGAGTCTTCTCAGAGGACACTCACTGACCAGAAGACTCAGAAGAGTAGTTTTGCCAAGGTTTTGTCCGTGTATAAGTTCAACAAGCAAAGACTTTTTTGATGCTCAACAGAGAAAACTCTGTGTCCTCACCTGTGTGGTTAGCAAGTTCAATATCAGCTGCTTACTTCACATCAAGAGAGACACAGGCATTGAAATTTAGGTCCCTTTGAGGACTGAAAGATAACAGTCAACACCTGCAAAAAGAACCCATATGTTAAGAGTTTCAATGAGGGATTTTTTTCTACATTGGAAATGAGCACGTGTGTTTTCTTCCCTGAAAAGACCTCCACTCAGGCTGCTGAGACGTTGTTAGCATCCAGCCAAACGGGGCGTTTATTTCTAAGACACATTAATACTTTTCTTTTAAGAAAAAGTTTCAGGGAGCGCCTGGGTGGCTCAGTCGGTTAAGCGGCCAACTTCGGCTCAGGTCATGATCTCGTGGTTCGTGGGTTCGAGCCCCGCGTCGGGCTCTGTGCTGACAGCTCGGAGTCTGGAGCCTGGTTCAGATTCTGTGTCTCCCTCTCTCTCTCTCTCTCTCTGCTCCTCCCCTGCTTGCACTCTGTCTCTCTCTAAAATAAATAAACATTAAAAAAATAAAAAAGAAAGAGAAGTTTCAGGATCTTTGAAAATCTTTTTTAGACCATGCATAAAATCTCCTATGTGCCACACCATGAGTTTCCCCAGCACCCTCCTTCACTCAGTCCAAGAATATTCCCCCATTTGACTGTCCTCTGCCTAAAATTCCTCTACTATGGATCCAATCCTTTGGGTCCCAGGGAGTTAAGGAACATAATAGCTGCTGATGACAGTGTAGCAGGAATTCATCTCTACACACAAATACAAATATAGTTACAAATAACTATAATTGGAGTTCTTTTCCTCATCAAACTAATTCCAGACCTCTGCGTCTTGAATCCTTCCAGAGGGCCCCCCCCCCGACTCTCCAGCTTCCTGCCCCCCCTCTCTCGGGAGTCTTGCTGAAGTTCTAGCAGCTCACTCTGGGAGGGTTTGGCTGAGAAGTAGACCCCACCTGGTAGGTGTCTCCCTCATTTGCCTGATCCTATCCTTAGGGGATAGGATTCACATCCTCCCGAAGATGAGCAATACCATGATGAACATCTCTCAGTACCAGTGCCAGCGAGGCTCTCTGGCATTTGAGAACAGATAGCTAACTGTGGGTGTCACACTTAGCATGTCACTTAGCATGCCCAGTTTCACTCTGCACTGCCAGATTGCTCTCTAAGACCACTGGATGTGCGTGGCAGTGGCTCTGGTTCCCCTTGGCCTTCCTGACATTGGTCATTCTCTGGTTTTCCAATTTTTGTCACCAGGTGGGTATAACGTGGATCTTACTTCTGCCTTAGTTTTGCATCTCTGTGGTTACCAGCAATGTTCAGCATTGCTTCAGGTACTTCACAGTCACGTTCCCTTTTCTGTGAGCTGCCTGTTCCTGACCTTCGCCCTTTTTCTAAACTGTTCTTAAATTTTTTTTTTTTAATGTTTATTTGTTTGTGAGAAAGAGAGAGACAGAGTGTGAGTAGGGGAGGGGCAGAGAGAGAGGGAGACACAGAATCGGGAGCAGGCTCCAGGCTCTGAGCTGTCAGCACAGAGCCCGACGCGGGACTCCAACTCATGAGACTTCGAGCCATGAGATCATGACCTGAGCCAAAGTCAGCCACCTAACCGACTGAGCCACCCAGGCACCCCCTAAATTGTTCTTGATTTTTTTTACTGTTGATTTTCAAGAGCTCCATGTATATTTTGAATGTTGCTTTATTGCTATTTCCTCTATCTTCTCATTTTGAAAAATCTCAAACAATAAAGTCACATGAATAACAGATTTACCAGTTATACATACTGTCTCACACGTTTGCTTTCTTTCTTTCTTTCTTTCTTTCTTTCTTTCTTTCTTTCTTCTTTCTTTCTTCCTTTCTATGGTATAGGTTATACATATAGATATATAAATATATATTTAGATGAAACATTTGAAAGTGAGTTGGTGACACTCAGACCCTTCACTGCTAAATATTTCAATGTATATCTAAGAATAAGGATATTCTGTTGTGTAAACCGTAATACAAGTCCTCCACTCAACAAATTTCATGTTTATTTAACACTCATGTCTACTGTAGGGTTCATATTCAATGCTTCCCGTTATCCTCATCCACTTGGACATTGTAAAAAATACCTCCCAATCTATCAATTATTTATTAATGTCATCTATGAAGACCATTTCACAAAATCTCTCCCTTTCGATATCATCAAATGCGTTAATTTTCCTCCCTTAGGAGAATGGTTTTGAGAGTCTCATTTAAGAGGTTTTGGGCTATCCCCACGTTGCAAAGTTATCTTTGAACAATTTCTCCTGCTAGCTTTATAGCTTCACCTTTCAAATTGAGCTTTAAAATCTCAGAGGGGTTCACCTTTGTGTAGGGTAAGAAGTAGGGGGTCAACGTTCTTTTCACAGAGTGGGCAGGTTTTCCAATGCTATTTATTAAACAGTCTGTTGTCTCCCAAGTTGTTTGTGGTTGTCTGTGCTACATCCTGTTCCCGCCAATGATCTGTTCTCAGGCTCTCTCTTCTTTCCATGTATCTATTTGTTCATTCCTGGTCAGGGGCCACCAGTGGTTTTGCCACGTGGGTGGTGAGTGACCTCGAAGGTCCCTCTCGCTGGACGTGAGACCGATTAATAGGAGAAAATCAAATTGAATAGTGTTTGTATGGAGACTGCACACAGACGTGGAAATTCCTTGCCACGTGGGTGGTGAGCAACCTCGAAGGTCCCTCTCGCTGGACTAAGAATCAAATTGACGTGAGACCGATTAATAGGAGAAAATCCAATTGAATAGTGTCTGTATGGAGAATGCACACAGACGTGGAAATTCCAAAGGCAGGTGAAGTGAGGTATGTATGTCATTCGGAACTAAGGAGAAGGGCATCAGGGGTGCACTTCACAAGGTGATGAGAGCACATGTTTGGTAATTAGATGTTTGCCCCGCCATACAGATGGGTCACTCAGGTAAAATTTTTCTCTATTAATAACCCTTTTTCTGGGAAAGACCCCCAGTGTAGATTCTTCTATGTGGCTAAAGGAGGGACAGAGGTTTCTCTTGAGCCTGCAAGGTCTCAAGTGTCTTTAGCTCAAACTAATCCATATGCCAACGGGACACATTCGGCAGGGTGGGGGTGGGGATTGTGGCTGCATTGAACCCCTTCAACATGTTTTCATATATTTTTGATAAATCAAGTTCTCTCTTTTTGCTCTCAAGTTTCAACCTGGACAGCTATTTGGAGACTTAGTTATTCTACTGTATCAATTTTTGACCATATTTTTTTCAGTGCCTCAAACAATCTTGCCGGTAGCCGACCAGTGTAATAACCTTAATACAGAGCTGTCATGACACTAAGTAGCAGAGTTACTTCCACATCCTACCACAAAAAAAAAAAAAAAAAAAAAAAAAAAAAAAAAAGCCAAAATTTAGCCTGACAATAAACCAATAAAAGCAACTGTGAACGGGTGTGAATTCCAGTGCCGCAACGTCATAAATACAAGGAGAAAAAAAAGCACTGTTTCCGATTTCTCAAGACGGAAATGAATTTCCTTTTGGAGCTTCTATTCCACTGCAGCAGAAACTTAATTTCATTCCACTTAAGGACACCTCCCATTTCCTCTGGGGTGGTATCTGAGTTCCAAAGGACTTACAGAGAACCAAGTCTTCAAGGGGAGGGGAGATCTATTAAGCCCTCGATATCCCTGAGACAGACAGACGTCAGTAGATGTCCCTTGCCCCATCCAGTGTTCAGCTGATGGTCCCCAAAGATCTCTCTCTACTCCTATTCCCCCTTAGGCTCCTGCACGTCATCCCAGAGCTACATAAAGGGGATTGACAAAGGCCGGGAGACCCTCATCTGCCGAGAGGCTCCTTGCAACCATCAGTCCTCTGGGATCCTGCTGCCTCCCCAAGGTCCACCAGGAAAACCAGGCCCAGGTGCCCTGCAGTCTCAGCCCCCACCAATTAGTAGATCTCATCAACGTTCCTTGTCCGCTCCCTGGGATCACCAACAGCTACCTCTCTAGACTGGTCAGCGGTCTCTGGAAGAAACAGAACCAATAGGATGTATAGAGATAGAGAAAGAGCTTTATTGTAAGGAATTGGCTCACACGATTATGGAGGCTGGCCCATCCAATGTCGGCAGGGTGGGCTCCCAGCCTGGGGACTCAGGACAACAGATGCTCCGGTTCAAATCTGAGGGCAGTCTGATGTAGAACCAGAAAGAGATGTCACAGATGAAGTTCAAGGACAGTCTGTTGGCGAATTCTCTCTTGCTTGAGGGAAACTGGCTTTTGTATTCTAATCAGGTCTTCAACTGATCGGACAAGGCCCACCCACATTGTAGAGGGCAATCTGCTTTACTCAAAGTCCACTGATTTAAATGTTAATCTCATCCAAATCACCCTTCCATAAACACTCAGAATAATGGTTGATCAAATATCTGGGCACTGTGAACCAGCCAAGCGGACGCATAAGATTAACCACCACATTCTCCTTGATTGGTGCGATCCCCTTTAGGATCCCCCATAGGGGGATCCTATGCATTCCCCATAGGGGATTATATTTTTAATGAGGTATAATTCACATACCATAAAATTCATCCTTTTAAAGCATGCAATGCGGTGATTTTCAGCATAGTCACAAAGTTGTGCAATCATCACCACAGTCTAATCCCAGGACATTTTTACCACCACCGCCCCCCGCCCCCCAAATTCGAAAACCCATACCCATTAGCAGGCAGCAAGAGGATTAATGACAGGGAGTTGACAACAAAGGGACAGGCGTCTGGGGATTGAAAAGTCAGGAGAAGGACACGACGTCATACAAACGCGTAGGTGCAGGAAACAGCTCCCACTCGTATGCCTGGGGGAGCCCGCCCTCGCTTTTCCCACCTGCTGAACCCGCAGCGCCCCACGCCACAGCTGGACATCCAGCCACAGACTGTCAGACGTGGCGGCCCTGCGGAGGCCCCGGACTTCTACAGACTTCTTCCCCCACCGGCCCCGGTCTAGCAGCTGCACATGCCTGGTTGCCGGCTTTTGTGCCAAGTCCGAAAGCGCACCCCATGTCAAACAGCGCTTCGGGGGGTTGGTGAGCAGATTTCTCGCTCCTTCGACTCCCCTTTCTGAGCCTCAACTCCCCTAGCCTTTCCCACAACTGCATGAGCTCTGGTTCTTCTAGCGCGTTCGCACGCCACGAGATTTCACAGTGTCCCGCTTCCCGGCTGGAAAGCCAACTGATACATAGGCCTCCGCGGTAACCACCTTCTTGGTTTTCTTTACAGTGTTCCCAACCAGCGTGCATCCCTAAACGCTGGACTTGGGTCTTGCCTCTTTGCTTGGTTGACAATCTGTGAGTGCAATCCTTCAATGTTTTACTTGACGGCCAGCTTCGCCGACTCAACATACGTCTGCAAGACTCATCCGCGCTGTTGTGTGAGGCTGTCGCCGATTCATTTTCTTTGCTGTGAGAATTTCTTTGCACGAATAGCTTACACTTCATTTACTCATCCTACTGGTGGTGAGCCTGTCGGTTGTTTATTTGGACTATTATAAATGATGCTACTTTAAGCAATCGTGCGTGTAGCCCTTGCACTCGTGTGTCTGTATGTTGGTTGAATGCATATTTGGGGGCAGAGCGGCTGAGTCCCCGAGTGTGTGTGACTTCAAGTTTAGTCAATAAAATCTAACTGTTTCTCAAAGTGATTTTACCGGTGCACATTCTCACCAAAATCACAATTAGTTTTATCAGTCTCTTCCTTTTAGCCCTTCTGGGAGCTCATAGGGGAAGCTCATTTGGGTTTTAAATTGCATTTCCCTGATAATGACGTTGAGCACATCTGCATATCTTCATTAGCCATTTTTTTAAGCGTCTGTTCTAGTCTTCTGCTCAATTTTGCATTAGGTGTTTGCTTGCTGTGTTTATTTTTTTCTCATTGATTCGTAAAAGCTGTATATATTCTGAATATAAGAACCCATTTTAGGGACGCCTGGGTGGCTCAGTCGTTTAAGCATCTGACTCTTGGTGGCTCAGGTCATGAACTCATGGTTGATGAGTTTAAGCCTCACATCGGGCTCTGCGTGGAGCCTGCTTGGGATTCTCTCTCTCTCTCTCTCTCTCTCTCTCTCTCTCTGCCCTCCCCCCACCCACACTTGCTCGCTTTCTGTCTCTCTCAAAGTAAATAAATAAACTTTAGAAAAAAAGAAACCCATTTAGTTTGGGGAGTGTTGACATTTATATACACCACATACGGAAAAGACTGCTCTTTCTGTGGAATGATCTGGGCAGCTTTGTCAAAAATCAGTCCGTTCTCTGTGGATGGTCCATATCTGGGCTCCACTCTCCACATATATCTCTACACACTGTCTTATTTACAGCAAGTCTTAAAGTCACATAGTTTAAGTCCTCCAACATTTCCCTTCTCGTTCAAAATTGTATTTGCTTTTCATGGTCCTTTACAATTTCAAAATTTAAAAATCAGTTTATCAATCTCTGGTTTTAAAAAGCCTGCTTGGGGGACGCCTGAATGGCTCAGTCGGTTGAGCGGCTGACTTTGGCTCAGGTCACCATCTCACAGTTCATGGGTTCAAGCCCTGCATTGGGCTCTGGGCTGACAGCTCAGAGCCTGGAGCCTGCTTCAGATTCTGTGTCTCCCTCTCTCTCTGCGCCTTCCCTGCTCATGCCTTATTCCTCTCTCAAAAATAAACAGTAAGAAAAAGAAAACATTTTTTAAGCCTGCTTTGGGGGAGCGTGGGTGGCTCAGTCAGTTAAGCATCAGACTCTTGATATGGTCTCAGGTCATGATCTCACAGTCCTGGGACTGACCCTGAGTCGGGCACCACACTAAGCATGGAACCTGGTTGGGATTCTCTTTCTCTCTCTCTCTCTGCCCCTTTCTTTCCCTTTCTCTCTCTCTCTCTCTCTCTCTCTCTCTCTCTCAAAAATAAATAAATAAACTAAAAAAAAAAGCCTGCTTGGATTTGTATTGATTAATAGATTCAATATTCCAATTGGGAGAGAATTGACATCTTAATGATGCTGAGTCTTAGGGTCCGTGAATATGGTATTATTTGTCTATTTATTTAGATCTTTAATTTCTCTCCACAGTGTTCTTCCATTTCAGTGTACAAGTCTTTCGTTATATTTAATCCTCAGTATTTCATGCTTTTGACATTGTATTCAACGAATCTTATTTTATTTTCCAATAGTTCACTGCAAATATATAAATTACAAAGAATTTTTGTGTTTTACACCATGTCCCGCAGTTGCTAAATGCACTTTCTAGTTGTAGTAGCTTTTTTTGCAGAGTCCTTGGAATTTCCTGTGTAAACACTCAAGGCACTCGCAAATAGGGGCAGTTTATTTTTCTTACTTTTCAACCCGTAAACCTTTTATTTCTTTTCCTTGCCTTATTACAATGGCTACGACTTCCAGTATAATGTTGAATGGTAGCAGTGAGAACTGCATCCTTATGCTCCCAGTCTTAGGAGTAAAGCATTCACAATTTCACCAGGAAGGATGGGTTGCAATTCGTTCACACACGCCCTAAAGGAGTTTGAAGACGTTTCCTTCTTTCCTAGTTGCGAAGAGATTTTACGAGGAATGGATATTAAACTTTTCAAATGCAGTTTCTACATCTTTTGAAATGATCACGCTGTTCTCCTTTTTTCCATTAATACGGTGAATTACATTCATTCTGAAATGTTGCACCAACTTTGCATATATCTAGGCTAAACCCACCTGGTCACAGCATGCTATCCTTTGTATATATCACTTGATTCAATTGGCTAACGTCTTGTCAAGAACTTCTGTGTCAAAGGTTCATGAGAGATATTGGTCTGTAATTTATATTATTTTTGGAACACCTTGCACAGATTTTGATATTAGGGTTTATGCCAACTTCAGGAAATTAGCGTGATAGTGGCCCCACCTTATTTTCTAAGGGATTTAATGTAAGATTTGTACTGTTTTATTTCACTCTTAAAGTTTTTATAGAATTTATCAACAAATCTATTTGAAACTGACATTAACTACACTGGAAATATCTTTTAGGAAATATCCAGGCTGGAGATTTTTTTATGGGAAGTGTTTTGTTTTGTTTTGTTTTGTTTAACAACAAACAAACTAAATGTATCTGATGAGTATAATAGAGTGCTATAGTGAGTTTCTGTTTCTTTTTGCAATTGTTCTTATAAATATTATTTTTAAAGTCACATATCCATTTAATCTATAGTATTGACTTTCTTGGTATAAAGTTATTCATAACATTCCCGTACGAAGCTTTTTAAAACTGTTTTATTTATTTTTGAGAGAGCGCGAGCAGGGGAAAGGTAGAGACGGGGGGTGAAGGATCTGAAGAGGGCTCTGCACTGATAGTAAAGAACCCCATGTGGGGCTCCAACTCAGGAACTGTGAGCTCATGACCTGAGCCAAAGTCGGATGCTCAACTGACTGAGGCACCCAGATGCCCCTCCCTTACTAAGCTTTTAACTGTCTATAGTGTCTGTAGTGATAACCTGTCACCTCTTCTTGGTGTTGGTCATTTGTCTTCTATGTGTTCATCATGAGGAACTTAGCAATTCTGTTCATCTTTTTCAAGGACACAACTTTTGAACTTGTTAATTTTTTTGTATTACTTGATCTTTTCTACCCTGACTTGTGCTCTTATCTTTATCTTGTTTCCTTCTACTTACTTTGGGTTTACTTTGTTCTTTTTCTGTTTTCCCCTAGCTTTTAGAAGGATACCCTTGGGCATTTCATTTGAACCTTTCACCTTTTTTTTATTATAAGCATTTAAAGCTGTACGTTTCCCTGGTTTATTTATATAGTATATATTACACTGGTTTAGCTAAATCCACAGGTTTGAATGTTATACGTCACTCTCAGGCAGTCTGAAAGAGTTCTAAATTTCCTTGGGTTTTGGTTTTGGTTTTGGTTTTCGGGGTTTTTTGTTGTTGTTGTTCTTTTGACCATGAGTTCTAGAGAACTGTAGTGTTTAATTTCCAATACATGAGTTTTTCCTACATGTCTTCTCGCTATTGATTTCTCACTTAGTTCAGTTTTGGTCAGACAACATACTCCAGAAGTCCCGAATTCTGAACGTATCCTCCTGAGCTGCTGTTCTCCCCCAAGACTCTTTACAGTCTCGTCAGCTAACTATGAGCTTCCAGCAGATTTTTTAAAATCATATTTCCTGGTTTTTCTTACTATGCCAAGTGGGAGGGTTCATCCAAATGACCTAGCCCTCTCTTACCAGAGGTCTCTATAGCTGCTTTTACAAACAGGTATCATTCAGACAGAATCGATCATTTAGCATAAAAGCTAGGCCATAAATGCTGTTGGGGGACTTTTTCCTGCGTGGGAATACACTGGGTCACGTCCTGAAACAGGAGTCCAATGAAGTCTGGCCAAAGGTATTTTCTCCCTCTCTTAGGACGACCTTCAGAATCAAGCCGAGGCATTCTCTCTACAAGAACTTCCAAGAGGTGCTCCAGACTGGGGTCCTCTGTCTCAAGCTTCATTGCCCACTCAGTTTATCAAGATTGTCTTCAACAATTATTACGTAGTAATGTCTGAGGAAAGAGAGATTCCATTTCTTCCTCTTAATTCCTTGATCCCTGTTTTATCGACCTGAAAGACTCATTTTGGACTGCCTTCCTCTTCAACCATCAAGTACAATATTTTCTGGAAAATTCTACAATGCTCTAGCCAGTCTTAGAGTTTTCTTCAAACCCCAGTGTTATTGTGAGGCGGGAAAGCTTAACCCCGCTCATGTGTCATTCCACATGGAGGATGTAACACTTTGTAACACTTTGGCCTCACTCAGACTGGTGAGGGAGAAAACAAACTGGGCATGTGCAGTCCAGGCCCCTCTGTCCTTTCCCTTAGGAACAGGCTGCTCTAAGAAGCATACCTTCTTAGGTGTGCAAAATTTTGCAAGCCAATATTTCTGGGTGGGTACATCCATCACCATCTGAGGTTCAGGGTTAGAAAGCCCAGATATCAAGTTCACCATTAATAAAGGAGCAATTTTTGGTGTTTCTCTGCCTTATTCTCTCGTCTATTTTGTCAGGACATTCAGAAACCAGGGTAGGGTAAGAGGGTGCTACTTACTAGGTTCTCTCGAACCCAGTAGATATGCCAACCAATTCTCTTCCTGAAGTGAACCATCCATCCTTTGTTTAAAAGGAAAACATTCTCGGGGCGCCTGAGTGGCTCAGTCGGTTAAGCGTCCGACTTCGGCTCAAGTCACCGTCTCACAGTTTGTGAGTTCGAGCCCCGTGCCGGACTCTGTGCTGACAGCTCGGAGCTGGGAGCCTGCTTCGGATTCTGTGTCTCCCTCCCTCTCTGCCCGTCCCCCATTCGTGCTTTCTTTCTCTCTCTCTCTCTCTCTCTCAAAAATAAATATTAAAAAAGTTTTTTAAAAATTCTTATGTTCTCAAACATTCCAGAGACACTGTAGCTCTTCTCAATTTGTTCCTTGGCTCAGAGCTGCCCGATGATATAATGCATCCATGAGAAAGTATGCCCACCTCGTGAATCAGCTCATCATATATTTTTTTTTGGTCACCATTGATCATTTGGACTATTAACAACTTCATATGAATCCAGAAAAGAATTTTAACGAAAGGAGTCTTATTTGTTATAAGAAAGGTCAAACATGAGGAAGGGGGCAGTGAAAAGGTAAGTAAGTTGAGAGCGTCTCTAATGAAAGACGAACGGTGGTCTTGAGTCCCCGTGTGGCAGGAGAGGCCAGAACTGAGTTCACATCCCTGCTCTGTGACTTTGAGCAGATACTTGGCCTCTCTGAGTCCCCAGTCCCCTCTGCTGTGAAAACAGAGACAAATGCCCATCCCAGAAGGCTGTTCAATGAGGTAACTTCGGAACGCCTGAAAGGTAGTGAATCCTCGACGATGGTAGTTTCTTTTCTCTTCTGAAAACACCAGCTGGCCTGGGTTTTCTTGATCGCCTTAGGAAGCCTCGGGGGAACTTCCGGATGATCCCGAAAACCAGAGAAATGGCGCGATTGACAAAAACCAACAGGCAAAACAGAACAACAGAGTTTAGAGACAGGACGACTCGGTAAAGCTTCTTCTATCTGTACAACTTCACGCTTTGCCGAAGGGCTCCCCTAACTGCAATTTGATTTGGGCCTCACACTCGCTCGCTCTAGGAGACCTGATGGGGCAAATACCACCCAGTCCACGTGAAGCACGAGGAAACTAATGGTAAGAAATTAGATACGATCGCTCATGGCCCTTCGGCGTCCAGTCTAGTGCATCTCTCCCACGGTGCTTTCTCAGCATCACGGTGATTCTAGAATAATGACCATAACGACGTCGCCTGCGTGCGCACACGTAGGGCCCTCTTCAGCGCGCACACCTCCCGTGGGGCGTCTCCCCTAGCTCTCACGACAGGGATTTCTGGGCTTTTCACCCATGAAGAGCCCAGCGCTTCAGATAGTCCAAGCAGTCAGCTCGACATCACACGGCTAATCCGGAGGTTGAGCTTGGGCCTCCTGCTACGTCCAGGGCTCCTGTGCTGGAGGCCTTTCATCGCACTCAAGGTACCGAGGGCAGTGGGGAGGTGGATGTGTGTCTAGGGTGAGAGCAGGCCGCGCGTTCTCTGGCCCCGGTGGAGTGCCATGCCCCGGGGGCCCCGGCCCCGGCGGTCACAGCGACGGGCACAGCCAGCTCCCTGCCCAGGTCATTTCGTGTGATCCGCGGCGGCGGTGTGATTTATTGACGGCTTTTCTTCCCCGCTGGGACAGCATGGAAATAATCAGATGAATAATGAGCCTGTGAAGACGGATGCCGTCTGAGCCAGCTGCCACAGAAGGGAATCCTACGCCGGGATTGCCGCCTCGAGCAGCACAGGACGATGGATGTTTCCGCAGAAGGCTGGCCCTCGTTTGCTCCGTTGGCAGCCGATTGTTCCTCTCCACGGACGGCAGAGAGGCTTCGGATTTAATAGTGCTGGCAGCTCTGTGTTCCAGGAGCGGGGAGGAGATGAGCGCTGGTGGGCTCGCTCTGGGGACAGAAGGCCGCCTCTGACCCTGAGTCGGCTGTCAGGCGGGCCAGCCACCCTCCGCGGAAGGTTTTCCCACGCAGAGGTGGCCACCCTACCTGGTGACGAGCCACGGTGGGCCCGTGCTACTTTTCCTCACCTATAGCTGGATCACAAACCATCCCCAAACTCGAGGCTTCACACCAAGTTGTTCTGCACCTTACCATTCCATGGGCCAGGTTTCTGTTCCACGTCGCGTTGGCTGGGGTGGCCCGACTGGGGCTGGAGGATCCACCGTGGCCTCGCTCACGCGTCCGGGAGCGTGGTGCTGGCGGTCGGCGGGGTGCCTCAGTTTCCCTCCACACGGCCCCCCTCCGGCAGCGCAGCCCGGACTCGTTTACGCGGCAGCTGGGTTCCAGGCACAAAAGTGAAACGGTAAGTCCGCGGAGGCTTGGGCCCCGAAGTCCCAGAAGGTCAGTTGATCGAAGCAAGACGATACGTGGAGCCAGCTCCGATTCCGGGGTGGAAGCAGATGGCGTGAGAGGAGCGGCGAAGTCGCTGCCGAGGAGGGGGGGACCCAGGGGCACGATTCACCGGGGGCCACCGGGAGGCGCCTCTGAGATGGAGTTTAATGAGTGAGCAGCATAGGGATCCAGGGGTGCCCGTGGGATGGACGCCAGTGGCAGGGACGGGAAGGAAGCAAAAGCGGGGAGAGGGAGACCCTGCAGTCAGGTCCACAGGGCGCCTGAGCCTACGCCACAGGCGCAGCGAAGCTAGGATGGCCCGTCACAGCCATCCTAAGGTGATCCAAGATGCCAAGATGTCATACGCTCACGTCACAGGTAGTGGGCACCACAGGGAGGGGCATGACCTTGGGCGAGGCAGTTCCTGAAGGCGCTGACCCTGAGGGCTGCCTGCCCGGGGCTCCTTGCAGCTGGGAGCAGACCCTGCGGGGAGGGGGGATCTGGGAAGCCAAGCCAATATTCTGCCATGCTTGCCTGCCCCAAGAATCTATTTTTCTCCGGGGCACCTGAGCGGCTCAGTCGGTCAAGTGTCCAACCCTTGATCTCGGCCCAGGTCATGATCTCACGGTTCGTGAGATCGAGCCCTGCATGGGGCTCTGTGCTGACAGTGTGGAGCCTGCTTGGGATTCTCTCTCTCTCTCCCCCTCTCCCCCTGCCCCTTCCCTGCTTGCACACGCTCTCTCTTTCTCTCTCTCAAAATTAATAATAATAAATTTAAAAATTTTTAAATCTTTAAACAAATTGTATTTTCCTCCCAAGCTCCCATCTCCTTGCACTCCCCATGCCACCACCCCTCCCCAAGACAAAGCAAAATGCCCTGACACCTCCCTCTCCTGGTTTGCCTCCTCAGTGCCCCCCTCCCCACCAGCCCAGGCTTTCCCTCCTGCCCCGCCCCAGGACAGCTTCCTGACCGGGTTTCCTCCCTTCTGCCCTACCCCTTTCACAACTAGCTTTGCCCCCATGACTCTCCCTTCCCCGCTCCCCATCCCTCCCTTCACTTACTCCCTGGCCCTGGGGAGCTTCGTGCACGCTCTCGCCTCTGGGTTGCTGCACAAGCTGTTCCATCTGTCCTCTGTGCCTTTCTTCCCCACCTTTCCCATCTCCCTCTGCTCAGTCTTCAGCTGACCCCTCGCCCCGGCAGCCTCCCTGAGCCCCAAGCCCACCTCGTGTGGACAGGCGGCCTTCCTCCCCTTCCTGTGGTCCCTCCGCTCCCCTGCGCCAGCTCACTGCACACAGGTACAGGTGCACCTGCTGACCTTGTCCGTCCTCTCCCGCTAGATGGTGAGCTCTGCGGGGAAACACCTGAGTTCTCTGCACCCCACGGGGCAGGCGCAGCACGGCACAGCGGCTCAGTCACATGTTCTCCGGGCTGTGGATGGGGCAGCGAGAGGAAGAGAAAAGAGGGCTGCCCCGAGGTCCCGAGTTAGACAAGCCTCAGAAGACGAACGTCCTCCAGGGAGAAAAGACAACTGTTCTGGAAAATGGGCCTGGCCTACAGACTGTGTCCAGCCACAGTGGGGAGAGGCTGGCAGTCACATTCATCCGTCACGGGCATCTCTAGTTGGCTCTTAGCAAGCCCAGGGGAAAAGGCATTTCTCTCTCTCCTAGTTTCTGCCTGTCCATTCAGAGAACTTGGAGTGACCTTGCTTGGGTGTTCACACACGATTGATCCCTGGGGCCCCGGAATTCTGATAGGCTGAGCCCCGTCAGATGACCGCCCTGGTTTGGGGTGGGTGGACAGCGTGCCCCTCCTCAGATGCAGGGCTGAGCCAGGCGAGGGGAGCCCGGGGGACACCCCGCAGAAGCACCCTGCCCCAGGACAGCATCCAGATCTCTACTCCCTCCTGGGCTTTTCCACACTGGCAGAGTCCTCCGGGTTTCTGTCTGTCTTCCTCCCACCCCAGAACAACGCTGCCACCCCGCAACGCGAGAGATATTGCCCCTCATTTCCTGCGCTCTCACTATGAGCCACACCTGTCTGGCCAGCTTCATGAAGATTATTGTCCTCGTGTTCCAGGTTAGCTAACTGAGGCTCGGAGAACTCAAGCGGCTTGTCCAAAGTGTTGGTGTATGGCAAATCGGGGATTTGAAATCCGGTCCTGACTCGTGTGGACCCCCCGGGACTTTGCGTGAGTCCCCGCAGGGCAACCTGGAAAAGTCAGAGCTCATGCCTCGGAAAGCAGCCCAAACCGAAGGAGGCTGGGGGCTCCGGAACTAGAACATCAAGCTCCTGTTTCTGAGTTCCGTGATTCACGCTGCCTTCTACAAACGCGGGGCTGAAAGGGAACTTGCAGACTATCTTATTGAACTACCTCCGTTCGTATTTAATTTTATTTCATGGGCCCCGAGGGCTGCGGTTTTAAGTTCCGTCCATGCTTCTCCGGTGAACATCTGGTCTGTTGCTTTTAAGTGCTCCTAACAGTGCCTCCTCCCTGGTTTCCTGGCCCCCTCTGTAGCGATGGACTTTCAGATCACAGCTCGCTCCACAAGCGAGCGCCCACGGTCATGGCTCTGTTTTTAAAGGTGAGGAAAAACTGGGGCGCCTGGGTGGCACAGTCGGTTAAGCGTCCGACTTCAGCCAGGTCACGATCTCCCGGTCCGTGAGTTCGAGCCCCGCGTCAGGCTCTGGGCTGATGGCTCAGAGCCTGGAGCCTGTTTCCGATTCTGTGTCTCCCTCTCTCTCTGCCCCTCCCCCGTTCATGCTCTGTCTCTCTCTGTCCCAAAAAAAATAAATAAACGTTGAAAAAAATAAAAGTGAGGAAAAAATAAAGGGACGAGAAGTGGGGAGAGGCTGGCGGCCAGACTCATCCATCGTGGGCATCTACAGTTAGCGCTTAGCAAGCCCCGGGGCGGGGAGAGGCATTTCCCTCTCTCCTAATGTCTGCCTGTCCCTTGAGGAAAGACCTCAGAGCGGCCTTGCTTAGGTGCTCACACCCGTGATTCATCCCCAGGGCTGGGGCTTCCTGCATTGGGTCCTGGGACCTTCCCCAGTTTGGGATGGGTGCAGCTGGGCTTTGCCTCCCTCCTGGGGACACAAGGAATGGGGGACACAAGAATGCTTGCTTCTTCCAAGATGAAAGGAAAACAGCAGGGGGTTTTGGCCAGGAAAAAGAGCAGGGGTCCGCGGAGGGACTCACAATCACTCCCAGGCTGGGACACCAGGTGCTGGTCACAGAGGCGGAGCCCTTTCTGGGAGCGGGGCGGGGCACGGTGGAACTGCCTCTGGGGGGCAGGGGTGAGTGCATGTGGTTCCATGCTGCCCATCCAAAGGGATGTGCTCCCTGCAGTGTGCTCCCCCACACGGTGCTCGGGAGCCCCAGATGCCTCTGTGCTCCCTCTGATGTGCTGAGCAGGGGGCAGCAGGGCCCCCTCGCTTACTAGACACCCCCTCCCCACCTTGGCGCAGCCCAGAGGACGGAGATGGTGAGCCTCGCCACATTTGCACAGAAGCAGGTGCAGGGGCACCCAGAGTCTCCCGCCACGGGAGGGAGCGCCATTCTCCACCCCGCTAAGTGTGGAGTCCCATCCTGGCTGACAGTGTAATCTCTCAGAAAGTGCAAGGTGCCTCCGCGGACTTGGTTCTGGTCAACAAAGCAAGCCACAGCCACGGAGGACCGGGATGCAGTGCCTTAAAGGCCCCGCTCCCTCTCCTTCCGTGGGGCAGCTCGGGGTATGATCTCCGGGGGGCCTCCCAGGGCTCCCCACGGGGACTGAGCTTTCGTTGCCCAAGTGGACGCTCACAGTGCACACTCGCATGGGAGCTCAGACACCCCGGAGCTTCTTTCCCTCTTGCCCCACCTCCCCACTCCCCTGCCCTTGTCTCCCAGATCACGCTCCAAAAAAAAAAAAAAAAAAAGACTTTCGCTCACATCCTTCCTTCAGGGTCTCTGTGTGGAAGGGCTCCAACTCAGGTAACGTGATGACCAAGAAAGTAAATCTGGAAACCTGGAGGCCTAGGAGCAGGCTGGGTAATCTTACAGGCTTTGGAGTCAGGCAGCCTGTGTTTGAAGTTGCCTCTCCGAGTATATAAACATTTAATATTGAAATGAGTGCTATCTACAGACTTTAGGAAGTAGATTTCAGAACAGGCAGAGCTGGAAACCCTGGGAACAGGAAGGTAGCTCAAGTATGGGAGGCTTTTACAGAGTCTGAGAAAAACACAAATAATCCGTTCCTCAGAGATGCTCTGGGGAGGGAAGGGGCAGGTGTTCAAAATGACCAAGAGGGGCGCCTGGGTGGCTCCGTCGGTTGGGCGTCCGACTTCGGCTCAGGTCATGATCTCACGGTCCGTGAGTTCGAGCCCCGCGTCGGGCTCTGTGCTGACAGCGCGGAGCCTGGAGCCTGCTTCGGATTCTGTGTCTCCCTCTCTCTGCCCCTCCTCCGCTTGCTCTCGCTCTCTTCCTCTCTCAAAGACGAACCTTTAAAAATTTTTTTTTAAACAGCAAAGAGCAGGAGTAATCACAGCCAGGCAGAGAGCAAAAGAGCCCACCCCCAGCCCCGAAGGCTGGCATTGGAGGGCCAAGGCCCAAAATGCACTGCGGCTCACTAATATCCCAAGGACGATAGAGAGGGTTTTGTTCAAGTATGTCCCGAATGAGCTGAAGGAGCAGGGAGGGACAAGCCTGTGCTTGTGGCGGAGCGTTCGTGAGTGACGGGGAGAAAGCAGAACTGCCCTTCCTATCAAGGCAAACGTTCTCAAACATAAAAGGTGAAGACAGAGTTAAGAGAAATTAACACTCAACTGAGGTCCTGGCAGGCGTCGGGGCTTCACAGGGTCCCTAGACTGGTAGACGCCGTGGTGAGGCTGGGCTGGGTTCCGCAGCCGACCGACCAGCAGTGTCAGTGCCGAGACCCCTAGGAGTGGGCTGCTAGGCTCTGTCCTTCCTCCCAGCATGCTTTCCCAGAAGCGTCAGGAAGATTCCAAGCACGGCGTTTGCCTCTTCAAAGGCTCTAAAGCAGCATTGAGAGAATGCTGCTTACATACAAGGTCTGGAGACCATGTATGGTGGTCACAGCTGGGCGGGGGGGTGGGCATTGGCATCTAGTGGGCAGAGGCCAGGGAGACTTACCGCCCCACCATGCGCGGGACAGTCCCTTACAACAGAGAATTCTCTGTTCCAGCACGTCGGTCAGTAGGGCCAAGACTGAGAAACCGAGCTCTAAGTGGGTGACTGTTGAATGAATGAGGGAGCGGTTGAGCACCCACTATGTGCCGCGGGACTGCACGGATGCATAAAACACAGGCTGTCCCCTCCAGAGTTCATCCTCCAGAGACAGAGGCAGGTGGCCGCCTTACCATGTGAAATGTGCTCTAATGGGGGGGGGGGAGTGAGAAGAGACATAAAAGAAACGCCAGCCCCGCCAAGCAAAGGTGCCATGTGAGCTGGGCCATGAAGGATGGGTGGAAGCTTGTCCAGGACACAAGGCAGAGACAAAGGTTGAGCAGAGGCATTAAACACGCCTCCGTGCTGGGGACAGCAGGAGCTGGAGTGCGGGACTCTCGAGGAGGAACAACTGGAGGCAGGGTGGGGGGCTCCAAATGCCATGGTCAGGCTCCTGGACGGAGTCATGCAGGCACAGGGTTCAGGAAAGGTGGTAATCAGATGACGTCATGATCAGATTGGGCTCTCTTTTTCTTAAATGTGTATTTGTTTATTTTCAGATAGAGAGAGTGCAAGCAGGGGAGGGGCAGAGGGAAAGGGAGAGAGAAGCCCAAGCAGGCTCCGCACCGTCAGCACAGAGCCCGACGCAGGGCTCGATCTCACGAGCCGTGAGATCATGTCCTGAGCGGAAATCGAGAGTCGGATGCTTAACCAACTGAGGCACCCAGGTGCCCCAGATTGATCTCTTTAAAATAAGAACGTATGTATTGCCTGTTTGGTTAAAAACAAAACCAAAAACAAAACTTCTTCCTTCCTGTAAAGATTGAGTGTAACCTTAATCTTATTTATAAATCCAGCATGATGACCAAAACACAGGGGAATATATTGGAATCTTCTAGAGCACACCAAAACATTAACCCCAACCATCCCATCAACCCCTCCCTTTGCCCTGTGTATGTGCCAGATTTAAGTGTGCAATTCACTAATTTTTAGTAAATTTAAAGGATTGTGTAACGTTACCATAATCCAGTTTTGTAAGATTTTTTTTAAGTTTATTTTTGAGAGAGAGAGAGAGAGAGAGACTGTGTGTGTGTGTGTGTGCAAGCAGGGGAAGGGGCAGAGAGAGAGGGAGAGAGAGAGAGAATCCCAAACAGGCTCCACACTGTCCGCACAGAGCCTGACACGGGGTTCGAACCCACAAACTGCGAGACCTGAGCCAAAATCAAGCTGGACGTTTAACTGACTGAGCCACCCAGGCAGCCTTACTGTAATCCGGTTTTAGAACATTTGTGGTCAACCCCCCAGCCCCAGGTAACCACTAATCTGATCTCTGTTGCTATTTATTCGCTGCTTCTAGACATTTCCTATAATGGCCATCTTACAATATGTGGTCTTTTACCTCCAGCTTCGTTCACTCAGCACTGTGCTCTGAGGTTCATCATGTGGGAGTATGACTCAGCAGTCTGTTCCTTTTTATCGCTCAATGATACTCGGGTCAGATGTCTACTTAAAAGACGATGCTAACTGAATGAAAGATGGGCGGGAGGAGGAAGAGCCGAGAAGCCCGGGGACCTACTAGGAGACCACGGTGGTTGTTCAGGCTGTAGACAAAGAAGGTCTGAGCCGGCAGAGTGGCAGCGGCCCGGAGAGAGGGAGGGACGAGGCGGGGGCGGGGGGCGGGACACAGGCCCTGGAGGCAGTTCACTTACACAGGGCTGTGTGGGGAAGGGGAGAAGCCTGGGGGCTAAGGAAGGGGTGGCAGGCAGATTCGGAGCTGGCTGATGAGGTGGGGTATCCACAGGTCCATGTGGCCCTAAGGACCCTCTGGGGGCCTGCTGAGAGGCTGCTTCCTTAGCTTTGGGATGAAGACACTGAAAACATGTCTGTCAACCCTGCTGATGACACAGAGCCGTCGGGGACAGCAAATTGGGGATGTCAGAATTGAAGAAAATTCTTGGCAGGCTCAGATGATGAGCCATGGCAGAATCTGGGCAGCTCTTAGGACCTAAAAATGCCCGGGGACTGTGGTTTTCGGGACCCTCGTCAGTCCTCCTGGGCTGCCGCACCCAGAACAAGGGCAGTGAGTGAGTCCTTGTGAGAACAAGGACAGTGTCTACAGCGGTACAAGGAGGATCATGGGAAAATGGCCCCAGTAGCTTGCTCTGGGTTGTTGGAGCCTTCTTTCGTCAGCTTCCTAGGGGACCAGGAGCCCCTTTGCTCTAGCAAGATAGTCTGCACCTGCCTGAAAGTCCCACAGGTCCCCAAGGCCCCCAAGCGTAAGGTGACGGCTTTCCTGGACCACTCCTCTAGCGTCCCTCCACCTGACAAGCCTGGCGTGCCACTCCATGGGATGTTGGAAAGACGGAGACCTCATCCGTCTTCTTCCTGATCTTTACTGTGTGTTTCTCCCAGTAAAGTCTGTTCCTTATCGCCGACTGTGCGGTGTGCCAGAATTTGTCCCCAGCCCTGGGACACAACAGGTGGCCATCATGGTAGCAACAGCAGGACAAGAGTGACGGCCTCATCTTTGTCTCCATCCACGCCAGCGGAGTGCCTGGCCCGTGCTAAGAGTTCGATCGATGGCGATGGACACGTGAATGCACGAGCCCCCTGGGTGAAGGACGCCTGCCTTGAAAGGGGGCAGTTCTGACCTCCAAGTAGCAAGCAGCGATCCCATCCCTCGAATCTGTTCATCGTGTCCTAATTCTTGGAAACTGGGACTTCTGGTAACATTTACTGTAATGTTTAATTATAGAAGTAGCACGTGATCTCCAAGGCAGATTTAGAAACTATAAGCAATGCTACCTTTTTGATTAATTTCTTTCTCTCTCAATATAGAACGTATGTTGAGAGTAGTCATCCATTCATATGTGTACTTCGTATCCACACACGTACGCCACAGATCTTCACTACATACTTGGGTCAACAGCAGGATTTTCCATTTCAACTTAAAAACGTTTTTCTGGGGCGCCTGGGTGGTTCAGTCGGTTAGACTTCCGACTTCGGCTCAGGTCATGATCTCACGGTTTGTGGGTTCGAGCCCCACGGCGGGCTCCGTGCTGACGGCTCAGAGCCCGGAGCCTGCTGCGGATTCTGTGTCTCCCTCTCTCTCTGCTCCTCCCCCATTCATGCTCTGTCTCTATCTCTCAAAAATAAATAAAAAGTTAAAAAAAAAAGTAATTAAAAACATTTTTATGTGAGTAAAACTCTTTGTAAATACCTTTATAATCAGGGCAGCATGTTCCGTCACACATAGGTTACGTGATTGACTTGCGCATTCCCGTCTCACTGTCCCTGTGGGTTGTTTCTGGGTCTGGGGATGGGCTTCGGTGGTCCCTGAGCCTGTGCTCCCCACGTGGGGCTCAGGAGCCCTGCTCCGGCCACGCGGTTCTCTCCTCTTTAACTGCCTGCTCTCAGTACCTGAAAACTCTCCTCTTCCAGTTACCTTGCCCAGAGTCTAGGAAAGGCCTCACCCTCACCCTGCTCCCCACCACAGGGGCCATCTCGCTGGGTTGCTGTCTTCTCCCCGCCAGCTGGTTTCCAGAACTGCACACCTTCACAGTCCTGGAGGCCATGCTGGTGGTTCCTGGCTCTCTCCTGCCATCTCCTGCCCAGTTGCAACATGTCTGGCACCAGGCTTAACTCTCCTGGTGCTGGAACGAGCTGGGATAGGACAGACCTGAGCCACCATGACGACATTTAACCTGTTTAATTGTGTGGGGCGCCTGGGTGGCTCAGTCGGTTGGGCGTCTGACTTCAGCTCAGGTCATGATCTCGCGGTTCGTGAGTTCGAGCCCCACGACAGGCTCTGTGCTGACGGCTCGGAGCCTGGAACCTGTTTCAGATTCTGCGTCTCCTCCTCTCTCTGCCCCTCCCATGCTTGTGCTCTGTCTCTCTTTGTCTCTCAATAACAAATAAACGTTAAAAAAAAAAATTAAAAAAAAAACCAACATGTTTAATTGCGAAGTCCCATACTTAACTTTGTTCTCAGTTATCTGCATATTCACACCACGAGAGGCCTGATTTCATTGCATCTGAAAATGGTCCTAAAGGTTTTACTTGGTAATAAGCCCGGTAAGAATCAATAATGGAATGTGGCTGTCAAAAAAAAAAAAAAAAAAAAAGGCTGGGATGCCTGGGTGGCTCAGTTGATTAATCGTCTGGCTCCTGATTTCAGCTCAAGTCATGATCTCATGGTCCATGAGTTCGAGCCCCACGTCAGGCTCTGCGTTGACAGCATGGAGCCTGCTTGAGATTCTCTCCCTCTCCCTCTCTCTCTGCCCCTCCCCTGCTTGTGCTCTTTCTCTCTCAAAATAAATAAACATTTAAAAAATTAAAAAAAATAAGACTAATGCCATTTCCAGCCACCTTTATGTACTGTTTTTAGGCTCAGGACCAATAGGGGAATGTCATGAGAAGGTGATTTTAGTCAAAATCGGGAAAAAGCTTTGTCACAGGAGTTGTCCCCCCATGAAATGGACGGGCAGTGAGTTGCCCCGCACTGGCAATGTTCAAGAAAAGATGGGGTCCCTTATGCCTCCAAGATTTTATTGCTACCCTCACCCACTTATGACACATACTTCTTAAGTGACTGCAGACCGAAAGAGAGAGAACACCCAAATTTCTGTGGAAAGTGTGAGCACTGGGTGAACCTTCATTATGCAGTCCATTCCCAGGGGTCGCCAGGACCCAGAGGGCATCGAAGGCCAAGTGAGGTGTGGTTCTTCCCCTACGGCAGGTCCTGAACAAGCCCCAGGCAGGTTTTTCACGAGCTGCTTGGCCTTGGCAGAGTGGGGCAGCACCCAGTCTCATTCACTAGGACAACCCCGGGGTGGGGTGAGACACGGTATTCTCTGCTCTCCCTGACCCTAGCTGGCCGAGCTCAGAGGCCCCACATCCCCTCCCCATCCGATCCATGATGCTTTGCTGCTGTCACTGCACTGTCTGTGCTCAAAGCCAAGGCAACTCCAATAGACATGTACCTGTTGTTCGTGCAACGCACGTTTCCTTCCTCTAGGCCTGTGGTGTGGAACCATCTGCAAGGGCGGTACGCCAGGGCCTAAGAGAAAGGCTCCACTTCTCTTGGGAAGAGGGGTCAAGAGAGCAAAGGCCTAGAGGGCCAGGGCAGAGGACTTGTCAAAGAACATATCTGCCAGACAAAAAAGAGCTAGTACAAAAGCAGGGGAGGTGGAGGGGCTTGGGATAGACTGTTGGGGAAGAAAGCATTCAATATGGCGAGCAGCTGCCGGGCTGGGGCCGTGGAGGGCAAGACACAAAGCTGGAGGGGCAGACGGGGCTCTGGACGAGAACAACTAGGGAACTTGGATATCAATCCGAAGGCCATGGCAGAGATCAGTATGCAAAGCCTCAAGAATTCGAGGACTATGAGGTGAGTGGTTCCTTCGAAGGGCGATGGCCAACTGGTTGGAAGAAAAGCTCCAGTCCCCGCGTTCTTGACCCTCCTGGGCTCAACCTGCCAGCAGTGAGCAACCCGAGACTTCATACAGCACCATGTGGACAGAGTGGCACTTTGTTCTCAATGCAACACGTTTGGATCCCCTTTCCGTGCCCGCGATGCTGCTGCCGGCACAGCCATCTGCCGACTCCTCTTCTACACGGACTTCGTCACAAAGACAACCTTGCTTCTAAGGAAATTAGAATGGGATGCCTGGGTGGCTCAGTTGATTAATCGTCCGGCTCCTGATTTCAGCTCAGGTCATGATCTCATGGTCCATGAGTTCGAGCCCCACGTCAGGCTCTGCGCTGACAGCATGGAGCCTGCTTGAGATTCTCTCTCCCTCCCTCTCTCTCTGCCCCTCCCCTGCTTGTGCTCTTTCTCTCTCAAAATAAATAAACATTTAAAAAAATTTAAAAAAATAAGACTAAGCAAGGAAAACCTTGCTTCTTCTGCAAAATTAGAAGACTGCATGATGGTCTTTGTTCGTGAGTTTTTACCACGTACCAAACCACCCAGACGCAGTGGGCCTTCCAGAAGCGTTTTTCTATTGAAACCTCCAGTTACAGCGCCATTGGAGAAATGGCACCTTCAAGGTGAGGGTGCTGATGTTTGGTGTACAGTACCCGTCTTGAACCAGCAACCGGTCCCTGGGTCCTGGAACCAAGCAGCGGACGTGGAACCGGTGCTGGCTTGTCAGTATCACACCTAGCGTTTGCTTCCTTCCCATCCCTCTGCCTCAGAGCTCTTTTGGCTTCCAGCTTTCAGTCTTGAGAGAAGAATGCGTCCATCGGGAGGCCAAAGGGTGGCTTCAAATGCTCAGCCATGTCACCTCCTCAGGCTACCGTGGCGGCCTCACCGCGCTACTGCATGACGCAAGAGGAGAAAAGTGAAGACAGAGCACGCAAGATCCCATGGGACTCCCCTTGACCCTGCAACGGTCAGGGGCGGTGCTGCACTATTGGCCAGTTTCCTTAGGGTCAAATCTCCCCCACTGGCTAATTTCGAGCTATCGATATGCCATTACTGCACTAAGAACATGGAAGGGGGAAAAAAATGAAAGAGCACGCATTCTCTGGCATTTCTCCCATGTAGGTTAAGAGACACTATTATCTGTCCTCGAAAGGACAGATAATAGTAAAACAATTAGGAAGTGACGAGTTCGGGGGTATTTATTACATTGTTTTTAATTTGCTTTATTTAGTTGCGGATTTATATCATTTGATCATTAATAATGGCTGTTTTTAACAAACGACTCCCTCCATCGCCAAAAGTCTCCTCTCCCAAGGCGGGAGAAGGTAAAGCCAGCACACCACTGATAAGCAGGTCCCTAGAAAAAGGATCATCCTCCCTAGATCCCTCAGAAAGGAAACTCTTCCTTTCTGGGAGAGTTCCTTCCTTCCAGGAAACCCTTCCTGGTTAAAAAATCCGATTGAGATTCTGGCTGAAGGCAAAGGGAGTCTTACGTTTTTGTGGAGGAAAAAAGTCATAAACACCAATTCTGGCCTTGGGTCCATTTGCAAAAACTGTGACTAGAGCAGCCACCCATATTTTCTCCCAGTCCGTGTACGCATTTCTGGGTTGTAACTCATTTTCCTCGTCTTTGCTCCATTGTCCCCACTCAGGGAGTCAAGTTTACAAGTTAGTGTCTAGGTCAGGTCACAGAATTGTGGGAAGAATGTGATGGGACTGGAAGAGGAGGATGTCGCCAGAGACCCAGGACATAGACTTGGAACCGTTTTCAGTCTTTATGAGATGCTGGTTTGTCTCCCTTTGTCAAATGAATGGATGCGGGTTTTTGTTTGTTTGTTTCTTTGTTTGTTTGATCATATGAGGGTTACCACTGGGGAAGTTTTGCTTGGTCATATTTTGTTTTTGAAGCAAAAATGTGGAAAGAAGGAATATACTGATATGCAATCGTACACAACCTCACAATGCAGACTTGGACACAGCACGATTAGTAACCACTCTGTCTCCTGCCCAACCCCTGTTCTCTAATGGCGGCAGGCATGACTTATCTTCTGCTTCTGCGGCAGGACTGAAGAAGGAGAATGAAGCCGAGCAGAGAAACAGCAGGCTACCTTGTACTGTAAAGGAGAGAGAGAGAGAGTATCTTCCATCATTGGTATTCGCTCCAGATCAAGGCAATGAAATGGGAACCAACTGGGGGAGTTTTAGAATCACTGCAACTGTTCTAGAATCCCTTCTTGCTGCAGAATCCAGAATTGTGCTCTTGATATTTAAGCTGGAGGTGACACCTGCCCCCAAATGACACCAGAGGGCAGCCAGGACCTGGACCCAAGTGCATCATGTGATGGGGCTCTCAGAACTGCCATCCGGCTAACTGCCATCATGCCCACATATGATTTGTTTCACGATCATGCATCTCTCATCTTCCGAGGCTTAGATATTCTTGGAACTTACTGATAGTATTACAACTAGGTGCTATGGTATTGGACACCAAAGGGAAGTTAATGGTGGA
Organism: Lynx canadensis; assembly: GCF_007474595.2. NCBI lineage: Eukaryota > Metazoa > Chordata > Mammalia > Carnivora > Felidae > Lynx > Lynx canadensis. The sequence continues at coordinate 34,841,229 of NC_044308.2, read as the reverse complement.
TACTTGTGTTTTGTTTGTTGGATTTTGGGCTTCCCAGAATTGGAGCCCATTTCCACAATTGGGACATTCCCGCCCTAAGAGTCTTACAGTAGGAGGTGGTGCTGATGGTGCCCCATGCCCACTCTCCCAGTCTCCTGCACACTTAGTCAGGAGCAGCTAGGTCGCAACCCCCCACCCGGCACCAGGCACTGAGTGGTAATGGTGCTGGCATCCGCACTGAACCAATTCTACAACATGGCTTGGCTGTGTAGACTTCACACTTTGTCTTTCCTTCTTTCCAGTGGTTCTATGAGCTTCCTTGTATATTTTTTCTCAGTAAATTATGTTTATTCTTAAACCAGACAACTGTTCCTGTAACTGAAATCCCTGGTTGTTACTATATACATAATTTCTAAGGGGAAGTAGCAGAATCTCATTTTAACTGTTGGACGAGTGACCCAGGTTGTAGGGCCACCACACCCCACCAACAGAGTTCTGGGCACACAGTGGCTGAAATAAAATGATGAGCCACTTTGAGCTACTATGGAGACTTCTTTGAATGAGTCTGCTTCCAGCATCAAATTGCTACTTCCTTGGTGAGTACTATGAACTTTCCGGCTTTAATCTCTCCTTCTTTCATATGGCTTGTCTTCCAGCCACTTTTGTAGAGGCAGGAGAGAAGCTCTTCTCTTTGTAGCAGCTTGATTGTGCCCTGTATTTTTCCTCTCCTGATTAATGCACACAAGCTCTTGATCTCAAGGTTGTGAGTTCAAGCCCCTTGCTGGGTGTGGAGATTACTTAAAGTCTCTAAGAGAAAAAGAGAGAAGAGAAGAGAAGGGAAGGGAAGGGAAGGGAAGGGAAGGGAAGGGAAGGGAAGGGAGAAGAGAAGAGAAAGAAGAGAAGAGAGAGAAGAGAAGAGAAGAGAAGAGAAGAGAAGAGAAGAGAAGAGAAGAAAAAAGAAAAGAAAAAGCAACCTGAAATCCATAATTCAGAGAAAACAGTAAGAGCATGATTGGCCCAAATGCCAAGACAAACCAGCAATCACTCCAGGAATAGACCCTCATAAAACTTTTATGCTGAGAAGTACTTTTGTAATCATCAAAGCATCTCTTTTTCCATTCAGGTCTAGATACTGGAGTTATTTATCCGAGGTCACACCAATAATCAGGAGTGTACCAGAAGCCAGAACCAAATCTTGCTTACTCCTGTACATTTCACAAAACTGTATACGTTTTCATCATGAAATATGTTCCGGGAGGGCCCATAGATACTATTTAATGTGATCATATCACCATAGACATAGTGTCCAGTAAGACAAAGAGACTTTCTACAGAAAAGCAAGTCCAACTTCCAACTGAGCCCACTCATCTTTAAAAGATACCCCTCACTTGATCTACAGTTAATTTCTCTCCCCGAGAGGTGAACCTCTTCTCCTACCCAGTGCCATTTTGGAAGGATCACAGCAAGCTTCGCACTTTGGAGATTTTACAGTGCTAGTTTTTCCAACACAGGCTCTGGCTTTTCCTGCTGACAATCGTGGCCACGGCATAAATTGGGCCAGCCAAGCTCTTGAATACACCCAGATCCCAACGCAGAAGAGAAAGGACTGATTTGGATCGGTGTTTTCAATGTAACACAAAATGACAGAAAGTCCCTTTGATTCACCTGGGTCCTACAGGCACTGTCTTCTGGATTAGAGATGTAGCTCGGGAGGGGGAGGGGGGTATAGGGGAGGGGACAGAAAACCCTAACAGACTAATTTTTCTTTGGCCTTTAGAGAGCTCAGAGCTGATTTCGTGGGTTATGAGCTTTATCTTAACCCTCAGCTTCCTAACATAATTACTTCTACTTTGTCATATATGTTTCTGTAAGTCATTGCTTATTTTTCTCAAGAACAAAATTATTTTTACGATCTTTACATTGTAAAATCATTTGAGAGTCACCAAAAGTTTTAAAGATATTACAGAGAGGTTCTGCTCACCATTTACCTAGTTTCCTCTGGTGGTTACACTTTACAGAAATATAGTAAAGTATCAAAACCCGGAACTTGATGTTGGTACAATGTGTGTATATAGTTCCTGGTCATGTTATCATGTGTGTAGATCCGTGTAACTATGCAACTCCCAATGCAGTCAAGACGCAGAACATTCCATCACCACAGAGACCTCCTTTGTGCTATTTATTCCTTTATAGCCACCCTCCCCACGACTAACCCCCTCTGGTAACCGCTAATCTGCTCTCCATCGCTGTAACTTCGTCATTCTGCAGATGTTACATAAACGGGTTCATGCAGTGTGTGAAAGTAAATATATTTTTGAAGTATATTTATTTGTTCACTCATCTCTTTTTCTCTAAGTCATTTTCATTGGCTATTTTGTTCATATGTTCACTTATTCAAGTGGAAGATTCTGGGCTGGGATAGCCACTGCTGGAGAGATGCAAAGTTTTCTAAGTTGCCCAGTAGTTGATAATTTGGTTTAGGAGATAAAAAACCAGTAAAACTGATTTGGGACTTCTGCCTTCCATAGCTTTGAAAGAATACATTTCTGTTGTTTTATGCCACTGTGTTTATAGTAATTTCTTATAGCAGCCATAGTTAACTGATATATTCTTCATCCACTAGCCTTGTGCCTTTCTGTACATGACAAGTACTCAGGAAATGTGTTATGAATGTCTTTGAGTTCCGAATAAAAGGAAAGACTCTTCCAAAAAGAAATTCCTGGAAGCCTTCATGGAAGTAGGATTTGGGTTGTTCCTTGAAGAGTTAGGTGGGCTATAATAGGAAGAAATGGAGTAGAATATTTCCAGCGGTGGGATAAAATGCACAGAGCAAGGAGGCAGGCAAGCCTAGGACTATGAGAGCAATGACCTTGGCCCAGTTTGCCTGGGATCCAAGGGTGCAGATGCCCTGGCTCCCTCATTTATCAGCCCCTGTGTGGGTTTTCATTGGTTTTCCTCCAATACAGTCAATTCTACCGATGTGGGGAACATTCACGGATTAAAGACCTGAGCATAAGCAGTGGTATTCCGTGGTGTGCCATAGAAATTCAAGTGGGTCCTCTTGATAGCTGCAAGGAAGCTATTTAGAACCTAGTAGGATAGAAAGAAACTTTTCCCTCCCCTGGGAAATGGCTATGTAAATTACTGACCAACTGTTTGGGATTGTTTACTTAGCATTCTGTAATAGCACTAACTCACAGAGTCCATTCATCAGCTTAGTGTGGATGTGGTAATTCACATAGCAAATTGGTAAACTTGTCATCTGTCTCCAAGGACCTATACTCACTTCACTGCCAGCATCTGAAAAGAAAATATAGTCAATTCTAGTTTATCCAGTATTCTGCTCAGACTCTGTTAATGAGCACATTAGTGTATCTACAGCATAATGATAATTAGTGTTTGTGGTGTTGGTGATGATCCTGAGATACTATAAGGTCTTGACAAGCCTTGTGAGTTCTCAAAGTCAAAATCAAATGACTTCAATCCAATTGCTTATTGACAAGAATCCTGCATTAACCAGAACATCCCATTCCCTGTCCACATGAAAGAACAGTGTTTTCCATAATGGCAATCCCCAATTGATAGGTACCCCCAAATCCTTGCCTATTTACCCAGGATGGTTTTAGTTTGTTTGTTTGGTTGGTTGGTTGGTTGGTTGGTTTTGTTTACCCAAGAGCAACTTCAGAGAGATTTGGAACTTGACAGAACCTATAGATATTGAAGTGGAGGGAAGAGATAGGTAGACGAACGAAATAGAACGAAGAGTCAAAAACCAGCCCCAGATAGGAATTTGGCACCTTCCCACGGTGCCATTAGAAATCAACCAGAGAGGGGCGCCTGGGTGGCGCAGTCGGTTAAGCGTCCGACTTCAGCCAGGTCACGATCTCGTGGTCCGTGAGTTCGAGCCCCGCGTCGGGCTCTGGGCTGATGGCTCAGAGCCTGGAGCCTGTTTCCGATTCTGTGTCTCCCTCTCTCTCTGCCCCTCCCCTGTTCATGCTCTGTCTCTCTCTGTCCCAAAAATACATAAACGTTGGGAAAAAAAATAAAAAAAAAAAAAAGGAATCAACCAGAGAAAACACAAATTACTGAATTGAAGATAAACGATAATTGAATTAATCAAACTGGAGAGCAATAGAAACAATAATTAAACAGAATCTGTACCTCACGCGACACGAGAAAACAAACTCCAAGTGGATTATTTGTTTAATGTAAACCGTAATACCATAAAAGTACTAGATAAAATGTAGGCCCGCATGTTGGACAAGGATGTTGAAGGTGTGACACTAATGCTACAAACCACAAAAGACAGCCAAATTTGACTGTATATGAAATGTCAACTTCTAAATGAGAGAAGAAAACCAAAAAACAAAGTTGAAGCACCGTTGACAAAATTAGAAGGAAAAAATTGCAACCTACACAGCAAAGGAGTCAACAGCCTTTTGTAGGTGATGCTTTCAATAGCTCCGGGGGTTAGAAGTAACTCCTGCCCACACAGTCCAGTGCAATTAAGCCCTCTTAACCCCAGGCTCTTAAAACAGGGGTAGGAAGCCTATTTATTGGATTCCCTGGACAAAGAAGACAGTGGCCCCCCAAATCCTGAACCATTATTTTTCTAAAGCATAGTCTTCCTTGAAATGGATGCATACAATAGTATTAGGGGAAAAAAATGCTTTACCAAAGCATTAACAATATTTGGGTTATCTGGGCTTGGGGTAAATTATGTTTTCCTTTTTCTAAGTTTCTAACTTGAATACAGTTTGCTTTGGAAATAGGGGGAAATTTTTATATCAGCCTAGGTTCTTAATGGCAAGAAACAGAAACCAATCTTGGCTGTTTTCAGCAAATAGGGGATTTATTATTTATTACGAATGTACTAGGTAGCTCACTGAATTATAGAGAAGGCGGGAGACCAGGCTTGGGCCCAAGCAGACAGAAAAAGCTTCCAAATCATGCTCCAAAGTCTGTCTGGGAGAAAACAGCAGCTGTCCCACCAATGGATGCTAATCTCTGGGCCACCTCCATCTCTGCACCAGGAACTTGATCTTGGTGCAAACCAATCTGTCCCTGCTACTAGAAAGTGATCAGTATCACCTCTGCCTCTAATGGTCTCCTAGTGCCCCAGTCAAAGTCGAGGACACAGTTGGCAAAATGACCTGGCCTGGGTCATGTACCTCCATCCCAAGATGTCAGGTAAAAGCAAATATCTGACATTTTTAGTCTCTTTATCTCATTAAGGCTCAAAAGACAGACAATCGCCTAAACACAGAAAGATGGTTCGTGTGCTGGGTGATCAGGAGGACAGTGACTGTCCAAAGCTTAATACACTTTACAGGAGAGATTTTCATCAAAAATCTCGAGGGAGGGAGGAATCTGTGAAAAGCAGTAATAGTTTAGAGGGAGTTGTGACGACAGGGCTAGCATAATTCAAGCAAGGCTGACGTCTCCTCCGCTTGCTGCAAGTTATTTTCCTCTCCCTTTAAAATGTGATTTCCCCTTAAGTTTACTATCCCCCCCCCAAAAAAAAGTTCTCGGATTAATACATTATTGGGACTTCAGCATGTCTTTTTAAGTAAAAATTCATTTATAATAGTTACCACATTATCAAACAAGGTACAACGGGTGTGAGCTAATTTGGTCGTACTGGCTTTTGATACCTGCCCCAAAGCGCGGCCCCGTTTCCTACTTTGGAATGGAGGGGAGGAAGATCAAGGGAAACAGAAGCACGTGGCTGGCCCGGATAAGGGGGTGCCAAAGGGGGGTTTAGGGTCTGGTGAGAGCATAGGCGCCTGAAAGGACACAGGTAACGAATGCAGGAGAGCAGAAAGGAAGGTGCAAAATCCCAGAGACAAACCTCTACTCGAGAATAATTTGGCTTGAAACATCTGTGGATCAAGAGGAGAGGGGTGAAAAAATTCTTCGTCCTCATGGACTCAAATGGCCCCCACACGTGGGCAGTCATTACCGATCCAGCCATCTCGTGGGCTACAAGTTATTGCAAAATAGAAAGGTTATCCCAAACCAGCTTCAGTTTCTTACCGTCAAGTCCGACGAAGCGCTTCGGAAGATGCACCATTCATTCCACCGTGCACGCCCCCAGGGGAGTGCGTACCCCAGTTTGAGTTGTGCACCACCACATGTGCTGGACCCACGGGGGGAAGGCTGGCTGGCTTCAGAACCAGGAATACCTGTGCTGTCTGTGACGGGTGCCGTGCCTCACGGATGGGATGCTCGGTCCTTGCACCGGCTGCTAGGAAGCTGAGTCCTGTGGAGGCCAGCTCCAGAAAAGCAAGCCGTGGATTATGGTGTTTATGAAATGTTTTCTGGATCCCAAGCTGCTGCTTCTTTTTCCTACCCTTTCAGTATTTACCATCCCCCTTGTCCTCTCCCACATTAAGGAAAACATTGCAAGCCACCTTAATTTCCTTTTTGTAACGCGGCAGGGCAGAAATAATAAATATGCATACTGACATTTGCTTGGGAACCCAGAATGTAAATTCAAGGCACCAGCTTCTTTATTCTGGTTAGACATCAGATCACAATTAAATCTTCCTCAAATTCTCTGTCGTCCTGGTAACTGCTCTCTACTTAGAACATGAGGGCGAAATTACCCAAAAGGGTCTGGAAGGGTGTAGCAAGAGCTTATTAAGGAATTCTGATGTCGAGAACCACACAACAAGCTGCGCCAGCAGGGTAGCGTGGAGTTGGAGAGAGGCCCTCCTTCAGGTTATCGCAATTGCCGGGATGTATTTGGGCTTTGCTGCCGTTAAGTAGTTATGTACATTATAATAACAAGATTGGCTATGGCACACCAAAAATATTGACAATGAATAGTATTTTGGATAATCACAGATTGCAAATCCTCTTAAACGCATTCAACTCTAACAGATATATTTAGACTTAGATGAACAGTAGCTGGAGGAATTTCTTCAAGTGTCAGTTGGTGTGAATGAATAAAGATGGTTTTCGAGGAGCCATATTGCTTGGGGATTAAGGCCAACTGGAACAATTCACTTAAAAAAAAAAAAAAAAGCCTCCAAGCTCAAGAGAGCAGCTTCCCCTTTATTCAATTGAGGCGCACAGACTTCAGTCCTTAAGACTGGTGTTGGCAGCCCAGCCCTACCGTGTCGGTTCAGCTCTCTCCGTTTGTCTAAAGAAGAGTTTTTAATTGTGCATCCACGGGAACTTGCAAATCCTGTGAGACAATGTTTGTAGCGGCGACGAGGAAAACAAAATTTAAGTAGCAGTCATTTTTATTTTGGCTTAACAGATTTGAGCAGGAAGACGCTGAATATGAAGCGGCTTCATTTTTAAATCCTGAAGACGATTTCTGAAGCAGCCCAGAAGGTGCCACTTTAGTCTTGAGGCAATTAAAAAAAGCCTAGAATAGCAAGAAAGAAAATCACACAGTTTGTTTGGACATTGCAGGGGGAGAAAGTTACAAATTCTATTAACTCCATTCCTTCATCCCCCCGCCCGCCTGTTTGCTTTTGTGACCCGACGTAAGACCCTTCCTGGTTTTCAGAGGTGGGGATGGGACAGGAGGCATGGTGCGAATAGTAAGAAAAGTTTTTAATATTTAAGATATTGCTTGTCACGTTTTAACTGCAATGATGTGAAGTGTGTGACGAGCTTTGAGAAAAAGGGTGGCACAGACTTTCCCCCCATAGGTGAGTGAGTCTTCTCAAGAGTTGATTCCTTCTTTGATAATTTGGGCATCACTAAAAAAAAAAAAAAAAAAAAAAAAAAAAAAAGTAAATACTTATTAGAACTAACTTCTCCTCTCTAGGTCTTTTTTTTTTTTTTTTTTTTTTTTTTTCTGGTCCTTAATAAGGACCCCTGGAAAAGGCATTTTCAAACTTAAATTCTTTATGATACCGAATGACCGGGAAACCATTAGAAATGTAGTTTCTGGAAGTAGCATATCAACAGAGGGTCCCTGGCCACTTGGATTTCCTGCAGGGACCACCTTTAGAGTGGCCTTCACTATATTCTTGTAGCCTGTAAGCTACTTAGTGATGAACAGAGCTAATTATTCTAACACCAGACCGTATCTGTATAGTAGCTGTTTGCAAGGTGGAAAAATCACACTTTTTTCATGGCTTCTTTTCTTTTAAAACGTAGGCCCTTTTCCCATCCTTGATGCGTTCTGTATATACGAAATAAATACTCTTCGCAGCAGGATCTGGACTCAGAGGCCTCAAAACCCAATAGACAAGTCCTGTAGTTTAATGGTCCTTAAATGCTCGACATCTTTTTCACTTAATGTAAAATCCATCTGATCTAATAGCCGTGACTGAATTATAGATATATAATTTTTTTTCTATTAAATGTTAATCTTCTGACTTGGCAGAGCAATAGAAGCTCTAAATTATTAAGAAGGCAATAACCTCTCTAAACTCTTTCCTGAATTCAGAATATTCCCAGGACTGCTATCTTGAGAAATAAATTGCAAAGCTGTTTAAAATATAAAAATCAGGCCCATTCAGTGTAACAATTTGATGCCAAATACCAATTATAATGGGCATTATTTTTATGGCTGTCTCCTCTAGTATTTCACAGAGAGTACACACACACACACACACACACACACACGCACCTGGGGGAGCGACCCTCACAAGCCTTGGCTCTTTTTCATTTACATATGACATTTTTGTAACCTTCCCTTTTTGGTTGAATTCATTCATCATCGATGTTTGTTCACACAGGCATAAATAATGAAAATGCCCTCTGATGCATAAGTGATGCCACATGGCCAACTATGCTAACCACGAGTGCTCTCAGTGCCCAGGGATCTTCCCGGGAACGCCACCTCTGTTGCATTTTTTTGTTTTTAATCTCTACAGTCATGACTCTTATGAGGCAAAGGCCCCTACGTGGAGGTAAGAATCAGGCCGTGCTAAGAAGCAGGTTAGGATTTCCCCAGAGAGGTCCGGGCCAGGCAGTCTTGGTTCAAGTAGCCAAGCCCCGGACGCGAGAGAGAATTTCCAACAACAAAGTCTCAGATGCAGTTTAGCTGGGGGTATCACTGAAGGCGATGGGCGCTGAGATGCCCATTTTCCATTCCGTGTTTCGTACGTGATATATTTTATGGTGCCTTTTCTTCCCCCCTTCTGAAACGCAGTCATTGCCGCACCTCTATCACGCAGCATTGAGCAGTCAGGAGGCAGGCCCGGGCTCTTGTTTCTCTAGCAGGCATGTGCGACCATATTTCTGCATGTTCATCACAGGCAATTCTCTTTCAATCCTTATCTTGGTGCCAGAGGTACAGCCATTGCTCTGATGCACAGAACTTGCGAGAAAAGATCACACGAGGTTGCAGAGTCCGGTGATGAGGCGGGTCAAGAGGTAGTAAGAAGTTTTCTTCCCCTGTGGGGAAGCAGGTGTCGGGACGCTCGTAACCAATGCTAAGGTTGCCCGTGCGAGCAGGCACCGATACACCTAGTCATCACAGACACCAAAAATTTTTGAAACTCTTCCCTTTTCTACTCCGAAACAAGCAAACCAAGAACATGAACCATTCCAGTGGGTTCCAAAGCTGCAACATTTTCAAAGCAGCAATGATCCAATGCATTAAGAGAGACTTTTACACCATGTAACGTTCGGTTAGGGTCGAGAGCAGTCTAAATCAGTAAGCCTTCAGAAAGATTAAGCTACATTCATCCGGGGTTTTAGAACAGCACAGATATGGCTAGTGAATACAGTCACTGCAATATTAAATTTTAAGAGGTTCGTTGAATGAATATTCAATTTTAGTAGTTGTTTATAACACTGACCTTCTGGCCAAAAGAATGAGCTTTCCTGAGGAAGCAGGAATGATAAGAATAAAACTGAACAGGGGAAGAGTAATAAAGCTTTCAACAAAGGAACATACCCCGACAGGGATTTGGTGAGTCTCCCAGAAAGCACGCCCATCTTGGACACAACCGATCTTTCTCCCTCTCGTTCAGATGTTATCGTTTTTCTGAACACAGACTGGCAGAGAGGCCAGCATTGCCCACTATATATATTCCATTTGTTTACTCTCTAAAAAGCTTTAACCTTCAGTGTTGTAAATGCAGTCTCTGCCTTTGATATCAAAAAGTGGGTGAAGGAGACAACGGGATTAATTCAGGGAGGCGACCTACTACTCCACCCTCCACGGAGGACTGAAAATGGGTAACACCTGTCTGTACTTGGACCCCATCGTTCTCTACACCAAATTCCCCAAAGCGGCACATGGAGTAATTGGCCTCGTAGATCTTTTACGAGGATGTTCAAAAACAGTAGTCCACAGAAAACATTTTATTTGTGATTGAAGACAAAATAAAGTACACACAAGTTTCCCCTCCCACTTCTAATAAGGAAAATACAAGACGAAAATGTGAGTATTCAGTAAGGACTTTCTCTCCTCTACAGCTTCAAAGGAGACCTACATAAAACTCATGGAACAGACTTCATGCAGAAGGACAACATTAAGCGTAAAACCAAGGAATTTGAGTACTGCTCGTGTAAACTGTGTATAACTAAAGAATTAAAAAGAAATCCAATTCTGACTTTTCACTGTGGTTTCTACACTGAAGAAATCTGATGGCTTCTGGTGGGAGAAGCTATTCAGATGGCTCTTTGTCCTTGTTATTATTTGCAGAATTGGGCTAAAAAGTCTGGCTCAGGGAGCACCTTACTGGTTCAGTCGGTGGAGTACACAACTCTTGACCTTGGGGTCATGAGTTCAAGCCCCAGGTTGGGCACAGGGATTACTTAAAAAAAAAAATTCCAAAAAATAAGAAATCTTTCAAATCTTTCAGGATGCTCAAAGATTACTGCTAAGGCACACTTTGTGACTGAAAGAAAATCTGGCTGAAAGGATTCATTTGTTCAGTTTATTTGCTAACAGTCAAATTAGTAATCTTCAATCTGGATGGAAAACAAAATATTAATAAAAACAACAAAACATATAAACTTTCCTTAATGAGATGTGGTTAATAAAAATGGTTGGTTACAATAAAGTGTTCAGTAAAACGTGGCCAATTTTATTTTTTCCTTGTGATCTATATTCTCACAGTTTACTATATTATTGCACTTTCATCTGAAACCTTAAAAATCTGTTTTCTAAAATTAGTTCTCTAATTTTGCAAGAAAACTGCATTTCACATTATTAATTTCATTAGTGCAATTTTCCTATAAATGAGTGCAAAACATTTGGAGGATGCATGTATAATGAGTGTTTGGTTACTATAGTAGCAAATGTCAAAGTAATTGCTAAAAAAAAAAAAAAAGCCTAAGAATTTTGATACTTTGAAAAATCTAGGATACCAGCTATCATAGCTCTCTAAATACTGTGGCAAGAAAAACTCACCACAAGTAAAAATTAAGACACTGTTGTGGATATTATGAGGCCATCGTATTAGAAATTCCTGATATGTTCTATGCTGGTCTGCTTTTAATCTAAATGTAATTTAGTACAGTACACCATTTATGAAAAGAAATGTATTGAAAGGGGCATAAAAGTTAGAAGAAAAAAATCTGTGCCTCCAAAAGAAGTCAAAGGCACTCATTAAGTTACTTCAATAAAAAACGCAACTCGGCCAGCCAAGTTATGGTGCATATTCCTTAAAATCACGTTAGGCTCTCGTGGCTCGGCTGAAGGCCTGAAAGATCTTTTGATCCACTTAACCAAATTAATTTCTCTGAAAGAAACCTTTAAACAATTATTTCAGCCTAACGCCTCTTTGTATGGACCTACACAGATGGCTTATGTTTTATTAGGGACTCAACGGCTTAAAAATACGTAGCCAACCCGAGGCAAAGTGTTACATTGTTTGCCTCACCATAAAATTAACATATATAGATTATAAGATCTGAATTGCTATTGAAAAACTCAGTAACATCCCCATCTAATTAAAAAAAAAAAAACTTGCTGATGAAACAAAATATATTTTATTTCAATGATACTAGCACAAAAGGGCCCAGAAAGGCTGTGGGTTTGCACACGGAAGGCTCGGCACCAGCAGCTGAAGCACAGGCTGCTTAGTTAGCACACAAGCCCCTGCCGCATTTGTATGATTTGGAGTAAGGCCGCCTGCACATCTTCGTCCATGTGACCCTTGAGAGAAAGAAGAAAGGGAGAAATATTTTACGTCCTCTTCAATGACACAAGAATTCTATTAGGCCTAAATGGCTGTGATTCACCAAATGCTAAAGCCTCATCATTGCAGAGATATTCTAAAGGATTTATTGGAAAAGACAGCAGAGCTCTGCGACAGAAATTTAAAAAGTCAATCTAAAAGCAGTGCAAACCAGCTGCTCTTAACACTTATTATCAGAAGACAGATGGACAAACTTTTCTCCTTCTCTCTTTTTTAATAATGGCTCAGATAATAGGGGCGGCGTAAGTCATAAGTGAGCGAAGTCAGCTACACGTTAAGTTTTCCTTCTGCTCCTGCTGAGAAACGTTTTTGTAATTAGAAAAATTAATGGAAAAGCCCCCATATTTATATTTTTATCCTAGGGAAGATCACATCATTTTGCAACTTGCCATTTCACCTAATGTCACGGATGTCTTTCCTAAGCTATTTCCCTAATTATTTTAAGTTACTGGATACCATCGCACCGTACAGATGAATCGTACTTTCTTTACTCGTTCCCCCAAACGATGGGCGTTTAAGGTGTTTCCCATCTTCATGGGCAGATTCCTAGAGAAGAAACTGCTGGGTCAAAAAGCAAGGCTCCATTGCTAATTTTGCAAAGCACTACAAAACTTCCCTCTACGGGCATTGTAACAAGTTACACTCCCACCAACAGGGTATAAATGCCAATTTCCCACAACACCGTGGCCAATGCTGCAGATGCTCATCTTGTTTAATAGTTGCCAATCCCATAGGTGAAAAAATGGTCCCTCCCTGTTTATTTGGATTTCCCTCATTACCAATGAGGTGGAGATCCTTTTACGTGAATGTTAGTCATCTATATTTAGGAAGACACATTTTGAACTTAAAAAGATGGCAAGGGGCAGATTAAATGCGAGTCAGTATGGTGGGCTTACGACACCCTCGGCCCCCTTCTCTTTGCTTGGACATTTGAATAGAATTCAGCTTAACACTTCCCATTCATATAAAAAGTTGTGCTTTCCTGTTTCTGTAAGAATGGGATGTTGAAATTTCAAACATTAGCCATGGCTGACTACACTGAATTTCTTGGTTAACTTTATGATGCCGGAAGGCAAGACAATTTCTGATGTCAGTTGTTTTTGTTATGTTTCATTAGGAGTCAGTAGGATTTCAACTTTTGGAAGCATACATTATACAGAGTTGAAAGGCTTGACAGTTTGTGGTGTCTTTCATGCTCTTTCTCTCCTGGCTGAGATCAGATCTGAATGAGTTCTTTATCCACATCTTCCACACTTGTCTACCATTTCCCTCCTAAAGTTCCCACTCTGCTGTCCCTCAACGGTCTTCTCGAACAATTTCAATATACAGCTACCCTTGAACAACATGAGTTTGAACCGTGGGGGTCCACTTACACAAAGATCTTTTATTTGGATTAATACCGTACAGTACTATAAATGTATTTTCTCTTTCCTTGATTTTCTTAGTAACACTGTCTTTCCTCGAGCTTCTTATCGTAACACTATTTAGTAAATATAACATACCAAATACATGTGAATTGACTCTTTATATTACTGGTGAGGCTTCCTCACACTATATGAGTAGTCAAGTTTTGGGGGAATCGAAAGTTACACACAGATTTTTGACTGTGCAGGGTCAGCGCCCCTACGTCCCACTGTTCAACAAGGGTCAACTGTACTTTCAAATCCCAGCTTATCTTCTAGCTCTTCAAAAGAAAGTAGCCAAACTTCCTCTTATCATACCATTCATGCTTTTACATTTGTTTCCCCTCATCTCCTATAGAAAAGGAAGGCTTTTTGGTTTTACGAATTTGATGTTGTAAAGTTTCTTCTTTTTATTATTTTACCTAGTTCTTCTTATTAAAAAATGACCTTCTTGGAAGCTTTCTCGCAACAACTCACCGCCACCCCCCCCCCCCCCCCCCGCCTTTTTTGGTAAACAGTGTCACCTGATACTTCAAATCCTGAACAATTCCTAATGTATCTCACCTGCCATTCTAACGTTGCCTCTTTTAGGACATCTTCCTGAAAAATCTACTCTGAGAATTTTAGAGATTGCTGATCACAGGGTTTCTACAGGGCATTAAGTATGGTATTCTTCACATGCTGAACAGCTTCTCAGTGTGATATATTCTTCTAAAAGAGGAGCCTTTTCATTACACCCCCCAAAAAGGGAATTCTTAATCTGATGTTTCACTGAATTTAAGCCACATTAAATAAATACTACTGATAATATCCAAACAGAACCAGTTTATTTTCTTACATTATTACAATTTTGTGCACACCTTGTCATCTTTGCGCTTTTATAGCATTCTCTACGTTTCAAAGAAATACTCCTGAGCTACCAAGAAACAGTGAAGTCCTTTGCACTCTCTTTAGCTGACAGCCAGGTATGGATGTCAAGGCATTATCTCCAGCTAGCAATACCATTAACATGTGCTGCCATCATATGTTGCCAAACTGTCTATAAAATGAGTGACAAGCAGATGGAGAGAACACTACATTTAAGATGTTGTGTTACCATATAGCTTTGTAAATTTCTCTGGGAGATACACAAGCCATGATTTAAAAAAACACAATGATTTTAAAATAAGCATATGGGATACAACTACTTTACACAGCAATGACTTTCACATAAATTTACTTGAAAATAAAAAAATGATCTTCTCTAAAACAGGGATGAAGGAGTGCACATGTTGTTTTGAGCACCGGGTGATATATGAAATTGGTGAATCGCTGTATCGTACACCTGAAACTAACATAACACTGTATGTTGACGATATTGGAATCAAAAAAATAGAAGCATTTTTATAAAGAAAATTAAAAAATAAAATGGTATCTCTGCCAGAGGAGAAATCGTTTTTTACCTGCGCAGCACTAAGGAGATGTGTCCGATAAATTGCAATTACCTCTTGGTGCTGTCTGTCGGCATCCTAGAAATGTGGAAAGATGGACAGATCAGAGTATCGGCATTCACGTTTTCAAATACACGGAGGCTTGTGACAATGCCATCTTCAGGCCTGACGCTACAAAATGGCAATATTATTAAAGTGCTCCTGCCACGTCTTGTAACAAACCACCTGGGACCCACCGGATGCAAAACTTCACAGCATTAACAATCGTTTAAACTTTCTTAATCAATGTGTGGAAACATTCATAGCGAAAACAATGCCGCTTGTCCTAGGTAACATGAAATTACTGCCTTAGTTCACATCTAATGCCACAAAACTATCCAGATACTTAACAGTTTATCCTTGGGATTATTGCAAAAGCTTCCAATCTTGTCTCCCTGTCTCTAGATTTTATTCCCAATCATGCTTCCAAGATGAAGGCAGCTCTTTTCTGGAATCACTTCTGGTTCAGAGACCTTGGGAGAAACCTCATTACATATAAAAGAGAATCTAAACTCCTCAAACTTCTCCACAGCCTGGACAATCTAGCCACAAATACAGTTTCCACTCCCAGCCAGGCTGATCAGCTTTTACCGCCCCTTGGGTACACCGTTCACATTTGACCCCCACGCCCTTCTTCAAACTACTTCCCTTGCCTGGAAGATTCTCTGTTTTCCATTCACCTACCAAAACACCAACTATCTTACAAGTTCCAGCCAGCTATTCCCTTCCTCTCGGCCTAGCTCCTATCGCACCAGTGATCTTTCCCTCCTATGAATTCATATCACTTATAGCCGGGGACCTCATTCTCAACTCTGTATATGACATTTTTTGTCTTGTTAATTCACTTTTCATGGATCTAAATTTTGCTTCTCTAATTACCTAGAACTCCTTGGGACAAAACCTGTGTACTCTCTTTATCCCTGACAGTGTTTTAGCACAGTGTCATGAATATAATAAATAAGAAACAAATATTTCCAATTATTGAAGGGACTACCAGATCCTTTTGATAAGATCCAAATCAATAATCTGTCATCATTAATCTGTAGGCCAGTAGTATTAATAAACAAACACTTACAAAAAGAGCTTTCTCCTATTCAAAAACAACTCATAACCAATTCCTATAAAATAGGAAATTTTTAGTAACAATTTACATTTGACTGGGCTGTTTTACTTAGCATCTCCGTGTATGTCATATTACCTCGTTTGATTAAAAAAGCAAACAAATAAGTAATCAGTTCTTACTATTGCACTGTATGGATAAGGTAGCCAAGGATTAAGGGGAATGTTCCACGTCACCTGGTTTTTAAGCAGCAGTGTTTAGAACTGAGCTCCTGTGTTCAGTTTCTCAATCCAGTTGCTTTCCTTTTTTTTTTTTTTTTTTTTTTAATATTTATTTATTTGGGGGAAAGCACAAGTGGGGGAGGGGCAGAGAGAAGGGGACAGAGGATCTGAAGTGGGCTCTGTTCTGACAGGCTGACAGCAGAGAGCCCAAGGTGGGGCTTGAACTCACAAACTGCAAGATCATGACCTGGGCTAAAGTAGGACGCTCAACCCACTGAGCCACCCAGGCGCCCCAGTTGCTTTCTTTAATATAGAAAGGAAATACATATATGCATATAGGATACGTATGTGGATATATATATTTCCAGATGTTTTCTTTTACTATATAAGGATATAAGGTATAAAACCAGAGGGATGCCTACCTTTATTCATAAGTAGAAAATATTTTAAAAACTTCCCTTAGTTTAGCAGACCGATATTTTAAAGAGTGTGCTGCAGCTGGGAAGACATCACCAGAGCTGGAGTTAGCCAGTCTCAGGATCGAATCCTAGCTGTATGTCCCCAAGCATCAAGTATTTTCTTCTTTGTTTCCTGAAGAATCAAATGGGGGGGGGGGGGGGGGGGGGGGGATAAAACCTTACAGGGCCGTGATGAAGATAAAGGCTAAAGTACGTAAAACGTTTAGTGTAGTGCCTTGCATATAGTGGGCACCAAATATACCGCTGCCACTGGCGTAAGTAACTTCTGGCAAAAATGATTCCATTCGTGGATCTCAGCACAGCCACGAATCAATCCCGGCTCTACATAAACTTTCACAAGCAAACGAACACGACCCCGCACGTACAGCACGAAGCCCTCCCAGGCCAGGGTACTCACAGCCAGCTGCTGCTGCAGGGTCTTTACTTGGCTCTGTAGGGTGTCAATCAGCTGGCTCTGTCTCCTGCCGGGGCTCCCACTCGGGTAGGTGAGCTGTGAAAGGCCACTGAGTGCCTGCTTCAGTCTTTCCACGTCATTAAGCAGTTCGGTTATCTTGTAAACAAAGAGAAAAGGTATGGGAGAAACGTATATTATTCACTTATGCGATTCTAATGAACATCTTTACACCAAAATCACTCCGCGAGGAACCAAATTTATCTTCGTACACCAGAAAATTGAGGAATGAATACTGTCGAGATTGTTATCAACAGTAAATACAATGCATAATTTAATTGCTTTAAATTCCTCTCAGTAAATTCCTTGCAAAAGCATTACCAAGTTGAGAATAAATATATATCCTAAGGTCTGAGTGTGACCTCAGTCTTCTTATTCTTAATATTTAAGTACCTATGAAAGTCTACAGATCACCTTCTAGGCTCTCTGAAACACAGGAACTTGTGGGGCATTCCCTCCAACAAAGTTTGAAAAGAAAGGCGCGGCTCATACAAGCCTAGCATGAACTTATGTGCCTTGTTCATTTCAAGAAGGTAGGTTTTAGACTACTTTATCTTAAAGAGGGAAAAAAATCAGGAGGCCGTTTAGCAGAGAGAGCAAAACCTTTTTATTTCAAGTCAGACTGATCTGGTATTTATTAGCTGTGTGAGCTTGGCTAATTTCCTTTATTTTTATGAGCTTTAGTTCCCTTACTAGTGAAAGAAAGAAGTTCTTTAACAGTTGAGAAAATCAAATGCGGGGTGGCTTGGGGGCCCAGTCGGTTGAGTGACCGACTCTTCATTTCGGCTTGCATCATGATCTCACAGTTCGTGAGTTCGAGCCCCGTGTCGGGCTCTGTGCCAACAGTGTGGAACCTGCTTTGGATCCTCTCCCGCTCTCTCTGCCCCTCCCCTGCTCACGCTCATGCTGTCTCTCTCAAAATAAGTAAACAAACACTTCAAAAACTCAAACGCGATCATAAATATCTGCCTGGTACGTAGTATATCCTCAATAAATGACAATAATTGTAAGTAGTTATTAATAACTTGCTATTATAATTATACACTGTTATATTCCTAACTACCTGCTGAACAAGGTGCGAGCATTTAAGTTCTGGGTCACACGAACAGATGGATCAGAAGGCTAGTACTTGTACTTCTCCACTGAGGAGGGCCAGGGATGTGTACTTGCCACCGTATCCCCAGAACTTGGCATAGAGAAGACATTTAATCATCGCTCGCTGAACTGATAAAAATGCACCCAATCTCCCCGATTTCTCATCCTCACAGTACACACTTTATTATGCCAACCACCAGTTTCGAAAATATTGAAAGCATCTGCTGTGTAAACTGTACCATGGGAATGAATGAGAAGAAAAGGTTAAGTTGCAAACCGTCTGATCTTAATAGCTGGTTGAGAAGATCGAGCACCTAACTCTGACACAGTAATATTTACGTTCTGCATAGTGGCAACGCTAACATTTCAGAAGAGGAACAGTTCACGGGGGGCTAGAGTGCATAGCGAAGGCTTCAGGAAGGAGGGTAAGTGTTGAAGTGGGCGTTAAGGAACGCGTAGGACTTAACTCGGTAGAAAGGAGAGGCAGGACATTCTGGGTGCGGAGACCAGTCTGTGGGAAGTTATGAGGACAAAATGTACACGGAACTGGAGGGCTCCGTCCCTGGTGTGGGTGAATGCCAAGATCAAGTCTGGGGTGCTTCCCAGTGTCCTTTGTTTCTTGTAGCCTGGAAACACAGCTTTCTTCCTCCTCTCCCTCAATCACCCTTCAGGTAACCCTAAAACCCACTGGACTCTGACCACTTTTGAGGCAAGTGAACCTGGAGACTCCTCATCTTTCCTCAATTCTTGGCTATGCCAGTTGAGGAAACCAGAGGAGAAATGCTTTTGCTTGTGTGACTTTAACTATTTTCTCAATTCTGAATTTTGTTGCACACCAGTAGACTAACCGGAAAGGTGGCATTTAGTGGTCCCGCAGCTAATGCTTCTGGAAACCTGTCTTGTGGGATGCTGCGGTAAAGGGGCCCTATTCCACTCGGGCAGTTCTGCGAGGGGGCCCCTGACGCAAAGCCGTGCCGCCTGCTCGGTGCCTACCTTATTATCTTTCGCTTCAATTTGTTTGGCAGATTCCTGTATTCTTTTCTGTAACTCTGTGATTGTTGTTAAGGACTTATCACACCGTTCCTGCTGGTCCTTGATTTCTTGCTCAATGCTGAAATGGAGCAATTCCTTCTCATCCTTTGCAGACAGCTGCTTCCTTTGGGCGTGCAAAACCTCCTCACAGGCTTCTTCGTACTTTCTATTCAGATTGGCCAATTTTTCATTCAAGTTGGAAATCTGGGTCTCCAAATCACTTTTTGTTGCTTTATATTTAGACAAATCAACCACCTCTCTCGTCTCTAATTTTTTTAATGCTCGTTTAGTGTTCTGCACCTCGGATTGGAGTTTGGAGACCTCTTGGGTTTTGGTTTGGTTTTCTTCTTCCTTCTCCCTCAAGCTAGCCTTGATGATCCCCACTTCCTTCTCAAATGCCTCCTTAACCTGCAAATGCTCTGCCAGGGGCACCGACGAGTTCTTCTGGTTCTCCAACATCTGATGCAGGGTGGCCACTGTCTGCTGCTCTTTCTCGTAACATCTTTGCTTATTCTTCAGTTCTTCCTTGAGACTCTCGATTGTGCCGTTCAGAGACTTTTTGAGGGCCTCAACCTGTTCCAACGGAACATGCTGCTTCTGCAGAAGGGTCTGGGCTGCGAGAATCTCCGAAGTCTGTCTGGCATTTTCGTCGACCAGCTTCTCTTTCTCGGTCTTTACCTCCGTGTATTTCTGCAGCAGGTCTTTGAATTGTTTGTTTAGCTCTTCTGCTTTTCTGCTTAGCGCTCTTTCCATTTCATGAGCACTCTCAAGGAGAACATTCTTATCTTGCAAATCCTTCTGGAGAGTGAAAATCTCCTTCTTCAACTTGTCATTCTCTTGCTTGCACTTCTTGGCCTCTTCTTCCCTGACGTGATATTTTTGTGTCTGCTCGGATAACTGTTCTTTTAGTTCTTTCTCTGTCGCTTTAAATTTTCTTTCACACTCTTCGAAGCTGATGATTGGAGCATATTTGAGCTTGATGCATTCTTGAATCGTGTCGAGCTCCTTCTTCTGGGCTTCGATCTCTGCGTGCAGCGTCACGATCTCCTCTTGGCCCTTCTTGTAGTTGGCCAGGATTTCCGCACTGTCGTCCTGTACCCTCTTCATGCTCTGACTCGCGGCACCCATCTTCTCCTCGTGCTCTCGGAGGCTGATGTACTCGGCCTTCATTTGGTTCTGAGTGTTCTCCAGGTTTCTTTTGAGTAGCTCATTCTCCTCTTTTGTTTTTACAAGTTCCCGACTGAGATCCTCGATGTTTTTCTTCGCATCTAGTAATTCTCTGTTCGTCTTATCTAGGGTGCCACTCAGTGCGGCTTTAATCTCCTCGTGGGCTGGAGCTGGCACGTACTGAGTACTCAGGCTCTTTTTCAACGCGGTGTTTTCGGACAGGAGTGCATGTATTTTCTCTTGGTCTCCGGCACGTTTTTTGTGAAGCTCAGAGAGCTGTTGTCTGAGGTCAGCAAGGCTGGAGTTCAAAGCCGTGACCTCCTTCTCGTGTTTCTCAGGAGGCACGAACGCGGTCTCGAGGCGGCTGACGTTCTCACTCAAACGGCCATTCTCCACCAGCAGCTTCTCCATGGCCATCTTCTGCTCCGTGTACTTCTGCGTGACATCTACAAGCTGTTGATTCAGCTCACTGACCATGACGTCATGCGACTTTTTCATTTCTTCGCTCACTTGTAAAGGAACGTAATGACTCTTCATTTCACTTGTTAAGTTACGGACCTGCTGGCTGAGGAGCTTGTTATCCAGATACACCTTTTCGACGTCCTTTTGTAACGTCTGATTTTTCGACGTGAGTTCGGTGATCTTCTTCGTAAGTTCTCCCGCCCTCTGCTCCAGCCTGCTCTTGAGCTGCTCGTGCTCCTCCGGTCTGACGTGCTGAGCAAGCTTGGCCTTACAATTCTCAACTTCTCTCTTCAACTGTCTGATTTCGCTAAGTGACTTTTCATGCTCCCTTTCCATCTCTCCTATTCTCTTGGCCTTCTCATTGACTTCACTTGACAACAAGCTCTTCATGCTCTCGAATTTTTCCGTCGGAACGGAAAGGGCCAACTTGGCCAACAGTTCTTTGACCTGGCCTTCTGCCTCCGTGACCCTCTTGCCTTTCTTGTCTCGCTCCGTTTCACACATACTGAAGTCCCTCTGCAGTCGCTTGTTCTCTTCCACCAGCTTGCCTGCATCCCGCTTCAACTCTTCTACTAGCATCTCGCTCTGTCCCATCTGGTTTCGTAACTTCCCCACTTCTGCTGACGCGCCCTCGTATTTTGCTTTCATGTCTTTCAACTGGTCCTTCAGTTCCTCCGTTAGTCTGTGATTCCCCGCAGCTGCTTCACTCGTTAGGTGCTCTTTAAGGGCAAGAAAATGTGTCTGCATTTGTTTTACTTTACCTTCCGACTCGTACATTCTCTTCTGCACATCTTTCAATGCGTCTTCCAACTGCTTTACCTGCTCATCTGAGTCCTCCTTGATCCGTTCACATTCTAATGCTAAAGCTTTGCATTCGGCCACCTTGTGAGCCAGCTCGTTCTGGAGCTTGAGTCGGTCTTGTTTTGCTGACTCGCAGAACGTTCTCATTGCTTCTAACTCTTTCTTTAAAATGTCATTTTCAGAATATGAGGTTTGATGGGGTAAGGACAGCTCCAGCGGTCTTAACATAGACCTGCTTTGCATGTGGGCCGGCACCCCTGGGGATGTACACTGAAAGGGGAAACAAACAAACAAAAAAAGAGATACTAATCACAAAAGCCTAAAGAAGACATTTACTTATTTGCCAAACTTCCAGATTCCCCCATCATCAGTAGTCAAGGGGTTTTCAGACTAGCGTATTAGAAAAATACAGTACTGATTTTTGAGGTTAAGAAAAGCAATTCTGGGTATGATTCCCTTAAAATGCTCTCAAGCAGGGATACTTTGAAAGTCTGCTCACCGTAAGTGTATTTCTGGCAGAACAAAGAAGGAAAAGAGTTGTGGCCTCTGGGGACCATTTCCTCTTCCCTTCTCCATTCACAATAACTACCCACAAGTGATATCAACTTTATCAAAACACATTTATTATTTCTATGCTTTATGGCACGTAGTGTGCTTAGAACTTCCAATTCTGAAGAAAGTCATCAAAACCGTTGAATAAAAACAAGTATGGCAATTTTATATCTGCAAATAATTTCACAGAATGATATATTATTTAACTTCTAAGAAGCTATATAATTTCTGAATATCCTTGTTAACTCCAATGTAATGTTCTTTAAATTATAAAAACAGCACCAAAATAAACACAGCTAGCATGAGTTGTCGAGAGGATATTAGTTAACTCACAAAAAAAGAAAGCAGTTTTCTCCTCTCGAGTAGGATAAACTAAAACTTAACATGTGATCTTAGTACAACATTTTATTGACATCTTATTCCTCCACTAAGAGTTGACACAAAAAGAAGTATAATTAAACTTCTCATGAAATAGTGCCTAAATAGAACATGTAACCATGAAAGACTAAATTCAATTATCTTACTTTTTCCCACACAGCCTATTACAGCAAGGGCTCCTTACAAGTACTAACTCATGGATAAAAGCTATGTGCTGTGAATACATTCCACCATTTTAACAGGCAGGTTTTACTGTTGTTCAGTTAAATCTACACTGTCTTGCCCTGGATCAAGAAGAAAATTAACAACATGGAATAATTTCGCAGCCTTTAGTCTGCTTTTAAATTACCTTTCAATTTACCAATGATCTTTAGACTAAGACTACTGTAATTTAGCAATTACTTACACAGCTTTACAATTTCCATACTTGCTTTATTACAATCCAATATTTATCTAATCTTAAATACTTCTCAGGTGACATTCATTTTCTCAACTTAGAATCTTAGAATTTTCCAGCTTCAAGTGATCTTAGACATCACAAAGGCTAACTCACTCTGCCTATAAATGATGGTATGTAAAAGGGCCTCTCAAAGCCCAAATATTTATCAGTTCAGGCCATGGGAAGTGCTGACCTTCCCATGCAATGCAAACCTGTATCTACCGGAAGCAGTATAAACAGGTTAGAAAATCAGACAACACTACCTCTTGGAAGCTTTCCTTATTCTGAGGTGAATTTCCAACACACAGGATATATATTGGAATGCAAGGAAAAATACATTTCAAAGTCCAAAAAAATGACTTCTGAAGTCAATTAGAGAGACTTTTTTCAAAAGAAAAAAAATTAGAAAGTCAAAAATTAGAGAGATCAGTTGGGAATAAACTGACTTCGTAGTTGGCTTCCCCTTTATATGGGTAAATATGAAGAGTTAACCGAACATGGTTAATGAGGCTTACTATCAAAGACAATGAACTTGTAATTCAAATCTCTTATTTAAGCTACTGTCGTCAAAACACTCTAGAGGGCAACAGAAACAGTACTATCGGCTTTTATTAAACTCAGAACACCAAGAACAACTTTTCTTTGAAAATGAAGGCCTTATTCAATGTATACTGAATTTCTGTATTCCATTTTCGTATTCAATTAATACACAATACTGTTTTCCTCTTTTTAAAAAGGTACAAATATTTTTAATTAAAAAACAATTACCTGTGAATCTGTCATGTACATTTGACCCTGTTTGAGAAGCATATCTTCTTTTCCTACATAAATCCAAATAAATGAGATCTTAACTGAAATACTCATACCAAATAGGCTAAGAATTAATTTGGT
The DNA here is from genome assembly GCF_007474595.2 of Lynx canadensis. Lineage (NCBI taxonomy): Eukaryota > Metazoa > Chordata > Mammalia > Carnivora > Felidae > Lynx > Lynx canadensis. The sequence continues at coordinate 34,817,225 of NC_044308.2, read as the reverse complement.
GTTATTATCTCTCCTCTTATTCAAACTAAAGAAAAGCATGAGTTAAAACATAAAGTTATCCTCGTTCTAAAATACCCCTGTTTTTCTTTATTTTTTCTAGACACATAAGGGAAGTATCTATATTGTTCTGAGTAGAAACTAAGTTGGTTTTTAGAAATATATAAGACTGTTAGACTAAATAAGCTACATGATTATTATAAAATACATATCTTATAATCAGTCAAAATAAAAATGGTGTTCTTTACAACTTACGGGATAAACATTACTATTGTACGTAAAGGATAATTTAATATTTATTAGGAAGCAAAAAATGGATTTTGTAGAGAAATTCTTTAGAACTAGCAAACAAAAAACCGAAGTTAATACTAATTACATATACTCTTAAGTAAGAAATAATTATTTATGTAACTTCTCATTTTAAAATGCTTCCCTGCATTGAGACTATATCCAAAGATTTCTCCAAATGAGAAAACTATGTCATGTTTCTTTTCATAAAAAACAAGTTCCAAATATCACAAGACAAATATCTACTAATTAACAAGGTAAGTTTGGCCATTCATACAATATCCAACTTAAAAATACAAGTGGCTAGGGAACATCGGAGCCTCAGGATTACCAGATTTTCTGTTCGAGGCTACAGCAGTCATCTTAACCTCTTCCTGCTTCGATGTGTTGAGGTTTAACACACAAGTAGTTGACATTTAGCAGCAAGAAGGGCATATACAGTTAGACAAAACAAACAGACGTAAACATTCTCCCTTGTCCGAACTGGGTGAACAGTCATGATAATCTATGCTTCCATACTTACGGTTACTGAAATGACTTCCTGATCCTAAATGATCACTCTGAAATCAGAAGCATAAATTAAAACATTTGGGTGAATATTGCTTCATTTTGTTACATTCTGTATCTATTTCAGTTCTAAATGATCCAACCATTAAAACCACATTTTCAACATTCCTTGTTTCTCCCGAGTATTACTCTACTTTAAAACCACAAAAAAGTCACAGCACTAGCAACAATTAGAGAGATCAGTTGGGAATAAACTACTTCACTAGGCATTTTAATAAAAGCAGCCAAGTGTTCCAAGGAAAACTTTTATTGCTCAAAAGAAAAAAAAAAAAAAAACAACTGAGCCCCAAATGAACTACAACTTTCAGCGCATGCTCTTTGCTGCTGTTTTACCTCAAAAGGAAGAAGCTGCCACCTGTGCCTCCAATACTGACTCTACCCCTGTTGGGAGCGGGAACCCTACCTCACTGCCTGTGAAATATTGGTGTAACCTCTTTTTTCAGAATTTATAAAATACAGAAAACTTTGGAAGGCAAAGGGAGACAGAGAGCAGAAAAGGAAACTGAGGCACAGACCTACACACAGTTAGTAATCAATCCGTCAATGTGTCAGTTAGGAAAAGGAGAATAAGAAAAATTTTAGGTACTCTGAATTGAAGTGTGTTTGAATTGCTCCTTTTTTTTCAAGTCAGAATCTAACAAACAAACTGAAACATATACCTTCAAGAGTAAAGATACACAGAGGTGAAATTTAACCAAGGAAGTGAAAGGCCTATACTCTGAAAACTAAGAACCTTGATGAAAGAAACTGAAGATGACACAAACAAATGGAAAGATATTCCGCACTCATAGACTTGAAGAATTAATACTGTTAAAATGTCCATACTACCTTGGGGCTCCTCGGCAGCTTAGCCGGTTAAGCGTCAACTCTTGATTTCAGCTCAGGTCACGATCCCATGGTTCATGGGATCGAGCCTCACTATCAGCGCAGAGCCTGCTTGGGATTCTCTCTCTCCCTCTCTCTCTGTCCCCTCCCCAGCCTGTGTGCACACGCACTCTCTCTCAAAATAAATGAATAAACTAATTTTAAAAAAGTTTAAAAAAAAAACCTCTAGACTACCCAACGCAGTCTAGAGGTTCAATGCAATCTCTATTAAAATATCAACAGCATTTTTCACAGAACTAGAACAAATAATAGTAAAATTTGAATGGAACCACAAAGACCCCAAATGGCCCAAGCCATCTTGAGAAAGAAGAACAAAGCTGGAAGTATCACAGTCCCACATTTCAAGATAAATTACAAAGCTGTAGTAATCAAAACAGTCTGCGGGGCACCTGGGTGGCTTGGTCGGTTAAGCATCCGACTTCGGCTCAGGTCATGATATCACGGTCCGTGAGTTCGAGCCCCGCGTCAGGCTCTGTGCTGACAGCTCAGAGCCTGGAGCCTGTTTCAGATTCTGTGTCTCCCTCTCTCTCTGCCCCTCCCCTGTTCGTGCTCTGTCTCTCTCTGTCTCAAAAATAAATAAACGTTAAAAAAAAATAAAAAAAACAGTCTGGTAATGGCACAAAAACAGACACCTAGATCAACATAACAGGACAGAGAGCCCAGAAATAAACCAGCGCTCATACAGTCAATTAATCTATGACAAAGAAGGCAAGTATATACAATGGAGAAAAGACAGCGTCTTCAACAAATGGTGCTGGGAAGACTGGACAGCTACACGCAAAAGAATGAAACTGCACCACTTTCTCATACCATACACAAAAAATAAACTCAGAATGGATTAAAGACCTAAATGTGAGATGTGAAATCAAAAAGCTCACGGAAGAAAACACAGACGACAATCTCGCTGACGTCAGCCACAACAACATTTTTCTAGATGCCTCCTCTGGCAAAGGAAACAAAGCAAAAATTAATTACTGGGGCCACATAAAAATAAAAAGCCTTTGCACAGTGAAGGAAACTATCAAAAAGATAAAAAAGCCACCTAGTGAATGGGAGAAGATATTTGTAAATGATATATCATATATCTGATAAGGAACTAATATCCAAAATACAGGAAGAACTTATACAAGCCAACCCTCCCCCAAATAATCCAATTTAAAAAATGGGCAGAGGGCCTCAAAAGACAGTTTTCCAAAGAAGATATACAGATGGCCAACAGATACATGAAAAGATGCTCAGTACCACTAACCATCATGGAAATGCAATTGAAATCACAATGAGATATCACCTCACACCTATCATAATGGCTAGTATCAGAAAGACAAGAAATAAGAAGTGTTGGCAAGGATGTGGAGAAAAAAAGAACCCTGTGTTCTGTTGGTAGGAATGTAAATTGGTGCATCCACTATGAAAAACAGTATGGAGTTTCCTCAAAAAATTAAAAATAGAAATATACCATATGATCCAGTAACTCCACTACCGGATAATTTACCCAAAGAAAACAAAAACACTAATTTGAAAAGATATATGCACTATGTACAATAGCCAAGGTGTGGGAGCAACCCATGTGTCCACCCATAGATGAATGGATAAAAAAGATATGGCATATGTACACACACACGCACACACACACACACACACACACACACACACACACACCAAGAACTATTTGGCACTTGCAAACCATGGATGGACCTCGAGGGTATTATGCTAAGTGAAATAAATGAGACAGAGAAAGACAAATGCACTTATATGTGAAATCCCCAAAACGAAACAAATGAACAAACAAAAAGCAGAAACAGACACATAAATATAGAGAACAGTGTTATGGCTGCCAGAGGGGAGAAGCTAGGGGAATGGGCAAAACAGATGAAGAAGAGTGGAAGATATAGGTTTCTAGTTATGGAAGGAATAAGTCATGGGGATAACAGGTACAGTACAGGGAATAGCATCGTAACAGTGTCGTATGGTGACAGATGGGAACTACGCTTGTGGTGACCACAGCATAACACACAGAGTTGTCAAATCACTAAGTTGTACACCTGAAACTGTGGGTCAACTATTTTCAATTTAAAAAAGGATGTGCAGACGTAGTTTGTGTTTGTGTATCTGTATTAGTACTAATAGCTATGTGTCAAGGTGATCTAGGTGACCACAATAAAAATGGTCCATAGTTCTATAAATTAATGCCACTTCCACTAATCCTTAGTGCCCCAAGGGTATGGAAAGATATCTGTAGGCTTAGTTAAGCTCTTTGTTAGATGTAATATTAAATATTAGAGTTTGCAATAGTTGCTAAATGGGCTTATACATGTATGGGTTGGGAGAGGCCTATCCGCATAATAAGGAGTTCAAAAAACTTAGTTTGGGTTTATTACCTTTACTTGACTACTCACATAAAAATGGATTGATGAGTTGTCTCATAAAATTAGTCTCATTCTAAAATACCCGTATTTTTCCACGTTTTTCTACAAACATAAGGGAACTGCCTACATATTATATATACAAAGAATGTAGCATTTCTGTTGGCAGTTTAGGAGGAACTTTTAGCATGTGAGAGGACACAGTTGTAAATATTCAATATTTATAAATAATGCATTCTTAGTTTTTATTTTTTTTATTTGTTTTTTTAAATTTTTTTTTCAACGTTTTTATTTATTTTTGGGACAGAGAGAGACAGAGCATGAACGGGGGAGGGGCAGAGAGAGAGGGAGACACAGAATCGGAAACAGGCTCCAGGCTCCGAGCCATCCGCCCAGAGCCTGACACGGGGCTCGAACTCACGGACCGCGAGATCGTGACCTGGCTGAAGTCGGACGCTTAACCGACTGCGCCACCCAGGCACCCCGCATTCTTAGTTTTTAATGGCTGCTGTCACAAATACTGGATCACATGTAAAGTGGACCCTCTAATTTTCTTTTTGAAAGTAAAAACTTATTTCTAATGTAAAAATTCATCAAAATGAATTATTTATTGACTAGAGAAAATGTCCCCACTATAATATGTGCAAAAGTTACAAAACGATATTCCCACCTCTGGCTGAATGTGCACGTAACACAAGTTATGCACAAAGCAAGTTCTGAAAGGAGATCAGTCAGGTACGAAGAGTGCTGGGATCATAGGTGTGTTTATCTTCTGTTTTTAGTCTAATAATATTTTCTAAATTTTCTAAAATAAATTATGTATTGTTTTTATGAGAAAAAATGTTATTTTTCTATAATATATTATAATCTTACTGAAAATTATAGACTTGACTCCAAGTTTGTCTACAGCTCCAGAAAAACATGTTAGTCTTAAGATGTGAGTGTCCGCTCGTAGAAGAAAATACAAAAATAGTACTCAATTATAGGTATCCAACTTTGATCAATACTTCAAAAATCCTATATTCACAACTGTATTTTCTCATTCAAGCCATACTGAGGATAAAACTAGTCAGACTGCCTGGGTTCAAGTTCTGGCCCTGCCACTTACTATTTATAGAGCCCCTCCATGCCTCAGTCTCCTCACTTACAAAGCAGAGTTAAAGTAAAATCTACCTTACAGAGTCGATGTGTTTATGAAATGCATGCAAAGCGCACAGAGCAGTTCCTGGCACATGGTTGGTGCTATGAGCTGTTAACTGTTACAAGTTTCACTATTAACCTTAAAAACAGACATGTTCAAATGTGAAAGACAGAAGCCACTATACTAGTTCTAAATTAGCCTATAAACCTGTATCTCTGAATAATCTTCGGGATTCAGTCATATAAATGCAAACATGCTTTTATTTTTTTCAATGTATCGAGGCATAAAATACATGAATATTAAGTGCACAGTGCAATACATTTTCTGCATATGCGCACCCTGTGTAATCACAACCCGGATCTAGAACATTCCCTGCACCCTCAGAAGCTTCTTCATACCTCTAGTCAGTAACCCGTCACCAAAAGGTGGCCTCTACTCTGACCTCGTTCACTATAGATTTGTTTTGTCTGATTCCGAATTTCATAAAAATGGAATCATGAAGTATGTACTCTTTGTGTCTGATTTCTTTCACACAACATTATGTCTGTGAGATTCATCCATGTCTTTACTTTTTGTCACAGCTACATGCATTTTTTTCATTTACAAAGAAAAAAATTACTTTTGTTATGTCCTTTGGAGTTCTATTCCCCAATGAAGATAAAAGATTCACACTGAATCAGCCACCTTCTTCAGTGACCCCAGTGATGAACATTTATAAAATATATATTACGGCCTTTCAAAACAAACCTGTGCAGTTAAAAATCAGGAGCGTGGTCACTGTTGGTGCAAGAAGTGTGGGTAGTGACAGGAAGTAAGAATGAGGAGGCTTTCAGGTATTGGAGATGTTCTGCTTCTTGATCTCAGTGTGTTTGACTTATGAAAGTTCTTCAACACATATACACTTTAACAAGTGTACTCTATAATGTATACTGTATTTCAACAAAAAAAATTTTTTTAAAAACCATGACTTTGGAAAACATAAGAGCTAACTGATCCAACCAAAGTTGAGTATACGATCTAAGACTTATTAAGACACTACTCTCACCAAAGTGGTCTACTTAAGGCATATACACACAGACTCTTGAGATAAGCCTGGAAAGATACTATTCATTTATGACACTTTGTTATTATCACTATCACAATCATTGCAGATTTACAGGTAAAAGTATGAAGTTTTGTAAAGGTAAAGATGGACAAAGAGGCAAGCTAGGGAAGAGATACTGGGACGGAAGAGAACGCCAGGCACACATTGGTCAATTTCAGGCGTCTCGTTTAACCTTTACAACAACTCTGTGGAGAGGGGGACAATCCCCCCCAATTTTGCGAAAGCGGTAGCAAGCTCAGAGACTTTAAATAAATTGCCCGAGTTTGCACAATAAAGAAAAAAGCGATCATTCAAATTTAAGTCTGACTCCAAGCTCCTTATCACTGCCCATTTTGTGTTATATGAAATAATTTATTTAAGCTTTCTATACCTCAAAATATTTAAATCTATTTTTCAGAGCCTCGATAGTTCTCAGGCTTTCTTCATGTTGCTTTTCTTTAGCTGCCAAAAGGGACTTCAGCTTTTCTTTCTGAAATGGAAAGGAATAAATACAGAGCAAAATCATTCTGTGCTTGCAACTGGGTTAAAAATGGGTTTCAGAAAATGTGAATTAAAATTACTTTAATTTTTTTTAGTATTTTTAACTATTAGTAGAGTTGAAAATTTCTACAAGTATACTAATATAGAACACATACCAACAATACAATGAAAAATTCAAATGTCTGTTGTTTGTTTTAGATCTTATTATTTTCAGACATTTTGTTTGTAGTGTTTACAACTTTACATCTTTTCATAAGAAGTTTCACAGAAAATCAGGCATTCAGAGGCAATGACAACAAAATGTTTATGATAACCCATGCTACTGTACTTAACGTGTATTTTCACAGTCACACGTACGTTTTGTTTTCCCCTTTAAGCAATACCCAGAAACAGAATCCTCATCCCCAACTCAGTTCAAGATTCAAACCTCTCCAGCAGTACCATTTTCCATTTACGTAAGATTTTATATCTTTAAAGTAAAACCTATCATCCTACCTCACTTTCCAGATCATCAGCAACCATTACTTCCTAAATTTAAAAAGAAGAAATGTACTTTCGTTATTAAAAGGCATGAACTTGGCGAGTATCATTTTAAAAGACTAGCGTGTGTCTTTAGGATTGGGAACAAGGACACAAGAAGCACACGTCTCTAGGTGACCAATTCTGTGGTCTGAGCTTTCATCTGTTTTTCCCACTAACCAGGCTCAGATGTACTGATTCTCCTGAGAACCTATCACTTATCAACTCCTACTTACTCCTCTTCCTCACGTCTTTTGTCTGCTCCTTCCTCTCCAATCCCGGGGCCCCCACTAGAGTTCAGAGCTTTGCTATCACCATTTACCAACAGTATTTCTCTGTTCTTACATGTGACACTGAAAGTTTCCTGTAAAGATCCCAGTAAGATATAACTTTCCTCAAGGGCAAGGACCTGGCTGTACCTCCTTTAGCATCTAGCACGGTGACTTAATGTGACAGGCGATCATTAACGATTTGTTGTCAAGGACGATTACTGGTAGTAAAACATTTAAAAAATTTTTTAGATGATGTAGATTCTTTACCTCATTCAGCTGTAGTTGTAAACCGTTGACTTTATCCAGTAATATTCTCTGTTCTTGCTGAATTTTTCTCAACCTCTCTTTCAAATCTTCATTTTCAATCTCCAGATCCTTAAATAGTAAAGATAACAGGTGCTAGACTGGCCTTAAAAGAGCAATTCTTATGGAAGAAAATTTTAGAAGTAGTTTGCTATCATGTATGGATGTATACATCTATAAAACGGCTTTAAGTCCAAATACACAATAGTTTCGATGACATTTAAATGATCTAAAATTTGTAGATCAGAAATCATACACAGTCATACTCATTTTATCGTGCTTCGCTTTACTGTGCTTTGCAGACACCGTGTTTTTTACAGATTGGAAGTTTGTGGCAACCCTGCACTGAGCAAGTCTATGGGTGTCATTTTTCTAACAGCATTTGCTTACTTTGTCTCTGTGTCACATTTTGGTAACTCTCTCGATGTTTGAAACTTTTTAATTGTATTTGTTACCGTGACCTGTGCTCAGTGATCCTTGAGGATACTACTGTAACTGTCTCGGGGCACCATCTGTGCCGATCTCAGATTATAAACTTAACCAACAAATAGTGTTTATGTTCTGACTGCTCTACCCACTGATCCTTCCTCTACCCCTCTCCCTCTCCTCAGGCCTCCCTAGTCTCTGAGACACAACAATACTGAAATTAGGCCAATTAACAACCCTACAGTAGCCTCTAACTGTTCAAGTGAAAGGAAGAATCACATGTCTCTCACCTTAAATCAAAGGCTAAAAATGATTATGCTTGAGGAAGGCATGTCAGAAGCTGAGAAAGGCCCAAAGTTGGCTCTCCTGTACCAGTTAGCCAAGTTGTGAATGCAAAGGAAAAGTTCTCGAAGGAAAAAGGGCTACTCCAGTGAACGAATGAATGATAAGAAAGCAAAACAGACTGACTGCTGATATGGAGAAAGTTTTAGTGGTCTGGATAGAAGATCAAACCAGAACCATCCACAACATTCCCATAAGCCAAATCCAGAGCAAGGCCCTAACTCTCTTCAATTCTATGAAGGCTGCTAACATATCATCCATGCTACAGTTCATGGATCAAGGAGTAATTTCAACTTTCAAGGCTCATTAGTTAAAAAAATACATTTTGGGGGTGCCTGGGTGGTTCAGTCGGTTAAGCATCTGCCTTCGGCTAAGGTCGTGATCTCACGGTTTGTGAGTTCGAGCCCTATGTGGGGCTCTCTGTTGTCTGCATAGAGACCACTTCAGATCTTCTGTCCCTCTCCCTCTCTCTGCCCCTCCTCTGCTTCCTCGCTTTCTCTTGCACTCTCAAAAATAAATTTTAAAAAATTTTAAATAAAAAAATAAGTACATTTTGTATGTATTGTATGGCTGCCTTAGGTAGAGATTCTTCTGATGGATCTGGGCAAAGTAAATTGAAAACCTTCTGGAAAGGATTCACCTTTCTAGATGCCATTAAGAATATATCAACATTAACAGGAGTTTGGAAGAAGTGGATTCCAACCCTCATGGAGGACTCTGAAGGGTTCAAGGCTTCATTGCAGGAAGTACCTGCAGATGTGCAGCAAATAGCAAGAAAATTTGAGTTAGAAGTGGAGCCCGAAGACGGGATTGAATTCCATGATAAAACTGATGACTTGAGGAGTTGCTTTTTATGGATGAGCAAAGAAAGTGGTTTCTTGAGATGGAATCTACTTCTGGTGAAGATCCTGGAAAGATTATTGAAATGACAACAAAGGACTTAGAATATGACATAAACTTAGTTGATAGAGCAGCAGCAGGGTTTGAAAGGATCAGCTCCAATTTTTTTTTAAATGTTTATCTCTTTATTTTTGAGAGAGAGGGAGAGAGAGAAAGAGAGAGAGAAAGCAGGGGAGGAGCAGAAAGAGAATCTCAAGCAGGCTCCACGCTGTCAGCATGGAGCCAGACATGGGCCTGGAACCCATGAACCTTGAGACTGTGACCTGAGCCGAAATCAAGAGTAGGACGCTTAAATGACTGAGCCACCCAGGCTTCCTGGATCACCTTCAGTTCTGAAAGGAGTTCTACTGTGGGGAAAATGCTACCAAACAGCATACTACCAAGAAAACCTTTGTTAAAGGAAGAGTTCATCGACGTGGCAAACTTCATTGGGATCTTATTTTAAGAAACTGCCACACTCACTTCCACCTTCAACAACTCACCACCCTTAACAGTCAGCAGCCATCAATACCAAGGCAAGACTCTCACCAATAAAAAGATGACAGCTCACTGAAAACTCCAATGACGTCTAGCATTTTTCAGCAATAAAGTACTTTTCTTTTTTCTTTTTTCTTTAAAAAAAAAATATTTATTTAAGCAATCTGTACACCCATCATGGGGTTCGAACTCATGACCCCAAGATCAAGAGTCGCATGCCCTTCTGACCGAGCCAGCCAGGTTCAGCAATAAAGTATTTTTTTAATGTTTATTTATACTTATTTTTGAGAGACAGAGAGGCAGTGAGAAAAGGAGACAGAGAATCCCAAGCAGGCTCCACATTGTCAGCACAGAGCCTGATGAGAGGCTCGAGCTCACCAACTGTGAGATCATGACCTGAGCTGAAATCAAGAGCCAGACACTTAACCGACCAAGCCAGCCGGGTGCCCCAGCAATAAACTATTTTTAAATTATGATATATACATTGGGGGTTTTTTTAGATACAACGCTGCGTCACACTTAACAGGCTACAGTAAAATGCAAAAATAACTTTTCTATATACTGGGAAACTAAAAAGTTCATTTGACTCGCTTTATTGCAATATTTGCTTTGCTGCAATATTCACTTTATTGCGATGATCTGGAACTGAACTGCAGTCTCTCCGAGGTATGCCTACAGACGACGGTCCTATGCTGTCTAGTTAATACAAGCATATACAACACAGCAAACCACCATGATTCTAGTAAGTACAAAATAAAAGAATCACCTGGAAATAGAAAATAGAAGAATATGCCACTTTAACTTCTGTTTAACATCTCTCAAGTTCATGCGAGTGTTCTACTGCTTTTGCTAACCTAATTATTATTTCAGTGTTCTGATGACATGTTTAAGGCTCCAATTTAGGGCTATAGTTCACTTTCTTAATACCACATAGTAAACTAAAAAAGCCCAAATAAAATGCTTTTGTTTTATCATATGGAAAACAGCTATACAATGTATATTTTAACGGTGTTTCAGTCATAAAATAAGCCGTTTAATTATGGAATCTTCCTCTGACATTAATCCACATAATAATTATTTTTTGAACACTTTGATGAACATAAAATATTGTGTGCTTAACAAATGATTTTTTTGATCAAAATAAAAAATACTTGCATTAGACAAAAGTAAATATTTATTTACATTAATAACTATCATTTTTAATCACACTATTTAAACTTGTATTCATCTTTTAAAATAAATACAAATTTAGAATTTATGGCCCAAAACAGATATATTTAAATCAACAAAAAGTTACGTAAAGTTGTTAAATTATTTGCTCCTAATACATATGAAAACGATACTTTCTGTAAGATAATACAACCCAACCATTTGTTTCAAACATCTTTTAGAAGATATGGCAAGAAAACAGAATCACAAAACATAACAGGCTGCCCTCCTTTCTCCCACTCATTTTCTCTCGTTTCTTGTTCCTTCTCCTCACCCGACCCCACTACAAACAACACTGCCATTCGCTGCAAAGGAAGACACCACTTTTTTCTTTTTACCTGAATGTTTGGATGCTCCCTCTGACCTGACTTCATATTTACTTCATCTAGCATGTATGGCAGATTTCGCTTTGGTGAAACATAAGAAAACACAGGTTAGCCAGTAGGAAAATACAGAGAAGGACATTTTCCTCAGTAGGCAATGATCAGCGCTCTGAAGCTTATCCAACGCTAAATTTTGCTGTACAAAAAACACAAGGTGGCAGTGTTTCCACTTAAAACTCCAAATGGACGGCAACTCTTAGGTTTTCAATAAATCAAGTATGATGTATTTTGAAATACGAAGACATAACAAAATTTAAAATCTGAATTGTGAAGGGTTTATTTTAACTAAAGTCACCAAGATTTAAAAGGTAGGATTCACGCTAGACCCAAAACTAACATTGCGTTAGAAGGCATCATCAACTATTCCCAAAGGAAAAAATCTAGTATTGAAAATGAAGAAGGAGGGGGACTTACATTAATGTTAAAATGAAATATGGAAATTATTTACTTTTCTAAGCACTGAAAAACAAAACAAAGGGTGTGGGAAGAAAGAGAGAGACAATCCTCTGACCAGAGCTATATAGAAGATCTCTAAAATGACTCGGTTCAGGACATGTCGTTTTGTACACTGACCGCTTTGAAACCTTACTCCAGCCTACAGATGTGCTTTCATAAAAACATTAATAAGACAGCGTAAAACCTTTTTTTTTGGCCCCAACTGACCTTTTCATCTACATAATAGTTTAGAAAGCTATGGTCTTCCTTTTTGAGAGCTTTAAAAAAAAAAAAAAACTAATACTTTAATTCTCCCAGGTTTTTTTTTTTATATTTTGTATTATTTGTCGAGTTTTGTTTCACCAGGTGTTTTAACTACCATTCTAATGAGAGGGGCAAGGTCCCATTAGACAGATATTTCATACCTACGATTTGGTCCAAACTACATTTCTAGCCTCATTCCTTCCAGCAAAGGACTGTTCCTCATGTGAGATCTGACCTGCTTCCTCATTCTACCTTCACCCCCGCCTTCCTTTCAGAGGGCCCTTCATCATCTGACATCTGCTTACCTCGCCCGCCTCTTCTCCTCCTCGGTCAAGTGCATTATCGCTCCTCCACTCTGACCTTCTACTGCCCCGTGGACATGTTCAACATGTTCCTGTATCAGGGGCTGGCACCTGCCCTTCCCTCTGCCCGTGAGGCTTCTCCTACAGAGCCCTCGTGGCTTCCTTCTCGCTTCCTTCAGACCTCTGATCAAATGTCACTTCCTGAGAGAGGCCTTTGCTGGCCACGCCATCTAAAATAGCTTCCTGCCCTCTCCTTCTTCATCCCCTAATCCCGTTCCACTTTCCTTCAAAGTGTATGCCAGGATGCTAACTACTAGTATTTGCTTGGTTTTCATTTCTCTCCCTAGGCGGGGAGCAACGCGAGGCAGGGACTTCGCACAGCACTATGATTCCATGGCACTTAGGACAGTAATTGGCATATAGTAGGTGCCTCACAGATGTCTGTTAAGCAAACAACTGAAGAAGTCTTATTTTGAAAACTATACTGTGGTCTTCTTGATAACAGGGATTAGCTGTCCCTTAGTTCAGGAACAAATCCTGTTTACAGCAGATATTTTTAAATGTATTCAATAAGTAACGGGAATAAGTGAGTTTTACTGTTCCTAGCAGAATATTAACTCCATGCATTCACTTAGATAACTCCTAGAGCACTAAACAGAATACCATTCCCACATTAATATTTGGCAATTCTTTATCTTAACTATCTCTGTAATTCAGAAATCACTTTGGTCTGATCCCATGTAAGATGGCTGATACAGACATAACAGGGTACAGTTTGTTTTTTCACTCCACTCCCACTTAGGTTGCGTGAGGAATGGAAGAGAAGGGTGAAATGGCTGCTCCAGATGGAAAGGTAAAGTGACGGCAGACGTGACCCATGCGTGAAGTATGACTTAATTCTGATGGGTGGAAAAGGAGAACATGCGTTAATGTAGCTTTCGGATTCTGGTGAGAGGAAGAGAAATGATGTTCAGAGAGAATGATGATCAGGACTTCTCAGAGGGTACCTGAGGCCTCTCTCCGGGGTTCGCAAGTGCTCAGGCTCCTCTCACTAGAGAAAAGCAGAAAGCCTGGAAGGGAACAGCCAACAGAAAAGGACAGCTGCCTACGCTAGCTTTGAGCAAGTCGGTGACCGCGCAATACGCCAGCCCCCTTACTCTAACCTAAAGAGATCAGGGGAAAACAGGAAGACATCTACTGAGACAGGGACACAAAACCAGGGTGACACGGTGTTTTGATAACAAGTTAGTACAAAGTATGAATCATCTCATGCATTGTATCTCAAAGTCCTCGTTAAATACCGATAAGGCGAAAACAAAAAGCGCAAAAAAGCAGAATAGTAACAGTGGTATTGAAATCACAATATATAATTAGTTTTGAATTCTGTTTTCTTCATTTCTTACTGCATTAGAAGAATTTCCCGTAACAGTAAACATTTCGCTCTCTTATTAAGGGAGAGTAGAGGAAACTGTTAATGCCCTACCAGGCTAAAACTCATCATTTAAGAATCTCCACAAGGTACAATATCTCATATTTGAAAGGGCTGGAGGCTCAAGGCTGGCAATCAGGACGTGATTTATTTCCCAGTGGATATATTCACTGTATGACTGTATCACTGTAATTGAGATTCACTGTCTCAAGCTGAGTGATTGTATCAAAGCCTCAGGATCTAAATATCTGGGTTCTACAGGGGCATGATTAACCGAGGAGAGAGAATAGCATGCACTTAAACTCAAAACAGTTATGTATAATCACTAACCTGTAAACACTTTACTGAAATTGAACAATATATATAATTTTTAAAAAATAAAATGAAGACCTACCTGTTGTAAAGATGGTCCTTTCTTCCAAAGTTCTCTTCCTGAAGATTTAAAGAGAGAGAGAGAGGAGAAAGAGGAATAGTAAAATGGCAAGTTAACTTGGATAGATTACAGACTATGGATTCCCTAATACACAACTGAGTCATTAAAGAAATCAGTTTTAAGTTTCCTCTAAAGCTTGCTACTTCACAGGTAAAGTGACAGGGACCTATTTTTTACCTGCATTTTTTTCTTTTCTTTTTTTTTTTTTGCTATGACTATGTCGAGGTAGATAATATTCAATGCTAGGAAGTAGAGGCAATTGCAAACTGCGAAATTTTAAACACTTTTAAATTGGAAGGTAATTTGTCAATATATATCAAAAGCTTAGAGAAATGTGTATATCCTGAGACCCATGATTCAATTTCTAGGAACTGATCCTAAGACTTATAAAAATATGCTAAAACATTTATGCATAATGACAGTCACTGAATTCTTATGCATATTAGTAAAAACTATAAACTTAAATGACACATACAGAAAATTGCTTAATTAAATCAAACTTAAATATATGGAATTTTAGGGGCACCTGGGTGGCTCAGTCAGTTAGGCATCCGACTTCGGCTCAGGTCATGATCTCATGGTTCAT
Organism: Lynx canadensis; assembly: GCF_007474595.2. Taxonomy (NCBI): domain Eukaryota; kingdom Metazoa; phylum Chordata; class Mammalia; order Carnivora; family Felidae; genus Lynx; species Lynx canadensis. The sequence goes on along the minus strand of NC_044308.2, from coordinate 34,802,119 downwards.
TGAGTTCAAGCCCTGCGTCGGGCTCTGTGCTGACAGCTCAGAGCCTGGAGCCTGCTTTCGATTCTGTGTCTCCCTCTCTCTCTTTGCCCCTTCCTCACTCATGCTCTGTCTGTCTCTCTCAAAAAAAATAAATATTAAAGAACATATGTGGAATTTTATGCATTAATAAAAATCACAATATAGACAAAATGTTTATCTAGGAGGGAAAACTCTTCAACATTTATTACACAAAAAATAACCTGCAGCTCACTGTAAGTGAGCTTAATTTTACGCATAGGCAAAAGACTGAAAGGCTATTCCTCAAAATAGTAATAAGGAGTCTTCAATGGTAGGATGAGTAACTAATTCTACTTGTGCTATTCTGTATTTCCCAATTTCTCTTTCATAAAGATAGAGAAATACTTGGTACAGGTATCTGAGAAATATTGGTTGAATATTTTATATACATGTTTAAACAAGGATTCTTTCTTTAAAACTTTTTAAGTAGAAAAGGTCAGCGCTACATCCCTCCTCATCAAAAAAATACATATATACTAGTAAAACGCACTTGATTTGGCTCTTTCTCCTCATTGAACTTACTCCACAGAACGGGGTTTACTCAATCAACTGGCCAATATATGCACCAAACACACTGCTCCAAACAAGTGACTGCTAAAATCAAATACGCAAAGCTGCGGAACAGAGGGAGACAGACCAATGACGTGCATCATGAAGTAAGGTTTTGCTTCTTACAAACCGTGGTTCCACCATCTAAATCTTTCAAGGCTGCTCTTTATTAAACTAGACATTTCTAGTTACTTTGCTACCTACCTTTGTTGGTATTTTCCGATGCAGTCTTCAGTAAACTTAGGATGTCCAGATTGTCACCAATTCTTGCATAGTAAGAGCTGTCATGGCCCAGGGCATCCAGCAAGCTTACATCAGCACCATTTTTGATTAAGACTTCTACAGCATCTTTACAACCATACTCACAACCTAGCATGAGAGCAGTTCTAAAAGAGAAGACAAGAGGCACAAAAGACCTTGAGAAAGATCCAAGAAGATATTTCAGAAACCTTCCAGGGGCTCCCTTCTTAAAGAATAAGTATTACTTATTAGGGGCGCTTGGGTGGTTCAGTCGGTTAAGCGTCCGACTCTTGGTTTCGGCTCAGGTTATAGCTCATGGTTCATGAGTCTGAGTCCTGCATCAGGCTCTGCAATGACAGTGCAGAGCCTGCTTGGGATTCTCTCTCTCCCTCTCTCTCTCTCCCACTCCCCCCCCACCCCGCCTCTCAAAAAAATAAAGGAACTTAAAAAAAAAAAGAATAGGTATTACTTTAAAAAGTCATATTTGTTATACATACTGATTTTACTTCATAGATTTAGCTTCTATTTTAACTTCATCACATTTACAAAGACATTTGCTGTGTGTCTTAGTTTGCAGAACTGAAAACCTCACATCACCTTACATACGCTTGTTGCTGCCGCTGCCGAACTCGCCGCAAAATCTTCCAAAACGGATACTGTCACCCATCCATTCAAAACCCATAGCTATAAACCCACGCTATGCGAGTCCCTTCATGAACTGAACCTTGTATCATGCAAACCTCTTCACAGCGTCCCTTCTACTCCAAAACAAGAATCAGATTCCCGTTCTGATTTCTCTCCTTGGAAGAGCTTGCCTTCTCCTAACCGGGGACCTTCGCATCCTCACACTTAATTTCAAAACCTGCCTCCTCTATAAACCTTCCTCAACTATCCCCATTATCATGGACCACCGTAATAGGATCATTAGCACTGAAACCCTTTGCAAATAGTAATAATGTAATTACACAACTGAATCATCATGGAGATGTGGAAGGACGCTGGAAATCATTTTGTCCCATTCCTTGTTTTACTGCTGAGGAAACTAAAACATGACGAAATGGAGTGACTTATCCTATGTCTAACACTGTCTTTGACTGTGAACGTTGGATTTTTAAGGAAATGGACTCTTGCCTTAGTCTGTGTATACTCTGTTTCTCTTCTCACTCCCCAGTAGTTGCTGGAATACAATTTTATATCCACCAGGCACCAACAAAGTTTTTTTAATTAGGGAAAAAAATGTTATAGATAAGACAGGAAAATAAAGAAATACAGAGTGTCAGAAACTAAGATTTTAATTTATTTTTAAAGCCATCTGCTACCTAGCCTATTTAATACATATTGCCCTACCTTACTCTGTGTGTGTGTGTGTGTGTGTGTGTGTGTGTGTGTGTGTGAGAGAGAGAGAGAGAGAGAGACAGAGAGAGAGAGAGAGAGACATTCAAGTGCTTGGGAAAATATAAGATTAAAAAATAATAATAACATGGATTAACCAGATCATCCCTCTCTGATCCTAAACTTTATTTTTAAACCAAATGTTCTTAGTCATGCTTAGAACCAGATTATGGTATCTGCAAAAACAAAGTAATGCAAAAAAGCCACTTCCTTAATAATCACATTAATGATTTAATTGCTTAAGAATTTCCTCCTTTGAGAGGTCTGAACAATACAAACAAGTAGAACTATAAAATCTGACATCTAAAGACTATTTTATTATACTTATCTGCCTCTAGTGAAATACAAAAAACAGGATACATGTTTAGAGGAATAAAATTAAGTCAAACGAAAGCAAAAATTTTACCAGTCATCATTTACAAAACGCCAAAAATTTGTTATAAATTATTGTAATGCTTCAACTAGGGGATGGGATGCATTTCAGATACTTCGTTGTCAGAAGCGTGACCATAAACATGAGAATTAATGCAGTGCCACAATACACTAGACCTACAGGAGGGGAAACGGAGAATTACAGACAGAAAGGCTAGTGCACACCAAATAAAATGACATCGAACACAGAAGCAAAAATAAATGCAGGGAACCTCGGGGTACAGAAAGGAACTCGGTTTCAGAGAAGGAGACAGCACTATGCCCAGGCGGGGTAAGGAGAGGGAGCACGTTGGGGAAGTCTAAAGAGAAAAACGGCAAGCTCCAGGACACCCAAGAACCTTTACTCTCAAAAGATTCACTAACGAAGAAGCAGACTGTAGATGTAATTTTTTATTCCTCTCCCCCATATCTTATTTGAGCACATTTCTCATTGAAAATTGTTTTAAAACTTTTTTTTTTTTTTTTTTGGTTCGGTCTTACATATTAATCCTTTATTTTTTTTTTTTTGATGGCGCATCATTAATTTTTTTTAATGTTTGTCTGTTTATTTATTTTAAATATAATTTATTGTCAAGTTGGCTAACAGCAGCCCCTCTGGAAAACAGTGTGGTGGTTCCTCCAAAAATTAAAAACAGAACTACCCTACAACCCAGCAATAGCACTACTGGGAATTTATCCAAAGGATACAGGAGTGCTGACGCATAGGGGCACATGTATCCCAATGTTTACAGCACCGCTTTCAACAATAGTCAAATTATGGAAAGAGCCTAAATGTCCATCCACTGACAGATGGATACAGAAGATGTGGTTTATATATACAGTGGAATACTACTTGGCAATGAGAAAGAATGAAGTCCTGCCATTTGCAGCAACGTGGATGGAACCGGAGGGTATGATGCTAAGTGAAATAAGTCAGAGAAAGATCTGTTTTCACTCATATATAGAACTTGAGAAACTTAAGAAGACTTTAAAATAGGGGCGGTGCTTGGTGGCTCAGTCAGTGAAGCAACTGACTCTTGATTTCGGCTCAGGTCACGATCTTGCAGTTTGTGGTATCGAGCCCCTCATCAGGCTCCGTGCTGACAGTGCAGAGCCTGCTTGGGATTCTCTTTCTCTCCCTCTCTCTCTACCCCACCCCCGCTCTCTCTCTCTCTCTCTCTCTCTCTCTCTCAAAATAAATAAATAAATAATAAATAAATAAAAATTCTTAAAAAAAATAAAGTAAAAATAAAATAAATAAGTGGGACATGATTCCTCTTTCTTCAGTTTTCTGACCTGAACACAGGCTCCAATCACTGCTTGTATTCCACATTTACCCTGTCATCTTCCCCTATTTCCCTCTCCTTCCTTCATTAGACTCTGGGGAAAAAAGGGGAAAAAAAAAAAAAAGAAGTAGGTGCTAATTCCAAGGAAGGGGAGATCTAAGGGGGAACAGAAAGGCCAAGGCACAGTGGCAGAGTTTCAGAGTCGCTGCAAATCCAGCTGGAGTCTGCAGAGCTGTGATAAAAGGGTTACCTGTTTTGTTTGTCTCTGGAATTAATATCCGCCCCTTTATCTATCAGCATTTGACAAATTGTTGGCCTACACATCTGAGTGGCCAGAACCAGTGGTGTCCGCCCATCCTAAGCAACAAGAAAAATAAAACAGCATCAAGACAACAAATCTCCCAAAGCATAAAAGGCAGAATACTTGGATTGAAATGAGAATATAAACTGACTTACTACATCTTTGGCATTCACTGAGGCCCCGTGGTCACAAAGCAGCTGAATGCTAGAGGGACAGTCGGCCATGGCTTTGAGGAACAGAGGAAAATGATAAATGGTGAACATCTGGTGGTAAGACACATGGTGCTTTGCTACGTCCATAAAAGGCGTAAGTTCTTCCATTTCTAAACTACCGAGCTTCACGTCAGCTGCTCTCAGTTTAGTACAAGTACCCATTTTCTCTCTGAAAATGGATTAGACAAGATCATTTCATAAATGTTGTATAATGTATTGGGACTAAGGAATATCGTCACCCTTGCAGAAGACAACATGCTGCTACCCTACAGGTAAACATGGAAAATAAAAATAAATTTTCTACTTAGAATGTATTCTTAAATGTGGCTTAATCCTTGAAGGGTTAGCTCAATTATTTTTTCAATGAATCATATTCAGTTGTTTATAGAAGAGTCACAGTAAATAAGGTTTGACTCATATAATTCATATTTCCTTTTAAAAGCAGAGACTCCAATGTCTGCCCTTAATGATGCAAAGCAGAGTCACTTTCCTAAAAATTCTATTACAAAACCACACACTGCTTCTCCTCTGACCAACACCGGAGTTCATTATTTGTATTAGAAAAAGAATTATTGTTAACTTCATAAAAATAGGATTGTGTTTCAACTCCCCGTGAGTTTTTATTAAAAGTTTTTATACTATTATTAACAAATACTCCCCATGAGTATTTATTAGGAGTCAAGACTAGACTATTACCCACAAAAGTACAAAGTCAGCATTCTTGTGTGTGTGTGGGTGTGTGTGTGTGTTAAATTAAACAGAATAAAACCAAATATAAGAAAATCAAGTAAATTTCACTTCTGCTGTCTTTAATCCAGCAAGCCTTTTATATAAAATACAAAATCAGTCTTAAAAAAAAAGATAAATTGAAGCTGAATACATTAATTCAGGAATTATAAAATTAACAACCATTCGGGCCCAATTAAAAGTAAGAATGAGGGGCGCCTGGGTGGCTCAGTCGGTTAAAGCGTCCGACTTCAGCCAGGTCACGATCTCGCGGTCCGTGAGTTCGAGCCCGCATTGGGCTCTGGGCTGATGGCTCGGAGCCTGGAGCCTGCTTCCGATTCTGTGTCTCCCTCTCTCTCTGCCCCTCCCCGTTCATGCTCTGTCTCTCTCTGTCCCAAAAATAAATAAACGTTAAAAAAAAAATTAAAAAAATAAAATAAAATAAATAAATAAAAGTAAGAATGAAAAAGTGTAAAGCATAGCAAAGGCCAGAATTACAATATGGTGAACCAGGAAAGTCAGTACTAAAGGTGCTATGGTGGAGAGTGACAGCTGTTCATCAAACTGTGGTCACCCTTTCTTCCATGGTGATAAAGTTGTGCTGGGAGCATGGCAGCTCACCTGGAGACCACAGTTCCCAGACTTCTTTGCATGCGGGCATGGCCACGTGCATTAGATCTCACCAGCGGAATGTGACAGGAGTGACGTGTGCTACTTTCTGGCTCTAGGGCTTAAAGTGTGATTTGTACATTCCTCCGTGATCTTTCCCCTTCCTGTTAGCAGGAAAACACAAGTGCCTGCTATCAGCTTCAGCCTTATAGATGAGGACGACACCCTAGGCAACAGCAGAACTGCAAAGTGGAAGACATCTGGGTCCCTGAATGACCATATGGTACAGAGGCACAAGCCAATCTGAACACCAGGACTATGACACGAGAGAAAGCAATTGCTAGGTTGTTGGTTTTTTTAAGCCACTGTTATGTTATGGTGCCTTTGTCACAGCAGCCTAGTCTAGCCCTAACTAGAACAAAACTGCTATCAAGGAGGTTAGGTGCTATTACAACAAATACCTAAACGACATGGCACTGGCTTAGTGGCTGGATACCAGGTGGCGAATAAACATATTTCAGGCTAGAGGTCTTGTGATTTTTCTCATGCTGTGACAAAACATTTGAAAGAGCTATCATCCATGATAGAAGCGTATCATGTGGCTACGGAGCCTTTCCAGGTGACTACTGAAGGGGTACCGTGTGTCTATGGAGCCCTTCTAAGTGAAGCAATAGAAAAGGGCCAAAATTTGGTGCATGTTGGCAGCTGCTTACTACTTTTTGGTGAGGTATTACAAGAAAGAGATGAGGTCAAGCAAGACTCAGCCAGTTAATGAACAGAGATAAAAGGGAAAGAGAGCATCTAGATAGCTGGGACCTCAGAGATGTGGGGAAGCCAACTGTTTCTCTATATCAAACAGCAAGATAGAAACTATTGTTGGTCACAGATTTTCTCAAGGACTTCCCAATAAGGAGAAAAGAAAAAAAAATCTAGTCTTGGAATAAACAACATCTTAAGGATACTATAATCCCATTCAAGAGTATGATTTCAGATGGCTTAAAGGTGGCAGCCATTAAATGAGGCAGGGAATCGTGAGCCTACAAATAAGGACAAGAAATAAAGGAGGCTTAAGAACTTTGTGTCCAGAAAACAACTTCGAAGACAGACGTATGGAAGTAGCTGGTGATGAATAAACCAGAAAGTCCACCAAGGCTTTATAGGAACCGTACTACACAAGGTCCCAGAAGCCCAGTCTGCTAACACTCATGATTGTTCTAGCCCTTAAGCTGCCTCTACAGAGGACATGCTCTCTGCCGTGCAATTTATCTGTGACCCTAGAGAATAATGGACAAGGAAGAACCTCCCAGAAGGCGGAGCTAGGGCCTGTAGAGAACAATGGATAAGACATTTGTCCTCAAGACCAAAAACCACATAGGCATCATTGAGAGGCTCAACTGACAATCTATGTGAAAATGCTTTGCAAGTAACCACTATCTTATACAAAAAGAAAAGAAGAAAAAAATCATCGCGTAAAAAATTAGACTATCCTAAAGCACATAAAATGTTTTTAAAAACTATAAAAAAGGGGCACCTGGGTGGCTCAGTCGGTTGAACGTCTGATTTGGGCCCAGGTCATAATCCCACGCTTCATGGGTTCTGGCCCCTCGTAGGGCTCCATACTGACAGGCTCGGAGCCCCAGAGCCTGCTTCGGATTCTGTGTCTCCCTCTCTCCCTTCCCCTCCCCCGCTCACACTCTGTCTCCCAAAATAAACGTTTAAAAAATTATTTAAAAAACTAAAATAAAGATACCAAAGTTGAAGGAAAATTTGCAGTTTATTGCATTTTTCATTCAGACCACTTTCCTCTACTGCAGAGATTCCATAAACATGAAGAGAGAAGGTAGCTATTTTTCTTTCCTTTGGCCTTCCAACAAAATGTAGGAATGTCAGACTTAAGAGTCAGGCCAGAGGTCAGACTGTTGAACATTCCAAAAATACTTTCATACTTAACCTTTGCCTTGAAGACACCTAAAGAATAATGCAGATAAACTTAGATCCATAAGTATGCATAATAAACTCTGTGAAATTACTAGGACAAATCTTTTTAAAAAAAACAGCACATTATAGAAACATGAAAATCAGCACTGAGACCTAAACCAACAGATATCACCACCATTAATTAAGAAATTACTACATGCCAGGCACTATTTATGATTTAATTAAAACCACTTACTGCACTAGCATTAACTTCATTTTGCAGATGAGAAAAATGATGTTCAGACATGCTAATTAGGTAAAAGTAGTTTTTAAGAAAAAGAAAAGTCATCTTCCCATTTCTCCTACCAGTTCCCCTGTTCCTCTCATAACACACACACACACACACACACACACACACACACACACACACACGGTGCCTGGAGCTCCTTGACAGCAGGATCATGGTTTATTTATCTTTGGACTTTGGATATCTAGCAAACTAGCCTGGAAACGTTGGCTGAATCTTTTTAAGCTGTACAATCAAATAAATTTCAAATCTGCATAAACAAAAACTTCGTAATGTCGTTTCTCCGCGAATCATACAAATATATATGTTAAAACTTTGAAATTAATTTAAACGCCTAGCCGTTTCAACAAATAATTGCTTCTGTCCAAGCGCAACCTTCGCTCACCTGCGTCATGAAGTGCGGTTCTCCCCTGCAGGTCTACATGCTCAGTGGGACAATTGTACTGTTAAAAACACAGAAACTCAGTCATCTGGGAGAGTTTTACTTTACAGTTAAATATCTAGACTCAAATGAACAGCTGTTATTTAATCTTAAAATATTCCATTTATCAAAAAAAACTAAACGTCTACTAGACAAGCCACTAAATATTTTGACATGAAACAAATAACATTATACTGTAAAGTTGAGTTTTTCACCAAACAGGAAAACATATGGTACATTATAATAGCATGGATGCAGAGACTGTTATGTTGGGTGTTTTTCTCACCAAGAGTTAAAATTTGAACTGAATCAGGAAAAACAAAGGAGGTCTGCTGTGAAACTTCGTGGCAACAACATTTATGGAAATGTATGGTGGGACCCTTTCCACTAGTTCAAGGAATTCTGTGACTGCTTGACTACAAGTTTAACTAATGGCATTCATATCATATAGTCCTAAGTGCCTGATGTTTATATAGAAATTATAGAGCCTATGTTGTATCACTTTATGTCACAGCCTAGACAACAGAAAACTCCAGTCTCCAGCTAATGTCAACGGAAGGTCAAGCCTTTGTTATTATTTTATACACCGAGTTATGCGATTCACTTCCCTCAGAGTTTCTGCTCTTTATTGTTCACATTCTTTCACAAACGATGGGAAAGATATTACTAAGTCAAAATTAGCCCACTATTTTCTTTGATCTCAAATTCCCCAAAACACATTGAAAACACGTCTATTATTTGTAGTCAAAATAATAAGCTGAAGTATTAACCACTTTGCCTACCTGTAGAAGTTTTTTGTAGACACAATGCATGCCCATACTTTGCAGCCAGGTGAAGAGCATTTCTTCCTAGAAAAGAAATAATTAAAGACATCCACGAAGGGTATTTCCTTCACGCGTGAATTTTCCAAAGAAATGGGACTCATTTTCCAACATTAGTTGACAGGACACTTAACTTATCAGCACGCTTTCACTCAGGTCGATATTTTAATAAGAGATACTATACACACCAACACAATGAAGGGGGTAAGAAAAATTAAACATATAAATCCATAAAGAGCAAGAACTTTGCCATAGTCATCACTGTATCTCCAATATCCACAGTAGTGCCTGAGACAGAGTGAGTTAAGTCGGCACAGGGAAGAAGGGAGGGAGGGAGAGGAAGAGAAGAGAAAAAGAGAATGGGGACAGAGAGTGAGAAACATACCTAGATTTCTCATAACAATTCCAGACGGCAGTGGTGGACACTAAAGTGCAAGAAGTTAAGAGACCTAAATCAAAGAAACTAATTTTCAACTAAAATTCAAAGTTCATTAGGACTGTGTCTCTGAAAATAAGACAACTTGTTCAAATATAATGTGTATTAAATGTGAAAATTTAGGGGTGGCTGGTGGCTCAGTTGGCTAAGTGTCCGACTTGTGATCTCAGGTCATGATCTCGCGGTTTGGGAGATCAAGCCCCACATCGGGCTCTGCGCTAGCAGCGTGGAGCCTGCTTGGGATTCTTTCTCTCTGCCCCTCCTGCTCTCTCTCTCCTTCTCTCTCTCAGATACACAAATTTTTTTTTAAATGTGCAATTTTAAAGGAAATTATCATCTGAAAGATTAACTCTGAATACTGATCCAGAACAAATTAGCAGTGAGTCCGGGTCTTTAAACGGGTACAGGTACAACATACTCATCCATACCTAAACATCCCCGAATTACAAATAAGACAGATGTGATGGTTTCAAATTTCAATTTGTTACTGTTCATGGACAAGTTTCCTAGAGCTTTTACACTGCGAAAATTGACAAGAAAAACTGTCACATTTACATGGAAAGTAAGAGAGAGTATGGAGTGGGACGGTGGGGGAAGGCACAGTGGTGACAGTCCCTGGTACTCAACAAACTGCCATAGAAACTTGACCAGATAAAAATGTCAGGTAGGTATTTCCTTAGCCAAATCCAGCCACTTGAGAGGACAGAGTAAAGAAATTAAGGAAACATCAAAATCTAAAGCACAACACTATGAATTACACCCAACACTATGAATGACACTATGAATGCCTACCTGGTAAGACCTGGGTCACAAATACCTCAAAACCCAAACCACACTAACTTGAAATCTGGTTATCTTTCACCTACATTTGTACTGGTAACAAATCAAGGGGTTAAGATAAAATACATGCCATTTTTTAATTGAATTGTTATCCAATATCCACATCTGGACTACAACTGACAATCTGACAGCAAATGAGACAAGGTCCTTGCCCTGAGGACAGGACAGCTCGATGGAGAAAAATACTAAACCAAAGTAAATAAAAGTATAACTGGACAACAGCAAAAACAAAAGACAAAGAGTTGAAGCAGAGTAGGCTGGAATGCTGCACATGAGATGATGTCTGCTGAGCCTGGGAAAGCATCTGAACCTATCTTCTCTGAAGGCGGGAGGGCAAAAGTCACTAGATCGGCCACTAGGCAAAAATACCCAGAGCGGAAAGAACACAGACAATACATAAGAAAGATGCTTGTTTGAATGAGAATCAGCACAATATCTAAATAAAGTCTAAAGAGTTCTAAAGAGATACACGGTTAGTCTGAAATTTCTAAAGCTAAATATTCCTCCACACCAATGGAATGCTTTTGTAAATAATTAACATATTCTTCTGTTCGTTCAGAGGTGGCAGATAAATAGAGTTTGTTCTTCGATTTAGAAGCTGACACATCTTTAGGTGAAGATCTTCCTCACTAACTCACTGAGATCTCTCTATCCCTCTGCCTCCCTTCCATTTCTAAACACGATGCTGGTTTAACTGTAATGTATTTATTTGTCTATACACGGAACCACAGGATAAAATATGAAAGTTGTTAAGGAAATTCTCTGTTCTAGGTCACCTCCTATATTTATTGAATAACGAAGTAGATCTGCAGAGAAATAAGCTGTCGAGAACACGGAGAGCGGTCATCCTGAGAAAACTAGCGTGCGCATCGAAGAAAGACAATGGCTATCTTCACATGCTTAAAGGTCTATCCTGTGATGTGCAGACAAACTTAGGCTGTACAAGTTTGAAAGACAGACATGGGTACGACTACGTGTAAGCAGAAAGCACAGAAAGAACCAGACTTCAAACTGTCTACAAAAAATTTTTTTTTCTAAATGTAGCTAACCAAATACAGCGCAGGCTTCCTTGCACGGCATAATGGTGAAAAGCAGACTCCGGTCACAGCTCATCCATTGAAGGACCCTGGGCAAGTCAGTGAATGGCTCAGTGCCTCACAGCCTCCCTGGGATGGTGTGAGGACAGAATGAGCTGGCACGTGTTCGTGTGCTCAGCAGAGTAGCAGGTGATGTGAGTGGCAGCTCTCCTTGTTATGATCATTAGTGGTAACGCTGTTGTTGTCATGAGGCCGTTAGTTCCCCGTCACGAGAAATGTTCAACCCAACGCTGAACCACCGCATGACAGCAAGAATTCATATACTCGAGGCGACAGGAGTAGAATCTAAATGGCCCCTAAAGGTCCTTCAAAACCTGAAATTTTAGGATTCGGGAACACTACCAAGACCAGCACTTGACTTCAGTTCAGCAACCCTGTCTCCGCACTTCCCTGTACTTCACCTCTTCCCATCGACGATACCTCAGAAGTAAACTTTTTCTTAACTATTTAAAAAGAGAAAATGAAGGACTTCTCTTTTTAAGTCACGTTCGGGTCTGATTAAGAACATCAGCAGTGGACAAGGCTTGTCCTCTCTTTTTGTTGCACAACTGACTATGGAGGCAAACCCACCTGCAGTGTCAGTGGTTGTAATATCAACTCCATGGATAAGGATGGCATTCAAACATTCAAGATTCCCTTTTGAGGCCACAACATGGAAGCTAAACAAAAAGAAAATATTTGTTATGCACAGAAACTACTAAATGTCAACTTAAATGTTACATCAACGTCACCTTTTATTCAACACACACACACACACACACACACACACACACACACACGTTTTAAAGGCTACGTTAAAACACCTATATATTTTATGTCAGAAAAAGAAACCTATCACTTATTACTGAAAAACTAATTTTAACCCAAATTTACATAAGGAGCCAAAACGTCCTAGAAATAGCTCCTTAGAACCAATGGAATATTCCAATGTTCAAGAGTCTTAATAATAGAAAATGTATACAATAATACCGCTAACGCTACAGTTTATTTTTCAGTAGCGAAGGCACTGGTGCTAGAAGTCTGATAGATGCATGGAAAATCTTCTATCAGATTATTTTGCTTAGTTTCAAACATACTGAAACTGCCAAGACAACTCAAGTTATCGCAGAATGCTAAGGCCAAAGACAATCAAAACACTTAATCCTTCTCTTTAGAATTATCAAATTAAACCTTGCAGAGAAAAGCCTTCAGGACAACAAACTAAGCAATGCTTGGAAAGCCATAAAAGTCATCTTCCCCAAAAGTACCAACGACTACCACCCATTCTTCCTTTTGTTCACAGACCTGTATGACTGGGCAAAGTTTCACACAAACAGGCATAACGGCACAAGCTTCCTAATAAGGCAAGTAAAGGCTGCTTTAAAAACTTACTTTAGATCATCAAGTATTCCAGATACAGTATTCCAAATATCCCATTTATTAACCAACCAACCTGTACAAAAATCTTTGGGCCGCAGTAAGAACAGACAGCGACTGATTGACTATACTCCACCAAATCCAAACTGGCAGGTAAACACAATAGGGCCTGCTAGCAAAGGATGTTGAAATCGGGTCAACATAGAACTGAACCCTAAATAAGGACAATAACCACTGTGAAGATGCCAGGAGATAAGGATGTGTAAGCTCTCTGCCAGGTGCCTGGATACAGACAAACTCTGAACACGCTCTCAAAAGGGGTCTTCCATAACCACGTCATCTAAAATGTCTATGATTCCCCATTCCCTGAAGCCTTAGTATGCCTACTTCCCCAATCCCTGCCTTTATTCTAGGGAGAACTACGTATTATCGAATACACAAATTCAAGATTTATTTTCTTTACAGTCTTTCTTTATAATCTGTCACTCTCCTCCTACTCAAGTATAAACTCAACAAAAGCAGGGATTTTTGTCTGTTTTGCTTCCTAGTACATTCCCCAGACCAACTTAAGTACCAGACAGATGACAGGCCCTCAAATATTTGAATAATTAAATGCCTGGAGTCGCGCTTGGGTGGCTCAGTTGGTTAAGCAACCAACTCTTGATTTCAGCTCAGGTCATGATCTCACAGTTCACGAGTTCGAGCCCTGTATTAGGCTCTGCACTTTGGGGATTCTCTCTCTCTGTCTCTCTCGCTCGCTCTCACTCTCGCTCTCTGCCCCTTCCCCACTCATGCTGTCTCTCTCTTAAATAAACAAACTTAAAAGAAAAATAAATGCTCAGAGACAAAATCTGGAGATAGGTTGCAAATTCACTTCCAGATATTACAACACTCCGTCATGTGTCTCGACTAGTATTATTATGATGGATGTAAATGCAAACCAGACACCAAGCACTAGTAAGTAAAATAAAGGAGGTTTGTGTACAATTTGAATTCGAGAGACAGAGATATTTCTGATTAAAGGAATACGGTGTTCACAGGAATCAGATAAGTTCTCCTTACAGCGGAATTAAATTCCACTATAAATCTGTAAGATTATAAATCTCTTTTCAATACCAAAGTAGGGAATTATACCGTGCAATGCACCATTAGAACCTTTTGAGAAACGGTAATTTCCTTCAAGCAAACATTTTTAGTCTCCCAACAATCTTGGAGGGAACATTTTTTTTGTTTGTTTTCCTTTCTTAGCTCAAAAATTTGGAAGACTTCTTTCTTCAAAATAAATCAACTGGGGCGCCTGGGTGGCTCAGTCGGTTAAGCGTCCAACTCTTCATCCTGGCTCAGGTCATGATCTCATGGTTCATGAGTTTCCGAGGCCTGTGTTGGGCTCTGCCTGTTTGGGATTCTCTCTCTCCCTCTCTCTCTCTCTCCCCTGCTCACTCGCTCTCTCTCTTTCTCTCTCTCTCTCAAAATAAATAAATAAACTTAAAAAAAAAAAAAAGGAAAAACAGATCAACATTACACTGATGATGTACCAAAGGGCAGAATTCACAACAAATCTACAATGCATTATTAATGCAGATGTGCTATAAATAGCACACTTCAGAAAGAAGACATATCGATCACTAACTTGTATACAAAGAGTCATAAAGGAAATCTGAAAAATTAGTTTGTAGAAATACTCTTTTTCAATATAAAAAAATCAACTTTAAGCTGTCTTTTTTTATTTATTTATTTTTTCAGTGTTTATTTTATTTTTTTTTTTTTAATTTTTTTTTTCAACGTTTATTTATTTTTGGGACAGAGAGAGACAGAGCATGAACGGGGGAGGGGCAGAGAGAGAGGGAGACACAGAATTGGAAACAGGCTCCAGGCTCTGAGCCATCAGCCGAGAGCCTGACGCGGGGCTCGAACTCACAGACCGCGAGATCGTGACCTGGCTGAAGTCGGACGCTTAACCGACTGCGCCACCCAGGCGCCCCTTCAGTGTTTATTTTTTGAGAGAGACAGAGAGACAGAGCAGGGTAGGGGCAGAAAGACACAGAATCCAAAGACACAGAATCCAAAGCAGGCTCCAGGCTCTGAGCTGTCAGTACAGAGCCCGACATGGGGCTCGAACTCACAAATTGTGAGATCTTGACCTGAGCCCAAGTTGGAGGCTTAACCAACTGAGCCACCCAGGTGTCCCAGAAGCTGTCTTTTTAAAAACAAGACCTGTATTTGTGTTTCCACAACAGGAAACCCAGGTAATACGGGACAATGGGAAAAACCACATAAACCGTACGACATCTGTGTGAGGGCATCAGTAAGCTAACAAGATAGTGAAAAATATCTAGACCAGGATGCAGGGAAGGAGAGAGGCCCAGAGAGGCGAGGGTGGTATCTGAAGCCATTTTTTGCCAAGGAGCATTTACTGATTCCAGAGAAAACAGCTGGGAGCCAAACAAACGTCACTTCTGACAGCCTTAGGGGACAGAGGGACAGGAATTGGTATCTGACTTTCCAAGTGGCAGTGGGGATTTCCGGTGACTCTGTCCCATTTTGCTTTGGCAATGGGCTGAACCCTAGGAGAGAGGTGAACAGGAAGAAAACAAGTCCTTGCAGTGACTATGGCTAGGCTTCAAATATTTCATTTCTGAAACTGGACTGAGGTCAAGAAGCACAGGTTACTTTGGTCTTAAATTTCAAAATTAAAAACAAAAAAAACCAAGTCATTCAAAACGAACTCACTTTTGTAATTACATAATATACAGAAAGCATATTTGCAACATGTCCTATACACAAAATGCTTTTGGAAGCATACAGTTTGTATGCAATTTAGGAAGAATACAGTTTGTATGCAATTTAGGAAGAATACAGTTTGTGTGCAAGGAGCAAAAGGAAAATATTTTATCCCATGAATCCTAAAAGACTTCTATTTCCTGCAGTGAAAACCTTAGAGACTAGAACTACTCACATATTTCACAAACTAAAGTTCATAGTTCATCAAATTACACCAGATTTTTATAACTCTGACCATCAATACAAATAACTTCACTCCAAACTGAACCTCAGATTTAAAAGACATTAACAGAAACTGAAGCAATCATTCATTCAAAACATCCAAAGCATGGATAGGCAGAACTGAAGAAATCAGGTTTCACTGAAGATTTTCATCCCAAAGATTTCCTGTATCTTCTAACACGTTGGCATTTGGGAAAAAAGAAACACGAAAAACCAAGTCACTTCTAGATGTTAAATTTTTACTGTTTATACTGTGAGCCCTAAAAATAGCTTAAAATTTAGCGAAAATAGGAGCAGGACTCAAAATAACTAATGTTGTCATAGCTCACAGACTGCCTACTTGATAAAACTGAGACAGCATTTAAAAACTTGGAACTTTTCAAACCTTACTGGTATTAAAAACCAACTTGATTTTTAAGTCATGCTTTGCTATGTTTCCTGTACTTAAATATACAAGCATCCTAACGTATTGATCTATATCAAACTTTCACTATCCACTTCCTAATATTCATTTCTATATTTAGTATCTGGTTTCCAGTTATAATATTCTAAATAAACTCATGAAAGACTGAGAGGAATTTTAGGAAATGAGACTTTTCACCTCTAACTTTGGAAGGTTTCCCAGAGGTTTTAACTGCTATAATTATAGAGCATGGTGCCGGACCATACACCTGCCCTTTAACCCAACTGCTCCCACCCTCAACAGGAAGGCAAGTGAAGAAGATTTGGGAGGGGCGGGAGGAAAGGTAAGAAGGTCAACAAGCCAGTAGTCGTTCTCGGGGACCCCAAAGCCAAAGGGTGGGATCACCCCCTGTGCCTCCCTAAGACACACTAGTTATTCTGCCTCTTCGGTTCTACACATTCTTGTTTAAAATGATTACCGAATATAAAAACAGATCGGGAGTTGAGAGGAAAAGTCCATGTAATTACAGAAAACTCTTCCAACACAGAAAACTTGGGTTCACATCCCAGCTCTGTGACTTTTCATGAGTTTAGACCAAGTTATTTAACCTCTGTAGACTTTCTCCTACTGCTTTCAGAGGGCCGCTGCAAGGATCAAACGGGATAAGGAATATGAAAAAGGTGATACACAGAAATGCACCAAACAACCCAGGCTACGGTTTGCCATAGAGCCTAAACAACCAGACCACTGGGCAGTATTTTAGCGTTCTCTGTCTGGCTTGAAAATCTTTCAAATTGAGGACAGTTATTAGTCTATGATGTCTGAAAAGCAATGTGTGAAAGATTGT
This sequence comes from Lynx canadensis, assembly GCF_007474595.2. Lineage (NCBI taxonomy): Eukaryota > Metazoa > Chordata > Mammalia > Carnivora > Felidae > Lynx > Lynx canadensis. The sequence continues at coordinate 34,784,888 of NC_044308.2, read as the reverse complement.
AGAGCATGGTTTTTGATCAAGGCTTTTTAAATTAATAAGTTGATAGCCACAATTCACAAATTTCACTTGTGTCCCAAGAGCATACCCAAATCCCCTTGGGGGAGTTAGCATCAGTAATACTTACGCAGATCTGCCCTCCACATCTAGTTTGCCTGGATTGATGCCCTTTTTAGCAAGGATGGAGGAAACTTTTTCTACATCTCCCCTTTCTGCAGCTTTCATCAGTCGGTCATCATATTTATTCCAATCTGTTGCATGCTACAAAAAGAAAAAAAAAGTAAACATGGCCTACTCTATATACTATATTAGCAAGACTTTCTAAAGCAGGAAGGAAGAGGAGGGAAGACAATACTGCATAATGTATCACTCAATGTCGAGTCGCATCCCACATTTCCTTCTCCCTGCTATGCCGACTTCACGAGAAGAGCTTCTCCAAACACCTGATATTCAAGAAGCATTTTAAACGGCGCTTTTGAGAAAGGGCATGTTTCTCACGTTCTGTTTTCTTTGCCTTCAGAGCCAAGAAAGGGAATTAATAATTGCCGAAGACGTACCCCGTGCCAGGCATGAATTACACAAACAACCCCCATAAACTAAAATCATCATCCCCATTTCACAAATGAGAAAAGTCAAGGCTCCAGGGACATTGAAAAACATAAGGGGCCAAACCCAACCAAGACTTCTCATGACTTCCAGAATCATGTGTCCTTCTCCTACTCTCTAACTCATACTTTCAGATTTGGCTCTGGTTACCTATCTCCCAAGACCTTAGATGCAGTGGAATTCTGTACACATTTTAAAACACCTCCCTCCTCCCACCTTATTTAAAAGATACTGTTGGGAATATATTTATAAATGCAAATTAGACACACACACACAGACACACACACGTACACTGTCTCTGTCTCAACACAGAAAGCAATTCATTAAGCTTACATATTAGAATAAAAAGAAACTTCTACGTAGAACAAACTTAAAAAAACAAGCCTCTAAAGTATTAACTACTTTAAAATCCTAAAATAATAGGATTACAGGTGACTTTCATTTTCTCCCTTCTTTTTTACATTCAACATACAAAAAAGATTTTTTTATAACAAAACTCAGTACATATATTTAAGAGGAAGATTAAAGGAAATTTTTTAAATAGGAGTATGTATCACATGATATATACCTTAATTGTATCAAGGTTATTTTCAGCCTTGGAGAAAATATATTCAAGACATTCCAAGGCCAATAACTTGGATTTTTTTCTTAGTAGGCAGAAATGTAGAACCCAGAACTAAAACATACATTATTTAAACAAGTAAGGTTTTAGCCTTTTAAAATATTATACAGTAAACTTACTGCTAAATTCTGTACTAAGCCCAGTATTATTTCCAGAACAAAGAAAGATGTACCTATTTTTCACTTAAGCTTACAAAACAATTCCTGTGTCCACAAATACCATAACAAATCCCTGAGGGAGAAAAAATGAATCTCTTATATGAAGCATTTCCTCTAAATGTTTCATCATTATGATTACTTAATATCACCTATCTCCTTCAAACGGCCACACAAAATCACCAGTCTTCTAGCTAAATAAGCAATGTCTTCCTTACATACTTAAAGAAAGTGAAACTGTATATGAAATTTGAATAGGAGAAAAAGATAAATACATTAAATTTTTAACCCACTCCTGAAGTGAAATGTTTCAATGGAATCCGGTTCAAGTACCTACACAGACTTCAGAATTGCTGCCTCTAAATCAGTTAAATTTGGAGATGAGCCCACTTCCGCCTAACTTCAAAAGCACAAATTGTCAACTCTGAGACTCGCCCTGTTTATTGGCTCAAGGTCTAAACTACATTTTAGGCACCCCCTTCTTTAGCTTTAAAACCAAACAGTTTACAGACTCTCAACTGGGGAGTGGTAGTAGATGCAGGCTTAAGAGACTCTGTGTTTTCAAATGCCTAAGGGATTAAGTCACGTTTAACACACAAATACTGGCTCTAAATTGATTAGTTTATGCTTGCAGCTAAAACAATCTGTTTTATTTCCAATTAAACTTGCTGCTGGGGAAAAGAGTTATTGAAAACACTGAAAAAAATTGTAAAATCCTAAAGTAAGGCTTTTTAGGAGATAGTTAAACATGACCAAAGTCTCATATTCTCATGTGATTTTTCAGTTCCACTTCACGAAGTGCCGTTTCCATTCGGTCCACTGTCAGTTAACAGAAACACTGCTCAATTACGAAGATTCTATTATGAGCTTCTTAAATCCAGAAAAAGAAACAAGAACTTTTGTTTTCTATCATTAACCCCAGCCTACTAATCAAACAGAAAGATAGTAAACAAGGAGACCAAAATTAATAAAACAGTAGTCCACTTTAAAAAAATACGGTTTGGAGAGCCTAACCAAGAATCTTTTGTTACACTGCGCTACAGGGATACCTACTCTGTTCTTAGGAGCACAAGAAAACCAACAGTTCATCATAGACAGGATTTAGTTTCTTGTCGCCAGCAGCAAACGGCTTCGCCTTAGGTTACAAATCTCTGCAGCTCACAAAGCACGCCCTCAGACAAACTCCTAACCAGTGAATCCGTCCCTCGCTTTACAAATCTTCCTGCTCTACAATCTTCATGCTGTGCTACACTTAGCTTGGATCTCTAACGATATTTTCTTCGTCTTCGGGATCCTTCTCCGCCTTCATACCGCTTGAAAATTATCTTCCTTGCTGAACAGCACTTGATTGCGAGCGGCCGGAGTCAGGTACCGTAACTCCTCCTGTTTCTTATTGTTTAGACGCTGTCTTTCAAAGCCGTCCCTTTCAGGGACTCTGCTGGAAAACCTGCACAGCACTCTACATCCTGCCTCAACACTGCAACCCAGACGCTGCAGTGCATGATAAAACTGTCCACCTCCGAAT